>NC_033798.1:66947206-66959565 GCF_001876935.1 Asparagus officinalis | reverse complement strand
AATTTTGCATTAATTAATATATATATACAAATATATATATATATAAGCGATTTGGCGATTTGGCGGCGACTTGGCGATTTGGCGATTTTAATTTTGCATTAATTAATATATATATACAAATATATATATATATAAGCGATTTGGCGATTTGGCGGCGACTTGGCGATTTGGCGATTTGGTCGTCCTCGGCTGTGGCTTTGGCCATGACAGAGCCTCCCTTCAATCCTAATGGACAATTACAAGCTTCTGAGGATGGAAATCAAGATTGGATCAAGGTTGTTTCTCGCAGGAAAAGAAATCAAAATTTTCCAAGATCTACTGTTTCATATAATGGAAATCTTCGAAAGAATGATCAATTTGATCAGAAAAAGGATGTTGGTGGCCTTCAATCAAGAGATATAAATCATCAATCTTCGCATCAGCAGACAGTAAACTGGAAATTCAAATCTGGAGGATCCACAACATGGAAAGATGTGTGTACTATGGTTCGTGAGGTAAATCAGAATTGCTCTTTGGAATTTTTTCCCCCATCTATTGATAGCGAAGGTCATTTATATGCTGCTATTCCAAGATCTGAAATTCTACTTAATGTTGACAAATGGAATAATACTCTAATTGGTTACGTTCTTGGTGATAAACCTTTCTATTCCCATTTAAAAGGTTGTGTTGGACGGCTATGGAAACCAAAATGTTCTCTGGAGATATATTCTAGAGAGAATGGCTTTTTCTTCTTTAAATTTGGGAGTAATGAAGAGTTAAACAGGGTTTTGAATGGAGGGCCTTGGTTGTTTGATGGAAGGTTGATTATTCTAAAAAAATGGTCTGAAAACATTGGATTAGAAAGAGAACTCCTCACCTCAGTTCCAGTTTGGATTAGATTACCATCACTACATCTCAAGCTTTGGTCTAATAATATTATTGGTCGTATTGCTAGCCTTGTGGGTAATCCTCTATATATAGATCAAGCAACAGCAACAGGAGAAAGATTAGCCTATGCAAGATGTTTTGTGGAAATCTCCTCTAAAGCTAAACTACCAAATTCTGTGCGAATGGATTTAGGTAATGGTGAATGGTTAGAAACTGCAGTTGAGTATGAATGGATTCCACCTAAATGCAATAAATGTCAAAATTTTGGTCATGTTGAATATCAGTGCCCAGTCACTATAGTTGAGAAGTGGATTCCTAAATCTACATCTAATGATATTGAGATAGGTGAATCTATGCCTGATGACAATTCTTTTATCAATGAAATTTCATTAAATGACAATGCTGGCCTAATAAATGAAGATACAGTTATTAATAAGGGTCAGATAAATGTAGAAGCGATTAATGATGAAGAAATTATTCATGATGATTATACTATAAATGATGTTCAGTTGGACTCTGAGGTTTTATTGGATAATGTAAGAGTAAATCATAATGTTGAAGGACAGGATAAAGTTGGAGAATTAAATGCCAAGGAGCAAACTATAAAATTCAATTCTGCTCATTCTGGAAAAACAGATACCACGGATACTGTACTGTTACAGATAACAGATCCTTTGAAGAATGTTGCTGCTAACATATATAGAAATCTCAATTCTGTCTCAGCAGGTTCTATTGAAGACATATCAGCCACCTCTGCCAAGTCTGATGCTGTTATTCCTATAAGTGAGAGTAAATCTGATCAGGACACACATAAAACATGTATTATTGATTCTACTGTTGGGGGAAAGTCTAATGAGAAAGATCTAGATTTTCTTATTGCAATTGATAATCCTGACTGGTTAACTGAAAAAGATCAGATGCTTATGAAGAAGAAGAATCAAGTCAAAATGAATAAAGAGTCTTTAGGTCCAAAGAGGGTTACAAGGGCCTCATCAGCTAATTTATTATGACCATGTTATTCTGGAATGTCAGAGGCATGAATAAATTGGGAAG
This sequence comes from Asparagus officinalis, assembly GCF_001876935.1. Taxonomy (NCBI): domain Eukaryota; kingdom Viridiplantae; phylum Streptophyta; class Magnoliopsida; order Asparagales; family Asparagaceae; genus Asparagus; species Asparagus officinalis. The sequence goes on along the minus strand of NC_033798.1, from coordinate 66,957,645 downwards.
GAGAAGGGATATTAAAAATCACATACTATCTTTGAAGCCCAGTGTAGTTGGTTTGTTGGAGACTAAAGTTAAATCATCAAAAGCTTACAGAATTACTAAGTGTATTCCTGCTCATTGGTCTTACTGCAACAACTATATTGCTTCAAATAGAGGAAGAATATGGGTGGTATGGGATTCAGAGGTCTGGAATGGTGACATATTATCTGTTAATTTGCAAATTATAATAATTAGACTTCAAAACAAAGGAGGTTTCACTCTAGTTTTGAGTGTCATTTATGGTGAAAATTCTGAATCTGCTAGATTATCTTTATGGGCTAATATCAGAGATATCTATGATAAAATTTCCACATTGCCATGGTTATTAGTGGGGGATTTCAACGTTTGTAGATTTACCTTAGAGAAACTTGGAGGTATTCAGCTGACTGTCAATAAGCTTCAAGACTTTAATGATTGTATACAATCATGTGGTCTATCTGATATTAAGAGTACTGGTTCTCAATGGACATGGCATAACAAACAACAAGGTAAAGGCAGAATCTATGGAAAATTGGATAGAGGTTTGGGGAATGCAAAATTATTTGATCATTTTCCTCATGCTTTTATAGAGTATAAAAGTACTTCAACTAGTGACCATACTCCAATTCTTCTTCATCTCACTCCCAGTACACATTTTGGACCTAAACCTTTTAGGTTTTTTAACTTTTGGATGAATTGTCAGGGTTATGAGGAAACTGTCAGATATGTTTGGAACAAACATTTCACAGGTTCACCTATGTTCATATTGGTTTCTAAGCTTAAAGAACTCAAATTAGCCCTGAAGCTCTGGTCTAAAAATTCTGCTATATCTCCTAAGGCTAATATTTTGAGGTTAACTAAGCAGTTGCATATTATTCAAGAAGAATTAAATAAGGACATGGATAATGAGGATCTTCAGGATACAGAATCTGCTCTAAGTGCTGAGTTAGAAGGTTGGCTTGGTAGAGAAGAAGAGGAGATGAGACAGAAGAGTAGACAGCTATGGCTTCAGCAAGGTGATAAAAACACTCTTTTCTTTTATAATGCTATCAAACACAGAAATTCTACTAATAGCATCAGACAACTTATTACTCAAGATGGATCGCATATAACTTCAAATGATCATATTAAAGTCAGTGCTCTCAGTTTCTATGAAGATCTTTTCAATCAAACATCCTATTGGAATGTTTTTCCTAAATTGACAGTTAAGAGAGTTCTCACTGATGCATCTAAACAATGGTTAATTAAGGAGGTTAACTACAAAGAGATTAGAAATGCACTTTTCCAAATGAATGCAGACAAGGCGCCAGGACCAGATGGATTCAACGCTCATTTTTATCAACAAAATTGGGACTTGATAAGGGGTGATGTAGTTTTGGCAGTGCAAACTTTCTTCACATCTGGTACAATTCTTAAACAGATTAATCACACATTTCTCACTCTTGTGCCGAAATCAAAAGAAGCTACTTCAATTCAAGATTATAGGCCAATTTCATGTTGCAATGTCATTTACAAGATTATTACTAAGATTCTGGCCAATAGATTAAAGTTGGTGGTGGGGGAATTAATATCAAAGAATCAACATGCTTTTCTTCAAGGGAGACATATAGGTGAATGCTCTTTACTTGCTCATGAATTGCTTCGTGACTTCAACAAGAATCATGGTAAGAGAGCCTGTTTTAAAATTAATTTACACAAGGCATTTGATAGCATCAATAGGGAATTCGTATACTACATCATGCACTGTATGGGTTTCCCTGTTAAATGGATTAATTGGATTAGAGAATGTCTGTCAACACCTTCATTCTCTGTCCTTTTAAATGGCTCCTCCTCAGGGTTTTTTAAAAGTAATAGAGGTATAAGGCAAGGGGATCCCCTATCTCCATATATATTTGTTTTGATCATGGAATTTTGGTCTATTGGTATGGAACTGTCTACTATCTCAGGGAAAATCCAGAATTTTAAGTCACACCAAGATCTTCAAGTCTCTCATATTTTATTTGCCGATGATATGCTGGTTTTTTGTAGAGCAAATAGAAAATCTTTTGAAGGTATCAATAATTTGTTGGAATCTATGGCATTGAATACTGGTCTGAGTATTAATAGGAAAAAGAGCAAAATATTTTTCAGCAAAGGATGCAACTGTAAAGGAGTTTTAAGCTCTATTGTGGGAATTTCTATAGGGAATCTTCCTATGAAATACCTAGGATTACCATTATCAGCAAATTACCCGAAAGCTAAGGATTTTCTTCCTCTTATTGACAAAATTAGATATAAGATTGAAGGCTGGATGACACATTCTCTATCATTTGCAGGAAGACTTGAACTTGTTAAAGCTGTCTTGCTCAGTACTTCAGCCTATTGGTATTTTGTTTATAAATTCCCTATGTCCATTGTCCAAAATCTGGAATCAATCTTTGCAAATTTTCTTTGGAATGGAAAGTTTCATGCTATCAACTGGAAGGAAGTTTGTCGGCCAAAACAGGAAGAGGGATTTGGTCTGAGACAACTTAAAGATCTTTGTCAAGCAGCTGCTCTAAAGTTAATATGGAGACTTTTAACATCTAATTCTCTGTGGTCAAACTGGATGAATGCCAGATATATCAGGGGAGGAAATTTGTGGGAATCTACTTCTAATTTATTGGATTCAGGAACCTGGAAACACATTTATAGTCTCAAGGAGAAAGCTCTGAGCTGCATCATGAAAATTATTGGGAATGGTGAGACTACTTCACTTTGGTTTGACCCATGGATACAGGAAGGTAGAATTTGTGATCTTCTGCACCATCTCACTCCTCAACTCACAGGCACTAGTACTTGGACTGTATCTCGCATCATTCTAAACTCTCAATGGAATATCATCTTACCATGCCTTAATCATCTGATACCTCTCATTTCTAATATTTCAGTTTCAGGACTGAAAGATCAATGGACATGGTTGCATACAGGTGATGGGGTTTTCTCATTTTCTTCAGCTTGGAATCAAGTTCGGACACCCTATAATATATTTGAGCTTTACAATGTGGTATGGTTCCCTTTTTCGAATCCTAGAATGTCTTGTTGCATGCTTAGAAGTTTGTATAACAGGTTAGCTACAAGGGATAGGCTATTCAAATTTGGGATAACCTCTATCGAAGTTTGCGTTCTCTGTAATGCCTCGAAGGAGACAAGGGATCATTTATTCTTCAATTGTGAATTTTCAGCTTTCATCTGGAAGTTATGTAAACTCAAATTGCAGCTTGATGCTACAGATGCTAAGGACCTGAAAACAGAGGCCCTGGAAATCATAAAAAGGTTCAAAATGAAAGATAACACTTATATTTTGGTTAGACTAGCTTTGAATGCTACTGTTTGGCATATTTGGCAGGAAAGGAACAGAAGAATCTTCCATGCTAGAAAGTTGCATAAGATTATGGTGTTTAGAAGGATATATTAAGATATCAATATCTTACTTAGAACTTGCAATTGGAAAGTTGGAAATTCTGATATTTTAGCAAACTGGGGTTATGTAAAATAGTGAATATTAGTGAGCTGTGAGTTAATGTTTTGTATTTGAGAGTACTATTTATCTGTTGGCTTTTGGTAACACTGGTTTCTTACTTGGTTTCTTTAGTTGAGGGTGACGGCCAGGGTCCTCTCCCCTCTCTATAGTTTTCCTAGTTAGATTCCTTGTGTTGCCTAGCCAAGTCTGTATCTTATGTACTTGTGTTTGTTTTAATGGAAATTTACTTATCTTTCAAAAAAAAAAAAAAAAATGTTGCACTACTATGTTACTAAAATGCTGTAATAGTAGGGCCCCCTTCATCACACGAGGGTGGAAGTTTTCAATGAAACAAACACCGTAAGTGGCTAAAAACGAGTTCACTTTCACACTTCTAAGAGTCACTTTCATACAAACGAACACCAAGAAACTCAAGAGGCAAATCTACATTTTTTTTTTTTGAAATTTGGCATTGATCTCATCCTGCTCGTCATCCTCGTTTATCCCTAAGTTGCCCGAAACTGATTGATCTTCTCACAAATTTACTCTTCTCCTATGGTTTTATTCGTTATCAAAACGAGAAGATAAGTATCTTCTTTTATGATCTCTTTAGCAAGCACAAGTACAACGCAGTAACAAACCAAAACCAGCAAATTGAGGAACACAATCACATCTGTAAGGAGTACAATAAATATATAATAAGACACTGACGGTCTATACAACTCAAAATTTACACCTTTGCCTTTGCCCTCGCAAATTGGTGACCTATACCCTCTGTCAGGTTCCTACCCTCCATATCGGCCCCCACTTTGGTTAGCCAGCTTCTTGCAGATCAATAAACATATACAATGAACATTAGAAAAAAGAAAAGACAATGTATTTAACGGTCAAAATCTGGGGCCAATATACTGTCTAATATACACTGTACACCGCTGAGAGGATTACACTCAGCTGTTAAGCTTTGCTAAGAATTCCTTGAGATTGTACTCTTCATCATATTGTGATTGATCCCAAAGCTCTCCAAGTCCTTTGATGATGCTTCCAGCCTTTCCACCAACACCGATGCTTGAATCTTCTGCTGGATTCTCGTTGGAAGAGGAAGCCTGCTTGATAGTTGGAAAATAACAAAGGTGAGGTTATTAAACATGTTATTATCTCTGCATTTTAAACAATGAGTATAAATAAAAACTCTTCTTTTAATAATAGCATATCGCGATTACATGAAGCAATACCTACACTTACATGTAAACAGGTAGTATAAAAGTAATATATAGGGGGGGAATTTTATCCAAGAGTAGTCATGTCTGATAAAATAATTGCAGTCCGGGTACTTAGATGAGACAAGTTCAGGTGGGTTTTCAATGATTTATAAGGGCCCTGGAGAATTTTGTAAATTCACCCTATTCTTTTAAAATGGGTAAAATAAATCTAGTTTTAATTGAATAGCAAAGAAGTGATAATATGAAACATACTTAGCACATATACTATTTGAAGCGAGAAACACAAAACTTTGGTGTGAAAGGTATGGTTAACATTACCAATTTGGTGTTTGGTGCCGGAGTGAACAGGTCGAGCAATTGGTCTGTGTTCATGGTTTTCAGACTGGCGTTTTCTGAATTGATGACAGCATTGGCAACTGACACCTTGAACTTCTGCAGACTCATGACTTTCTCTTCCAAGGTACCACGCATTATGAGGCGATGGACATTGACAACTTTACGCTGACCCAACCTGTGTGCTCTGTCCATTGCCTGCAAGAACCAACAGAGATGACGAGGAGATATGGGAAATTGTAGCTTCCTATACGATTTGCAGGTGATGTATGGCCATATATGAGAACGAATGAATAGCAAAAAGAATGAAAACAAATATATGAGGAGGTTCATTTGCAGGCTTATTAAAATAACCATAATTAACCACAACTACACGACAAATTGCACACATGCATATAGACAACTCAAACTGGCATGAAGAGTAGGTTTTTTGAAACATTATCAAGTTGAACCTTATTTGCAATCATGTCATGTCATCTCTTTATAAAAGAAAATTTCTTGTATCAATCATAAAGATAAAGAAATGGTACAAAAAATTCCAATAGCTATATTCTACTACCAATCTGTGTGATATGCTAGCCAGATATCAGAGGGATGCCTAGCAACAACTGTATCGCAAGCATAAGTTCGTCAACAGCAATGATTCTTTAAGTTTGAAACAACTAATAGGCCAAATATGCAAATATCAAGACCCGGAAATTAATGTCTTTTTTAATACCAACAGCTCTCTAGAATGGCTCATGCTTGATCACCCACAAAGGGGAAAAGCAAGAATGCTGAAATGAGGTCAGCATATTGTAATATTTCTGAAATTCCATCAGCGACCTTCTCAGGTAGGTAGTAATCCAATTTAATCTTCAAACTTGCAAACAATAATCAGAAAAATCTAGCACTAACAAGCTAAAGAAACATTTATAACAAGGCCAATAAAGATAATACTTTAACATGTAATATCAATGTTGATCAGCAATCAGTAAGAATCCAAATAATAATTGATAAAAATGTACCAGTGCGAATGAACATCAAGAAACTAAGAATCAACACTGAATGCATTTAGGATTGTAATGAAATAACAATGACCTGGTGTAAGGAAATGAAAAAGCAAGAAACCTACTTATTGGCTATTCACTTTATCTATGCCTAAGCATTAATGCAATACATATCAGCAAACCTGACATCTTTCCCCTTTCTGTCCCTTTTCACAAGGCTGGAGAAATGGAAGATTAATGCTGGTCCTTAGGAGCATGGAAAGTCCCTCCTTTCCTCATAGTTTAGTTGTTGAGGTATTAACGGTAACTATGAAAGATTCACATCATATTGATGGTTGGTCAAAATACTTTCTCAAATGTATCATGGAGTTCAGCTTTTGTCAAAGCACCCACTGGAAAGGTAGAGAGATGAGGACGATGATGACTGTACGTTAGTTATTTAGAATTGTAGCGGTAACCAAATTGTTATTAGTATCCCTGCTTAATGAATATCATTTTAGTGTGATCACCTAACGTCTCAAGGACCAAAGCCAATAAAATTTAAGGAATTAAGAGGTGGTAATAATTCATTGCTTAATTGACAACGCGAAATGTCTGAGCCGCTTTAGACGTCTAGGTGGAGGCTTGCGAGAGCACTATACCAAAAACACATTCGTAAATTCATATTACAAAATGAGATCTATTTTTATTATTGATAAGATGAGCTAATGGTAAAGCAAAAACATAAATAAGCCTATACTGTGCTCCCTGCCACCCAACAAAGGTGAGGTTCTTAAAATTAGAACTGGGATATTCTGTGGGATAAATTTTTAAGGTGTTTGTCACATAGAACTAAAACTAGAACAAAATTTTACAGTGTTAGTCAAGTAGAACTCTAACAAAACTAGAATTGGGATAATTGTACAAAATTATCCCACTTTTTTTATTTTTCTATACAAAAATGAGTTCTAGTCTCTCAAATTATTCCAAGTTTTAGCTTGGAACTAGGTGGTAAAAAACTAGAACTCATATTTATTTTGTTATTTTTTATTTTTTATATTTCTTTTTTTTTCCTTTACCTCTTTCCTATTATGGTTATCACCATCATTAGACCATCATTATAATAATAATTGTCAATATCTTATAGTCTAACCAAAAGTTATTTAATAGTAAAGAACATTCTTGTAAGCAATTATCAATCAATAATAGTAAGTTTAAAATACATAAATAGTATTTATATCTTCAAAATGCATAAATATATATTTCATGATTATAAAAATTTATCCCACGTTATTTTAACAAAATATCCCGCTTCACAAAATTATTCCTATTTATCCCACTAAAATATCCCACTAGTGAAAAATTGTTCCACTAACAATTATCCCATTTTGCATGAAAATGTCCCAATTGACTAACACCCCCAAATGGAACTTTTCTGGGATTATTTCATGTATTAAAAGTCTAATTCATCAATGTAGATGGTCAAAAATGACGTCCGTTGATCAAATAGCTTAAACGCTATGTGGAACCTACCAAGGGAAAAATGGTCGTGTAACATGACCAATGGGCTCATCAAAGTCATCTAAGTCCACAGCTAAGGATACAAACAGAAAAACCCTCAGTCAAAGCGAGAAAAGAATCAGCCTTAAACACTGCTCAAATCAGCCAAAACATTGTCTACACGGGCTTAAGCACAGCTTCGCGATTGTGAGGTTAGCTAGCCTCACGTTTATGAGAGACTGGAGTCATACTAAGTCAACCTGATAACGACTCCGACAGCCACTACTCTGCATATAGGGCAGCTGTATTTAATGGAGAGGTGCACCTGCAATATGCTTACGCTGGGCTACAAAAAGAACAATTTTATCACCTAATCATCAGATTTTGTCCCACACACCCACAATTTTGGGTGACTCAGGACTAGAAAAAGCAGCAATTCTACGAATTCTGGCAGTTCTGGTCCCCTGCGCCCACAATCTAGTTACGCAGAGCTGACGTGGTGCCCACAATTCAGATGAAGCGGGGCTACAAAACTGCATAGCATTTAATAAACTGTCAGTCCTAGAGCCATGTAAACTGCAGTTTCTGATAAAGGACTGTACAGCTCCGATCACCAGTACAACATATACAACAGATTTGGCAGGATTAGCCCCGCATAAGGCAGATTGTGAAGTCTATAAATAGAGACCCTCCATCGACATGCAAATGACACCACTTCGGCTCCAAGACCTGCTCAAGGCTCATTTCTTGAAATTTCGGCAGCTCTCCTGCCTCTCCATTAGTTCTCTTGCTTAGTCTTGGCTTTTGTCGTACCATCTCCTTAGTGATATTCATCATCTCCTTCGTGAGATCATCCATCTCCTTCATGAGATAACATTGTCTACAAGGTTCATATCACCCATTAGACTCTACCAACTCCTCATTGGAGTTCATATTTTCTCCTTGAAGGGTTCATGTCACCCTCGAAAAAAACAAAGCTCCCTTCAAACCAGAGTTTTGGTCACTCTCCGTTCGTTTCCAACCTTCGAGAAAGATCATATCTTCCTCATTTTCCACCGAAAACAATCAACTCTAGACTTGCAGATGGAAGAAATGGCATTTTACTAAGTCTCTGCCCTGATATCACCTCCTTCACAATGGTCTATGCTGCGTCAGTATATTGGAAATAACTTTTTGAGATTAGCATCAGTTATGCACTTATGCTTCATAACCAAAAGAAAAACACAAATAAGAGTCTTCAAAAAGCTGTCATGTTCTTAAATTGACCTAAAATTTTTCATATTTGCTAATGTACCCACCAATTTGTGGACGGGAGTAAATAAAATATCTCTAACCAGATCCACTAGGTTACTGAACCTTTCCGCGTCCCAACATTTGTATCAAGCATGTCAATTAAAGAATCAACTCTGCTTACATGAAATGTAGAACCACTGAGATGAGGGTATCTATAATTGTCTAAAGTGGGACTTTAACTTCATATCATAGGGTAAATAAATTGATCAACAGGACAATATTGATGACAAAGCGCAAAATACTGAAGTCTAAATTTTGTTTAAAGTTCAAATATACTGCACAATTAAACATACTTGAAGATCTTTCATCGGATTCCAGTCATGTTCCATGAAAACCAGCGTATCAGCAGAAGTCAAATTCAAGCCAAGCCCACCAACTGCATATACGATAGCTTAGTGAATTTTTAAGGAACGAAAACTACCTTAACACATCAAGCCTTACCATTTGTTGTGAGAAGCAGAACATCAATAGTAGGATCAGAATTGAATGTTTTCACAATGTCAAAACGTCTCGACTGCTCTACAGAACCATCCAGCCGCAGATATGTAACACTATTAAATCAAGAACTAACATTATTACATTAATCAAAGTAATGACAATTAAAAAAGAGATGCTTCCATAAATAAATAAAAAAGTTAACTAAACATGAAAGAAAATGTAATGCAGCCCAAATAAGATAACAAGCACCCCCACCCCCACCCCCACCCCAAAAAAAAACCACCCCTCCCCCCAAAAAACCAAAAAAAAGGGAGAGAACCCACATGATAACCAAATCCCAAGAATAAAGTCTCTGTTCCAACTTTAGTCATGTGGCTACCTTTTCTCATACCAAATAAACCAAAACGCATCAACTCTCTGCATTTAAATTCCTTCTCTGTCATGTTGTCAGCCTATCATCTTCAACCTTCTCTTGTCCACTTCCCATTAAAATATCTCAAAGTGTCCAATTTCTGGTGTTTTCTCATAGCTTTTTATGTACTCTGCACTCATCGATGCAGAGGACTGTCTAGACTAATTTGAAACAGGGCAAGATGGTGGATGATACTTGTGGGAATTTTTGTTAGTTGTACAAGACAACAATTGAATATAGTACTGAAACTAAATCAACTCCTGCATATTGAGCTTTGGCATATATGTATTAATAGACAACTACAAGTAGGATAATGGCATTGTAATATTCTTAATGAGTTTTCTTGTGTACAGAATTCAAATGTATCAAATTTGTTAGTAGAAGAAGATTGTAATGTATCAAATAATGCTATCGTTGCAAGAATGGTGTGGTATTGTTAGCATTATTAGGTTGAGATTTAGTTTTTATTGGACTGGAATAAATTACTTGGTTATTAAAATATATCAACACAATTTTAACTACATTGAAATTTATTACCCTAAAGATGATCATCCTTTGGTAACAACTAGAAGAGAGGCAGAGGAAGTGAAGAACCTTTGGTACCCTACTGTAAACACACTTCAGAATCAAAATGAAGAAGATGATTTTAATGGAGATGATCCAAACAATAGATGGAAGAAGATGAATAAATCTATGGAGATTTTAATGGGTCGACTTCAAGAGGAAGAAGGAAAAAGATGAAGTTTTTTTTTTTGGAGAGAGAAGAGGGCACACGTGAA
>NC_033798.1:66944340-66947196 GCF_001876935.1 Asparagus officinalis | reverse complement strand
TGATTACAGGAGACGTTTTAGATATTCTATTTTATTCCAAAAATAGAAGCATTAGTTATTTAGGGTTTTTTTGGCATATTTTAATTCTATATCTAAACTACGGGGGCTGGATATGCACCACCTCAGCGCCACTCTAGCCAAGGGATTGGTGTGACATGCCAGCACCCTTTCCCTATACATACGTGTTTGTGTGTGTGTGTGGGTGTGGGTGTATATGGGAAGGTTTATTTGTTCCTAGGGCATAACTAGCTTAGTTATGTAGACTTGCAAGAATGAGTACTATGCAATGAAATTGGACGATCGGCTCTGTTCATCCTAATCTATACCTCTTCAAATATCTAGAAATAAAAAATCATGTGTTTCGAGCATATATTACACATGCATTGAGTGGCCACAAAAATTAACGGCTTCCTAACAATACAACAAGAGGAACCTCCTTATGCATGGATTAGACTATTTCAATGGACGATTCACTCCATTCACCATACTCCATTCACCATAAAGTAAATGACTCAAAACATCTATAAACAAAAAATCATGATGTTACAATACTTCCTACACATAATTTTCATTCTCTCTTTAATTGTATTGTCGTAAAACTCTATAATTACTTAATGCATGAGTAACTATAATTCAATGTGTCTTTTTTTTGTATACCATCCAAAACCTATAGATCAAGATAAACGGAGTGGATCAAACAAACTGATTCCATCTAACATAATTTTGAAGGTCGGTATAGCTAAGCTAGTTGTACCCCATGCTTTTCTCTATATCTATATCTATATATATACCAATCACATAATTAGTGATCGGTAGTAGCATGGATACTTATCATCCACACAATGCCCATTTAAAATAATCCCCACTTGATTATTCACTCATTAAATGAGGTACGAGAAGAGGTCACATCACTAACAAGCACCAATTTTGTGCATGCTACCAAGCATACCCATATATATATAATAGAAATATGTTTCTATGGAAATATGTTTCTAAGGAGCCACCTTAGATAGAAATCTAAGGATGCGCCTTGTTAGCTGAATCTCAGCCCTAGATCACATGTATTATCTCATATGAGCAATAACTCAAAAGGGAGTGGGACCTCCTCTCCCCCTCTCTCTCCCTAGGGGTTGGGACCACCATACTCTCTCTCTCAAAATAATAAAAGAAATTTCTCCCCCCCCCCCTCCATTCAGTTCGCTGGTGCTTCCTTAGCTCCCCCCTCTCCGTAACATCGAAGCTCCACACCGCCCTACCTCCAGCCTCCTCGCCATTCGAGCTGCACGCCTCCGCTCCTCCAACCACGGTCACCCCCACCACCATCCCTTTCCCCAAGCTCGACCACTCCCGACCATAGCCACTCCTACCTACACCACCGCCCTCCCCCCAACTGATGGTGACAGCACCTCCATCCTTATCTCCCTCGTCAATTGAAGCTCACTTGGAGTGGAGTGGAGTGGAGGGTAGAAGTGTGGGGGGTGGTGAGGGCTACCAAAATGGAATGCAATTAAATGAGAGGATAATATTTAAATTTGGTTCTTAAGTTCGTGTTTGGTTAGGTATCCCTTATGTTGGTATTTCTTTGGGGGGGAAATTCAAGTTTTGGGGGTGGGAGTGCGTGGGGTGGGGTTTAGGGGTAATATGGCATTGGAAGGGACAACAATCAGAACCAGTAGAAGGAGACGAGTATGCACCTCTTAAACACGGATTAGACTATTCCAATGGATGACCCATTCCATTGCTCATAAAATAAGTCTCTTTAGTTGTATTGCCATAAAACTATTAATTTTACAATCACTTGATGCATGGGTAACTATAACCCGGAACCTTTTTCTATATATATATTCAAACAACATTCCAACACTATCATTATGTGGTAAAAGCATTTGTAAGTGACAACTAACCTCTTCATGTGAGCTTGGAAAAGGTCCCTCTCAATTATATCAAGCAGAGACTGCAGGAGAAGATCAACAAAATTATAAAGTAACCGAACAAGTAGTATTTGTATCAAGCAACAAACTAACTGATTAAAGCAAATATGTACCCTGTGTTGAGCAAAAATTAAAACTCTATGCTGTCCAACTGAAAGGGGGCCGTCAAAACTTGAAGCATCTAAGCCGATTCCGCACTCTTCTAGAATTTCCTGAAGAGCAACCAATTTAGGAGAGTGGTGAAGTCCATGGAGCTCAGTGAGAAGATCAGTGCATCCTGGGATAACTTCTAAAATAAGATCATTAAGGGATTAGTCCATGGAGCTCAGTGAGAAGATCAGTGCATCCTGGGATAACTTCTAAAATAAGATCATTAAGGGATTCTGGAGGCTTATCACCAATTGCAAACAGTGCATCCTGGGATAACTTCTAAAATAAGATCATTAAGGGATTCTGGAGGCTTATCACCAATTGCAAGCAACGGATGACTACAAAGTTTGAGCAAATATTGTAGTGCCTGTATTTCAAAAATGACTAGTTAGAAGCAGCACTAAACCAGTAGGTTTGCATGAGCATGTATGACCAAATACCTGGAAAACATGTGAAGTTGCTTTTGATGATGTAGCTTCTACTGCTGTACTTATGGTGTCATGTGCCTTCACTAAAGTTGAAATTTCTCTTTTCGTGTTTGAACTAGAAAACTGTTCATAAAGTTTAAGCTGTACAGCACTTAGGTCACAATATCTGTCCTGAATAATTTTCTCAGGAAGATCAGATAAAACTTCATCTTTTGTTCGACGGAGGAGGAATGGCATGACCTGAGTTCAAAAAAAACACTAAAATCAAACCAAAAAATACAGTGCATCAGAGGCGACGAAACGGTTTATTTGTGTGTTCTTGTGTTTTTTTTTTTTTTGGTAGGATT
>NC_033798.1:66931974-66944330 GCF_001876935.1 Asparagus officinalis | reverse complement strand
ATGCAATGCTTCCATAGCAAGAACCCCTGCTTCAGCATCCTTAGCAGAGCATTTCGAATCCTTGGCTGTCGAAAGTGGTTTCCCATAGGTGGCCTGGAACTGCATAAGAAACCCCATCATGTAGAACAACAAGGATATATATTGAAGGAGACAAATTTTGTTTATTTTGTTTATGCCAACTCAATCAAACTTATGGAATCAGCAAAACCCATATGACGTCAGAATCCAACAGAAAGTAATTTCCATCTAAGCACCAGTAACATGCCCAGAATTCTCTATCAAAGTTGTCGAAGCTCTAAACCTACAAGTGTTTCACTGCAGAAGGTATTCTCATGGAGGAAAAGAAAGTAATATGCACATAATTATAAATAAGACTAAACAACCCAACTTAAAAGGGCAACTTAAGGTAGCGTATGACACATCAAATAGCATCAACTATACAATAACCTATAAATAAAATGATAGCTATTAATAAAATGAGACCCTCCTTTCCCTAGTAGATTAGTTTTCTTTCCCTTCCAGTCCGATAAATGTAGCACCAAATATTTGAGAACGAGTTCATGATCACTTAATAATGCCATGGGAAGGTTTTCTTTGCCTTCAAGCACCTTACGTATACTCACAGCTGTCTTTTATAACTGATCAACCAATCCTAGGATGGAACAACAAAATAAATGGGTGTATGCGTACAAAACTTTATAATTAGAAGCAGAACTTTTCTAGATAATTGGAACCGCAATCCCTGTGACAAGGTAAACACGCAAGTAGAAACAGTAATAAAAAAGGAAGAACTTGGGAAATTATTGGTAATAGACATAAACTGATTGTTGAATCACATAATAAAGGAAAAATATAAGGTACCCTGTAAGTAAATCCCTAAAGAATGTGAAAAAATCAAAATGAAAGTCTAAAAACATTATTTTCAATACAGATCAGCAGACTATTTTTTAAAGTCGATAGAAGAAAGTAACGGATAAAGTACAAAATTGTTATAGGAGATCCGCGAATGAAAATGAGTTAATAGCACGCAAAATAAGAAATTAATCAAAATCCAATTGATAGAAAAGACACAAAAATATAGAAGTCATTACTCAAGACTCAAGATAAAGTGAAGGATTGCAACATCAAGTGCACAATGTCAGATATTAGCTCCCATCAAGGACAGATCTAGCATGTATGGTGTGGGGGCACATGTCCCCACATGTCCCAATTTTTGTGAGAAATTTACCTATAAATTACATAGCTACCCTCATAAAATATTTATGCGGTGCCCCACATAGAGAACAGTTGTGATGGATTATTGTTGAAACTTAGTATTTTATTAATTTGTTTATGATAATTAAAATGATCATATAGTGATATGAGCATGATAATGAAAAAACATTATTTATAAGATCTTCGTGATCATTGTATAAGTTTTTCTATTGGAAGAGCTTACATTATATAACTTATCAATTTATATGATTAAATGTATATGTATCCACCAAAGGAAAAAAAATTTCCGGATCAGTCCCTGATTCCCATGTACAGATATGAGATGTATTACTTGAACATGATCAGCAAAACATGTCAAACTAACTTACACACCCAGTTATTCCTCCTAGTAATTTGAACAAATAAATACATTTCACTCATCACTATGTGGTATATTTACTGCAGAATGCATTTCAAGAGATATCAATGTAAAAAAGTGTGTTTGTTGCTGGACATCTGTTTTTAGAATAAAGTATGAACAGTAAGCCTTAACCCAAAACATATGATCAGCCTTTCAAGTAAGTCAGCTAACAACATTCAAAAGAAAATTTTATCTCCAGCTCTGTAATATTAGACAGTATAATAATCTAGAGAGGCAGCAGAGCTCATAAGCAGATTCAAGATTAGTAACAACGAGACTAATTCAACATCTGCATCTTAACAACAAAGAACTATTTGTAACTCTGAGGATGTAAACTTACCTGTCTCTCTGTACCAAGGAACCCAGGCATTAAAAAATCAAAAAGAGACCACAGCTCCAAGACATTATTCTGCAGTACAAGTGAAATCATGATATAGTTATAAAAATAGAGAAGTGTTGCTCAGAAGTCAACAAAATATACTGATTAAATAACTGTCATAGGGGCTAAACCCAACCTGGATAGGGGTACCGCTCAAGATAAGGCGGTGCTCAGCTTTCAACTGTTTTACTGCACAAGTGATTTTAGATTTTGGGTTCTTGATGATGTGTCCCTCATCTAAAATACAATATTTCCAGGTAAGCCTCCCAAGATAGTCAATATCTTTACGGACAACATCATACGATGTTATGACGACATTGCACTTGTCAAATTGTTCTTGAAGTGACGTCCTTTCTTGAACAGAACCAGCATATTGAAGAGTGATAATCACAGATTTGTCTATAAACTTTTCAATCTCATAAGCCCAATGCCCAACCAATGTTGAAGGACAGATAATCAAAGATGAAGGGTCCTTCCCATTATTACAAGCACGTTGCTCTACAATGTCAGTAGCTACTATTGCTGATGCTTGAAGAGTTTTCCCAAGTCCCATATCATCACACAATATTCCATGCAACTTAAATCGTCTCAAAAAGGATAACCAGTTAACTCCTTCTTGCTGGTACCTACAGATGGGAACAATAATCAAATGTAAATTAAAAAAAAAAGGCAGCACTATGCAACAAAATAACTCCTGAGAGAAACCAGATACCGTAAACCTTTGCCATTGCATGAGCATTGCAGCCCATGATAGAGTTACATCTGTACCTAACAGCAAGTCATCTATAGTATCATTCTAACAGCTAAATCATTAATCGTGTTTTACATTTATGCAACTCAATGAAACCATTAAAGATCCAACTCCAAAAAATAAAGAGTTAATAAAATTGTCCTTATAATCTTATAAAATATGATTATAAATGAGCTTACAGTCCGTAAAACTCTAGGAGAGCATCATTTAAATATTGAAAAAGTTAAAATTCTTGAAAAAAAATTTTTATTAATGCATAACAGTTTATGGACATCATGGAAGGAAAGTCATATTTATTTATTTATTTTCGCAACAACGTTAGATGACCTGACTTCACATTATAAGTAAGAATTGATATGCCTAAGTATTTAAACAACTGAATGGACATACATAGCGAATTTGGATATTTCATACCTCCTTAATGACACTTTAAGGTCAACGGGGAGCTTGTAATCAGCAATACTGGAGTTGTCGAGAAGCTGTTCCAAAAACTGTGCATCTTCAGTATTTCTAGATAAACTATCATTTAATCCAATTGGAGGAGGAAGTCCTCTAGCTAGTGGCAGAAGAGGCACAAGAGCAGCAAAGCTATGCGTTACACTCTGTCTGACAGCAAGATCACAGTCGCTCATACACTTCAGAAGAGGAACAACAAGTAAACGAGCATAAGGCACCAGCTCCGAGCTTAAACCCTGAACTAACTCAAAGGTCAGCAAGCATCCTGCCTCCCTGTCTTGCTTGAACTGAGTTGAATTCTGATACAGGTATAACGTTACCAATAACAGCTCCCATTACAAAAGCTGTCATAGACTTGGCCATGGAGGTTATACACCTCGAAGCCGCTAACCTAACAGCAACATGGCAGTGACGCAAGCACCCAAGTATGCATGGAAGAAGAGAGAGGAATTTGGGTTGTAATGTCTGATCCACCATATAACTAATTGAGCGTACCACCTGATGAACGTATGAAAATAAAGCAGGAGACAAAAGCGATGAGGAAAAAAAGGATAGGGAAAACAGAAGCCGACTAAACACATAACGCACACCACGGAAAGCTAACAAAAAGTATGCAATGATCTTAAATTGCAAGTTAGATACAGAAAATCAGACGAAACTTGGACAGGATAATGATTTATAATGTAATCATATCGAAGAACAAATTTTCACTGTAGACCCAAACGGAATTTTAATTACCAAAATCGACCCATTTTTTTTAATTACCAAAATCGACCCGTTTTATGCCACGTAGGCGTAATCCAGTTTCCTAATTAGTCGGGGTTGCCAACCCCGACTGTTTAGGAGTTGTTAAACCGGGTTTTAAGGCTTCTAATCGGGGTTTAACAACTCCTAAACAGTCGGGGTTGGCAACCCCGACCTATGAAGCACAGACACGCATAACATGAAGCCGTGTCGTGTCGTGTCCGTGTCGGACACACGTGTCGAACACACGTATCCTATGTATTTTTTAGGATTTGCCTCGTGTCGGCGTGTCGGATGGCCGTGTCGGATCTGTGTCCGTGCTACATAGACCCCGACTAATTAGGAAACTGGATTAAGCCTATGTGGCATAAAACGGGTCGATTTTGGTAATTAAAAAAAATCGGTCGATTTTGGTAATTAAAATTCCGTTTGGGTCTACAGTGAAAATTTATTCTCATATCGAAACATGTAAATAAACAGAACATTAAATACCACGCAGTTAACTAGTAAGGATGCTACTGGCAGTCATCCTTCACATCATTACATGTATTACCAACCCTTAAACCTAGAGAAGAATATATATCTGTGTATGTATATGTATATATGTGTATGTGTATGTATATGCATATACATCAAGGAAAGAAAGGATGAATTACAGATTTACATATTTGGAAGGCGATAGACCAAATTTTATATGCACCTCCTCTGGACAAAAAGAAAAAACAACTAGAAAGTATAACAAGACAAAAATGACAAATCAATTTAACTGAAACAGTTGCTGCTCCTAGATTGGACTATGGTACATTGGTACCAACTAGTAAGATCTTTAATTCATCTTCATTCGAAAATAAACTAATTCAGAAATAAAGGACAATAATCCTAGCTGCCTTTCAAACTTATTTCATATCTAAATTTATCTTTTAAAAGAGAAAAAAGGAAATCAAGTCCTGACATGAATTTTGCACATGCATGGAGTCTAGTTCACATAAGATTGAGAAGAAAAACCAGTAAAGACTAAGTAGAAATGAGACACGTTTTTAAAAAAGTTCAAGACAATGGATATCAATTCTAAACAAGTTAAAGCTTTCACTATATGTGAGATCACACCTTGAATCTTACGAAGAAAAAACAAGTTTGCAAAAGGACACTACTATTTCAGGTTCATGTATTTTAAATTTCACATACTTCTTTCGAACAATATCATCGGCTGTTGTTTTGAAATTTGAAAATAGTAAACTGAAGCAGAGGATGTCTTTTGTATCCTCACATCACATTAGTTAATGTGATATCATGCTTTACATTGTGTTCTTTTACTTTGCTTAAGTAAATAGATTGTGGATGGAAAGGAAGGCTCCAATTTTTTTTTTGGAAGGATCCACTAAAGTACATAAATGGTTGTTATAGTAGTAATATCCCCACTACCTTCTGATAGTGAGAGTAGCCAAGTCCTTTTACAAGTATATCAAGAAAACTTGAAAGGTTTTACTTGCTTTGGAGGGAGATAGATAGAAAAGTAAATGCAATTAAATTGAAAGGACATTAATTTTATATGAAGTTAAGGGGTTGTTATGGTTTTTGTGTAAACTGTCACGATGCGTTTAATTCCTTGTGACTATCATCTTTTTGATTCGTTTTGCAAGGAATATAACTTTTATGTTGAACAGTGGGGTAGGCATAATAACAGTGGGGTGTACAGGAGTGAATTACACAAATAGAGAGGAAAGTCAGCGCGTGCTTCGCACGGGCAAAAGACTAGTTCTTAAAAAAGCTCAAGACCATGGACATCAACTCTAAACAAATTAACGCTTCACTAACATTTATATGTGAGCTCACACCTTGAATCTTCCAAAGAAAAAACAAGATTGTGATTCTTAATAAATGTAAAGACCAGAAGAAACTGAACTAAATCTACAGTAAAATCATTATAGCAGTAAGACATCAACCCATTGAGTTTCCACAGATAACCAACAGAACAGACAGTGCACAGAAAAGCCTAAATGCTTAAGCATGAGTTAAAAGTCTGGACATGGCTTTGTATGATCCACGGCTATGTTGCACGGGTACGGGTACGGGTACGGGCACGCGTATGGGACACAGCAAATTTATAGAAGTAGGGGACAGGGACACGACTGTATATACATTGCAATTTAATAATTTACATCAGATCAAATATTGTTTTTTTATTGACATGAAACGAGAATCAAAATTTCTGTAACATTTTTATGTTTCATTTATTATGTATTATATAATTGAGTGTTTTAAATTAAGTAATGTATTATCTAATTGAGTACACGTCTGAATAATATATGCATATATTCAATGAACGCGCAAGGAGTGTTGGGCTTGGGTACGGGATAAGTATGGCTTTATCATAGAAGTGTCCCTGCAACATAGATTCACGGAGACCTAATAACTAAAATCATTGACAACAAGAAGAAAATTCAACATTCAAGCGAAAAGTAATATTCTGTAAAATGATAGCAAGATTCAATCAAAATTGATAGTACAGGAAAACAAACCTGGATATTGTTTATCAGAGCTTGTGGATCCTTGCGGTTTAAACTGTCTCCAATTTCTAATATTGTTCGGTCATCTGTAAGAGGTTGATCTTGAGGATTTACGGCTTTGAAAATCTCAGTAAGGCAGTCCCAAAGCTTTGGAAGTCTGTCAAACAATGAAGACCCGAACCTCTTACAAAGATGCTCCAACGCTAGTTCCGAACCACGTCTGCTTATGAAGCCTTCTATCCTTGACCTATCTTCATCAACCGATTGAACTTTAACTTTTCAACAAATTTTGATCTTCAATTACATCCATTGACGTGACAAGTGCTGCTTGAGGTGTTTCATTAAAATCAGAGCATGTCAAGCTACATAGGTTCCTAATTAACTTGTCATTTGGGCTAGGCTTGCGTCCAACACAGTGAAAAATCAGATCAGTAAGTGCTTCTGCAGCCTTCAGTTGCAACACTTCTTCCTGAATGTGGAAAGTTAACTTAAAAGACTACAAAGAGAAAATATAGATAACTACTGCACAGCTTCAGATCCTGACCTGCTCCCTCTTGACAGCAGCCATCAAGGGCAAAATTACTGGGTTAAGTTTGGCCGGAAGCTCTGACATCCAGACAACAGAAGAAGCAACTGAGGCCGAGACAGTAACATGTAAATTGTTCTGCACATAGATTTTAGGTAAGAAATGGAAACTACAGGATACAAAATGTGATAATCAAAGTTTGAATATTTATATCTGCACACGGCACATATGCAAAGGTGGAATGAGTTGCAAAAACACAGCCATCCGAGAGTATTAATGAGAAATAAAGAGGGAGGGGCAGTGATTGGCAACTTCCAAGAAATGGAAACAAATACTTGCCATTCAAATTCATATGATAGCCCATTCAATTGATAGCCATTCAAATAATAATGCAATGATAGCCAGCCAAATGATAATGCACTTCGTTATAATTGATCACATCATTTAGAGTGGCAACAAACAATCAATGATATTAGCTAGTTCAGAAACCTCCATGTTTGGTTTTGAGTTTTATTTCCTGGTATTGGTATTTCAGGAGTTTCATTCCTTTAGATTAAAAATATCAGATCATAACCATCAGCCCTAATATTTACAAGTTGCAGTTTTTCTACAAGTTAAAATTAGGTTAGATTTAATGAAATATCACCTAACAAAATATCTGATACAACAGATTACATATAGATATATTAGAAAAATGTCCATTTAGGGAAATGAATGTGAAGTAGTTTCCATAGCTGACGAACTAATAACACGTAGATGAAATCTAATGTTGTATTTACTAATAAAATGAAGTCAATTTTGAACTAATATTCTAACTTACATAAGTATTTTGTGCCAAATAAACTCGATAAATAATATATTTACTGAAAAGAACTTATTGTGAAATATTTCAATTTTCAGATCACCTAAAACTTTAAGTAATCTTATTTTTGCACTAATTAGGAGATCATTTTCATATAAGCTAATGTTTGAGATATGTTTCTCTCAGCACTGAACATTAGATCATTTTAATATATGTTAAATATGTAAGACAATTTATTTTAATGCTAATGACGGTGGAGTTATTTTATTTCTTATACGCTAAAACTTTTTCAATTAAGTATCTTGTTTTTAAAAGTTGGTAACTGTTCATTTGTATGAGATTGATGCTACTTTGCACCTCCTAATGCTGATTATGGAATTGACGGAATGCCATGATATTCAATTGTAGTATATCATATGAGTTCTACATGGGCTGTCCATTATTATGACCTAAAAGAAGAGAAAACATTGAAGGAAAGAAATAGAGAACTAGAAAATATCTTCTCCTATCATGTTGTACTATTTCTTTATCATTCCACATTTCACATTATTTCCTTTCCAATTTTTTTTGCCCCTCAACAAATAAAGTATGTGTCGGAGAATAAGAGAAGAACCATTTGAATGCATATTAAGTATATTTACATATTATTTATCAGCTTCCAGGTTTATTTTGATCTGACCCAAAGAATACAATATCCATATCAGACTTCAATATCTAACCACTCGGTAAATTTGAGAAAAAGTTGTATGGTACTCCTACCTCCACAAAGAGAAGAGAGGAGAGTGTAAGATGCCAGTAAGGAAACAGGAGAAAAGAGAAGAAAAAGGAAAGTCCCTTCCAACCTTTGGCACACGGGAAAACTAGAAAGAAGAACAGTAATTTATCCCAAACCCTTTCTTTTTCCACCTACCCTAGCAAAACATTAAGGGTCCAGTCAATCAAAATTTTGACCCCAGTTTTATATCACAAAGGTCAAAACCCAGGCTGTTAGAGAACAAGACTGGACAAGATCATAATTTTGATTTTAATCATGCTTCCCTTGAGCATAAAATAAAAGGTGAAGACTAGCATGTTTCTTAGATCTATGATTGGGGAAATCTTCTTAAATCATGTACATAAATTTGAACGTTGTTGATTTTCAATTTTATAGCTAGTCGCTGGATTTGACTGTTGTCCAAAATGGAATAAATCCAGATAAATGCATGCATATAATATAAACATATATCTCTGAACATCTGTGCATGAAAGGGTGTGCATATTGCATACACAACAGTCTATAAGTCAACTTCAGGAATAGTAATAAAAACTTTCTGACATCCCACCACGGTCATTATTACAAGAGACTACTTCATTTGCTTTAAAATCCATAAAGATTGACCAATACCATTCAGAATGAACTCACAAGGGCAAGGGTTTGTGAAATCCTATCTTCGGATTAACAAGAACTCCCTAGAATATATGTACACAGACAAAAAAAAGTACATGCATGCATGTATTTTGGTCTTAATTTCTTTTTTTCCATTTTATTTTTTTCTAGCGGGGGTGGAGATTTTGAATTTAAAGGATACAGAAACATAGGATAAAGACAGAATTTATGGAATGTAGTTATAATAAACGAAGAATAGAAAGCGAGAGTTTTGTCCACACCTATGCACAATAAAAACAATGAGTGAACACAAACTATCTGACAAATATCATTTATCATATGATATTGTTCATTGCATTAAATCATGTAAATTAGCCCAGAAACTTCTTCTAAAAAACTACGTGAATATCGGCTGCCAAAAGAATTGAAGGGTAAAGTATATAACTAGACAGGTAATTATGTTCTACACTTACACGTGTTGTTCAACAGGACAAAAGGTTCACGTAAATATCAGCATGTATTAAGGTTGTGTTGCATTAATCGTTGGCGTACTGAACTATTCTTGGCTCCTTCCAGAAAGGTTTCGAAGCAAGATCCATCCACTTTATATTCAACAAAGAGCCACTCAAATTGCGAATCCCATATGTTACTCTTAATCCACAATATTTAAAGTAGGATGCACCAAATTTTGAATAATTTTGAGACATCTTGTTGATGCATCAAGATACAATAACAGGCAAAAGGTGCAAGCTTATGACTAAAATTCTTCAAAATGTCCTTCTAGGTATCCAAAAAATTTTTGTAACCAGGGATGGAATTTATGAATGATACTAACCTTATCTGAAGGCTTTATGTTATTCTTGAAACTAGTCCAGGTTCAGCACGAGTTCAAGCAAAGCACCAATTGACACGAGATATAGCCACAAGAAATCAAACATAAGGGGCAAGACAAACAAGCTAAAGACGTCAATCTAGACAATCCAATACTAACTCAAAACCCCGCCTTAAAGCTAACTCACTTTGATTTACTAGAAAAAGGGGAAAAAAGCCTTAAAGCTATGGATAGAATTATCATAAGAACGAGAGCATTAAGAAAACATATTCCATTATTGTAATCACTTTCGCAGAAATTCAATGCGCGCGCACACAAACATAAACACGAGTCCTTTTCAGAGGATTGGGACTCAAACCCCTCCATTATATATAATGAGATTGGTGAACTACTCGTAAAGGCACAAAACATCGCCACCTAAGTGCACAAAACAATGCCACGTGTCATGAACTTTTCAACATTTTGTCGTAAGCCCCCAATAACTTTCAAAAATCATACTAAACCACCAATAACTTTTAAATCACACTAAACCAAAAAAAAAAAGACTTTTCAGAAATAATTAAAACCCCAATAAGTTTCCACATTTTGGACATAAGCCCCATAAATTAGAAAAATAACAACATAAAAAGGTATTTTGAAGGACAATTAAAACAAAATTAAAAATTAAAAAAAAAAACTAGGATTTGCAATCACATCCTGGAAGCGAGCAATAGGAAAACGAATGACATAAATAAGCGACTTCTGGTTTTAGGGTTGAAAATATAAAAAGGCAAAAAAGGTTATTTTTAAATAATTTAAGTAGCATTTTGCTCTTTTCAAGTCATGTCGGTTGCATGTGCCACGTTAGATGTAATAGTATTAACTTTGGACGTTTTTTTGCAAAAGTTACCGTAGGATTACTGTGTTTTCGAAAATTATGGAGAATTTAGTATGATTTTTGAAAATTCTTGGATTGTTTAGAGTGATTTTGAAAGTTATTAGGGATTTACTCCATAACGCTAGGGGTTTAGTGTAATTTAACCATAAATTAATATGATCTGTAACATATAGTCTACAAAGAAATATAATCAATCATCTCTTTCATTACACTAGGGGAACTTGTAATTTAATGTTTTCGAAGGGTGTATAAAACCAACATATATAAATCAAAGAAATCAAAAGAATCCGTGCGAGCATGGGCATAAATAGTCCTTTTGATGGGAATTTCATAGTGTAGAGTTCCTTTGCATCATCTAATCCTTTGAAGTTGATTAATATCATTGAAAGTCTCTAAAAGCACATAATCAAGTATTTTTACTTTTCTCCACATCTTAAATAGGTAGAAAATGTACAGTGGAAAAAGGTTCTAAAAATCTTGTTCCAAATATTCAGTCCTAATCTAAACAAATAAAACCTTCATATGCCAACTCTTGTTAGGTCCAAAGTTTTCTACACCGTTAAACAAATCTAGTTTCTAGTTAGAATGTCCACATTCATCTCCTAAATGCATGGGATGAAACACTCCATTAATTTTTAGTGTAGATACTGAAGGTCAACTTTAACAGAATGGTTCATTCATATAAAAGACCAAAAATCATTTCAAATGGCAAGTATTTGGCTCGAAATCCTCCCCAGAGTAGCCTAATCTCTCTCTAACTATATGCATGTGTCCACATGCCTCCATGTGTACAGGGAGCAAGAAAAAGAGCGTGGATGTATGCATATGTATGTATATTTATACATATATACATATGAATACATATATGTGTATGCAAGTATGTATATATGTACATATATACACGCATGCAGATGTATATATAGAATTATAGGTATATACAGGAAGCAAGAAAAGGGGGTTCTTGCACTCAAAGAAGATTTGCAGCCCTTCCCATATCCATTTTGTGCAGACTAGACGGAACAGACTCTCCTCTGGTGGATTAAGGAACAGTTTAAGCCCTAAAAAATTAACGCATAAAAGTTAACATTGTTGATATGTTAATAAATGGCTAGATTAGAAAATACATGCCCCAATCATATATCCATACAACTTGGAACTCTAGGGTGTCCATGTCATTGAAGCTTCAAGGAAACTCAATCAATCCATCTTAGGCCAGTAGTTTGTTATGAATTTTGCAGATCGGGATGAAAGTGAGAGAGATAACAAGATACTGTGTAAACTTGCAATTCAAATAGTCCTTATTGATTTAAATGGGAGGTTCATTTTCAAATGACAAATTCTTTTAGTAGGAACTAAGTCTCCCTCTCCTCTCTACCCTCTCCTCATGTGTGCCTACATATGTCCATATATGCGCGCACGCGTGATATGTGTGTGTATATATAAAGTAAGAGATAAAGATACAGGCTAAACATAAGTAAGTATCTATAGATGGATAGAGTTA
>NC_033798.1:66881626-66931964 GCF_001876935.1 Asparagus officinalis | reverse complement strand
GGAATACCAGCTGCTAACAGAGGATGTACTTTGCTCCTGATTCAGCATATATAGCGGACAATGCCATTGGTTGAGTCAAATCATTCATTTGTCAGGTAAAAATCACAAGTTGGACCGGTCACCCATAAGCTCAATTTAATGGGTTTTCTTCATAAAACAAAGAGGATCACTCGATTCTCTAAAGTTTAAAAACCACTGGTATAGAGATCATGATGAAAAGGGAAATTCATCCCTGCTTAATTGGCCTTTTGGATTACTAGCACATGTAATTTTCCATGCTACCATCAATGTCCACTTTTACACACACACACACACGTACACAGAGTGGCAGATGCAGGAAATTTTCCTTTTTTTCCTTTTTTTGGGCCGGATGGGGGGCAACAAGTGTCTACTTAGGGGCTGTTTGGTTATTTCCTAAAAAACCAAAAAATAAAAATGCAAACCAAGAAAACTCAAAAAGTACAATTTCACACATTTCCATCCCTAAAACTCACCCACAACATCTAATAAAATATTATTTTTATCCAACAACATATCCATCACATCTAATAAAATATTATTTTCATCCAACAACTCATCCATCACATCTACCACATCTAATAAAATATTATTTTCATCCACAACATCACTCATCTCATCTCATATTTAAAAATTACTCATATCATCCAATAAGATTGTGACAACTCATCTCATCTCATTAACATTTCATTTTTTTGTTTTCCTCCCAAAAAGCTAGGAAAACAATTTCCTTAAGTGTGGGTCACATCATCCAATAATATAATGACAACTCATCACATCTCATATATTTTCTTATTTTTAAGAAATAACCAAGCAAAAGAAAACAACCTATTACAAGAAATAGGTTTCTTATAATTTATTTTATTATTTTTTTCGCCAACCAAGCAACATCAAAACAAGTTTTCTTAAAAAATCACTCACATCATCCTATAGTAAGGTGACAACTCATCTTCATTTCTTTGATTTCCTTCTTTTTTTAGCAAACCAAACACTCCCAAAACAATTCTTTGATTTAATAGTTTTCCATTTCTTTGATTTTTAATTTTTTTAGGCGAACAAACAGGCCCTTAACTAGAAATAAAAATATAACATTATAAAACTATAATACACAATGGGAACGCACTCAATAAACCTTTTGCTAGAAATTTAAATGAGATTCTACTTTCCAATGAATTAATTGTTATTAATTTATATGGTTTTTTGGGCTTTGGGATGCAATTTCTATAATTTATGTTTTTTTTTTTTGGGCGATAGGCGGGAGGCTCGGTGGGCGCGGGAGGGGGGGCGTGTAAATTATTGCATGTTTACAAGCAAATTGTAAACGCGTGGCACTGCAACCTAGGACTTGAACAATCCGCGCCTGCACGTGCGCGCGCACATATATGAGTAAAGCTACTATAGACTTAAGCGGACAGGAGCTTGTTTGTCCACCTATTTTGGTATCCATTGATTTCACTTTGAGATTTATGCTAGCATGTGATATAGATCAATGCACACAACTCAAAGATACCCTTAATGCGTAGCACGAATCTCAAAGCAAAATCAAAGGATAAAAAAGTTGGTGGACAAGAGCTCCAGTTCCCCTACTCCTTTGCATCAACTAATACTAATTATGTTTCTGCAAACTTTTAAGCCAGGCTTTCTCTCTGCAGGTATTCTTCCTTTTCTTTTAAGGGGCTGTTTGGTTGTTGTTGGTAAAGTTGTGTATTTATGACACAACTTGGAAAGTTATTGTCCACCTCATCAATTTCACTTTTATACTTTTCTTTGTTTGTTTTTGATTCCATTGGAATCATAAAACACTTGTTTGGTTTGCAAAATGAAACTTTAATTGTTTGTTTGGAAAGTATAAAAAGTGGTCCCTACTCAAATGATCATATTGGTTGGAATTATTTTTTATTATTTTTTCCTAACTTCAATGTTAGCTTTCTCCTAAAATCATGTATTTTTTCATGAAATCACTTTACAAGCCACATCAGCATATGAAATCACTTTACACTATTTTCACAACTACAAACAAACAATTGAAAGTGATGAAAGCTGACATTGGGACCCACTTTTTTACACTTTACATCCTTTTACATGGTAAAAACATACAACCAAACAGCCCCATAGTGAGAATAAAGCTGTAGGTAATCAAGAAAGTTTGGCATTATTCGCTATGATATAAAGTATCTATCAGCATCTTTGACCATAATCTATATGAAAACAGTTCAAATGGCTTTTGAAGGTCTTTCCCCAATGTGCAACTATCAAGATTTCAAAATGGATTACTTCTAACCGATCTTTAAACTGTCTGAAGAAAAGTACAGGTTTCAAGATCTAAATATCATGTATAATTTTTTTAATACATATAGGCCTAAAAGACGCCGAATCATGGTCAAGGTCACAATGACAGTTTGCATAACCTATTAGGCAATCTCATAGTTGAAATCTCAAGAGTCGTACCATCATCTAACTGTATGATTAATCTATGTGTGGGCATGCATTACATAGACATACAATACCAGCAAAAAGTAAAAATCTCTGGTATAAACATGTCGCGTGAAAATATACCTGAACGCATTTCAAGTATCCTGCTGTAGACAAAAGACGTTCTTTTAATGCTTGTACATCATCCACAAAGTGTGTCCCTAAAGTAGCACTGCTAGCAGAGTCACTGGGTATTGAAAGCTTTGAAGTGAAGTTCACGGCATCATCAATGCTTAGTGTATCCAAGTTTATATTAATACTTGAAATCAAAGGCTGAAATAAGCCAGAAGAACCAGCTGACTGGAGAAGAAGGTTAGCTTCATTGCGCATCTTAGCGTAAGTTCTTGAAAGTTCCGCATAAGGAAGAATAGAATCCTTCGTAGGAAATGCAGGATCCGAACATGCTAATAAATCTAAAAGCCACTTCCTTATATGTTCCAGAAGGGCAAGCAAATTCTCATGGTCTCTAGAGCGGTCCGCATTTCTGAGCTCTTTGAACCAAGAAACAAGAACCATAGCAGCAACCTGGAACAACATGCCCTCTATTCAGTCAGAGAATGTCAGGATAAACATAAACTTGATTGTAACATCCAATACATAGACCATATTAACAAGTGAAAAAAAAAAGGAAAATTCACCTGTCTCTGGACTCCTGATAATGAGATGAGATCATTCCATAGTGGATCAATCACAACATGCAGAGAACCAACGGGTAATCTAGAGGCAAAAACACCTAAAGCTTCTGCAGTAGCAACTCGAGTATGAGTAACAGATTTTTCACTATCTGCGCCGACAATTATTTTTCCACAAGGTGTGGAAACATCAAAATTCTTTTCCTGCAAAACGCTTTCTTGCGCAGGATCAGAAGTAAACTTCCTATCATATTCGCTTTCAAGCTTTACAGCTCTCATCTTGGCAGCAGCTCTGAATCGGCTTTTCCGAGGAAGTGCTACAGGCCAAAACATCTTTGTGGTATCTAAAGGAGAACCATATGCAGTAGCTGCAAGCTGTAACCATGAACGAAAGTATGACACTGCGACAACTTCTAAATCCTGCACAGGACACTGAACAAATTCTTCTGTCAGAATAATGTCACAAGCCCTAAAATGCCACTGCTGAATCAAGTCAAAAGGTAACCTGACACTGTAAGTGGAAAAAAAATAACCTCAAGCAGGAGACTCCACACTCTCTTTGAAGATTGAATAATGTCATCATTTGATTCTAATAGTAGATTCTGGAAAACAATCCTTAGTGCATCACCGAGAATAGAAGCAGGCCAAAATCTACCAGCTGTGGAGTCAAAACAGCTTTTTCTATATCCTACTTCTAGAAGCCGCTCCTGCATAACATTGAGATAATGATATTAACTGGAGTACTTAGCGGCACAACGGCTAGATAGAAGACCAAGAAGAAAACAAGGTCAAAAAGATAAAAGAAAGAATGAATAAATGAATAAAAACTAAAACTGCAATGTGATTCTCCACATGCACAATGCATTAACCATTAATCTAGAGGAATCAAACATCCATTTAAATCAAAATATTAAAACTAAACATAAAACAATGAACCGCACAGGGAAGAAATGTTTACCAAAGTTCTTATAGCAGAATGACGAACTGATGCAATGCTGTGTCTCATAAATGGCCATAATCGAGGTGTTAAAGAGGATAAAATATAAGGATTGTCCAAATCTTTAACCTCCTCCCTATATTCCTCTGCATGAGATACTTTGTTAAGATCTAATTCTTCTTTCTCAGCAGACTTCAGTGTCTCCAGCATTTTTGGGACCATTGCAGGCTGAGAGTAAATCTCGGACAACAAATTCATCACACTGAAACAAGATCAGAAATAGGTACACAGGTAATAACCTTAAACAATAATTTCATTTCGCTTATTGGTAACTTAAAATGAGATGAAGATATCTCAAAACAGTCAAACACGGAAAATCTACTGATGCACAATATTTGCTTTTGTAATTCTTAAACTCAGGACATAACATGAATGAAATTTATATCTCAATAGATAAACAGAAGAGAAATGTATTACATCAAACCTTCCAGGATTCAGGATATTTTCAGTTACATGGATTTTTTCACCCATTCAACTCTGTCAAGGGCCACCTCCTTTGTTAAATAAGTAACTATATAACCTTAATTTCCTCTATGCATGTTCTTTTAGGTTTATTACTCGTCCTTACTTCATTAACTATGATCCAACAGCTACTCCAAATGGGACTTAAGTTTGTGATAACTTCATTTACTGAACTTTCTCCATGACTAGAGACTTGTGTTACTATCACCATTCATTTTGCTTGCCATTCTACCTCCAAGACATTTGGTATGCTGACCGTGAACATGCATAAATGTAACTTATCCTCCGAGAAATATATTCAACTACCTAATTAGCTAAGGAAGTTGTAGGACCAAGGCCAAGCTACAGTTGCAGACTGAAAGAGTTGTTCAGAAGTCCACCAAAACAAAGGGAATGCAGTAATCAGAGAAATCGATAGATTGACTAGCAATCTAGCACAGATCCCTATAAATTAAAACGAAGCAAAATAATCATGTTGTTAACAATTTGACCCTCAGCCACAACACGAACTTAACCTGTAGAATGTGCGTGTTTGTGTCTCAAAAGGTAGAGATAATAAGTCACTACACAGAGACCAACAAGAATTAACCAAAACCATTATAATTCCATTAACAAATCAAACATTTGTTTCGAACAAACAACGTGAATCTCAAAACAAAACACCAAAAGTAAGTTCCAGGGCATCCATTAAAGAGGTCATTGCGTGCTGAGTTGCAGCAGCATAATCTAATGTTTTACAGTTTTGGATAACAATGAAACTACAGTACCTGGCCTCTTAAGCGGTTGAAAAAGCACCTAGATTAGACATTCAGAAGCATGGCTGTTTTTCTTTTTAGTGAAGTAGCTTTGAAATAGGGATTAATTTTTGAACTGCTAAGCACCTAGGCGGCACTACTTAGAACCACAATGAGGATGACATCTCCGGGAAGAAATAATTTTGCAAGTTGTTTATTAATGAGAGTATTGGTCTGAGCATAAGCAATTTATTCTTATGAACTCTTCTGAATTGGAATGAAAATAAAATTTTAATATATTACATTTCATTACTTCAAGTATATCTTGAGTATGAAACCAAGGAGGTAGAATAAACACAGGGCGGTTGTATGGATAGGTAAAGCATTCATATAGTTTTTAAAGTCAAACTTGACAATACAAGAAGCTCTTTGCTCCCTGTTCATATTCATTCATTTCTTGTACAGAAATAGATGGAATACAGGTGACGCACAGTTGATGGGATCATATATGTATAGCATGCATCTTAGTTTCATTATTTACATTCTACCATACCATCTTATACGTTATCAATCAGAAAAGTTGATGGCATAGCATTCATATGAAAGCAATGTCGTTGCATTGACTAAGCCAGTGAATTTACCACTTACTGCCAATATATATCTTTTTATTCCCAATAGTTGGTTTACCACGCATAAGGAGAAAACTGTCTATACAATTTTGTATTAGAACTTCCTAAGCTGGTACTGCCCTCAACCAAAGCCAAAAATCTGGTTGCCTTATGGTGGTACCATTCGGTGTAGGAAACATGAAAGCCATCAATACTTACACGATCAATACAAGAAAATTAATTCAATAACTAAAAATAGGAAAAATTATAGAATGAAAGCATATATTTAGAGAATCATTTTAAGGGAAAGTACAATAGGAATTAACACAAAAATTTGCTATGGATGCTGGATATTATAGGATGGTCCAGCTTCTACATGGTTGGTTGTGTAGCTTTGGCAATTTATCACTGGGAACAACTTCACATCTCCACTAATGTTAATCAACTATAATATGGAATGCTTGAAGGAAACATGCCAAAAAAATTAAATGCTCTTTTGAATGAAGATTGCAAAGCATAAAGAATGAAAGTTGCACAAGAAACATTATCTTTAAGTTTAAAGAGGTTTGATAATAAGAAATGATTTTTTTTTTCTTTTTTTTTTTAATGGGAAGGAAGCAGACGTCTACCCAAGTGTTATTCAGGTTTTAAGACTAAAGTGCTATGACAAGCAAGCAAAGTGCTTAATTATCAAAAGGGATTCTATAAACAAAAGTAAATAAAAAAATAAAGTAGCCAACTTCACTCGTATTGATTTGCACAAAGTTGAATATGTTGTAAGATTGAAATTAAACCATAAGATCCATATAAACCAAACAAGATAATAACTCATAAAGCTTGAGAACAATACAACATTGGGAACAAACAAATTTAATTTCAAGTTGACATTCAGTGAACCTCAACCCAATGAAAGACCTCCTCAAGTTTGCAACTTCTGCCCATGGCAACTACTAGAATGGGTAGAAACCAGATATGATACTAAATGACAAGGTCAGGATACCAAGTCACTGAAATCGTTGACACTGTAATATTAAGACCCATCTCAGCGGCCAAATGTTTGCAAACTACTGCAACCTAATAGGCAGCAGACTAGGAAAAGTAACCCTTAGTCAGAGACTCAGAGGCCATGAGAAAGCAAGTCATTTTTCAGGATAAGGTTTTGTGCCCTCCAAGTTTTTATGCTTCACTCTGTCAGCACCAGGCGGTGTGGATACAGTCATAGCGAAGCTCCAGCATCGTCACCATGGAGGTAATGACAAAAAAACTAATATTCAGAAAAAATTGATAGCTTACATGAAAACTTTTCCTCATTCATTTCTATTTAAGGGTTATATCCTTCATTAATTAAATCAGTATCAAATCCAGCTTAATTGTCTCTATCCAAGTTTCTCAAACTCGGCTTAACTCCATACTGGTCCATTAATTAATAGTACTATTTCTCGTGCTTGCGATACGTGCATACATAATTCAATCTTTACGTTAAAAAATGACTAGTTGGATGGATGGTTAAGTAAGTGGGGTATTTAAAATAGTTAGTGGTGCTTACTAGGGATAGTTATGGAGAACATAGGATGGATGGAGTTAAAATGGTAGTCTTTTGAGTTTTCAAAGTTTATCCTTTTCATGACTATTGAACTATGTGTAAATTATGCGGATATTTGATGGATTTATTTGAATTCATGACTCATAAGGGTAGAACACCAAGAAAAGGCTTCTCTTAAATAATAGTAATAGTTATCACTTCTAGCTGGTAAGTCACCTCCTTGTTCTTCTGCATTTTATTCGTAATAGGTCAATTCTACCTCCTTATGGATGCACTCATCTTTTATCCTATCCCTTAATAAATTTCCAAACATCCCCATCTATGCTACACTCATTTTATTGGTGTATTTCTCAATTGTCAATCTGTAAAATGTAGTTAGTGTTATAACTATCCCATAGAATTGTTTCTTCAGCTTCATGGGTATTCTAGAATCAAATAAAAGTCTAAAAGCACTTCTCTACTTCAAACCATCCGATTTAATTCAATCAATACATCTTTCTTAATCTCAAACTCTCGCTTAAGATGCCATGGAAACAAACATTTTCTAAATGATTGCTTTTGCCTATCCATTTCTGTAGTACATAATCTTGTAATGCTATACGTACCTCGAATAACACATAGCACCAAATATAAGTTGCGTGTAACTATTTAAGCCGTTTCTATATAGAACTGGAATGGGCTGTGGAATTTTGCACAAGCTAAAAAATGAATAATTTTTAAGATTTGGTTATATCAACTTTCATCGTTTCTCCAAAAGCCAGACCAACATATTTTATAGCAAACTAAGTGAAGAAGTTTGAGAATATAATGATGAATTGTAATAAACAACAAAGCTTTTATTGGTTAAGCATTATTGGTCCAAAGGCGATAGCAGTGAAGGAGCACTACCTGCTAGTGGATGGGCTAAGGTCATCTAAATCAAGCAGGATATCCCAAAGTAACATAACAATTGAATGCAACATTTTATCATCCAGAGAAACTATCGAAGCAGCTGTGGGTATTAAGGCCTCAGCCGCAACCGCTCTAACATCATCATCTGGATCTTCGAGCCCGGCTTTGCATGCAGGCAGTACATATACTAGAAGATCCTGGAGCAATTCCTGGAAGAACCAAAAAAAGACAACCAACCAGTCAAATCAAAAGGTTATTAGTTATCTGATACCATTAATTACAATGTCAGTTGATTAAAGCTGAAACTAATCATTAGGTTAACTATCTACTTAAAAGACAAACACAATAGGATGAAAATATGTAGAAATTAAGGAAAGGAAAAAACCATACAGGTCTGACAGCAACCAAGTATTTAATTCCCAAAAGGCATCCATGACGAATTTCCCATTCTTGTCTGTACTGAAAAAGCAAGATAATAACAAGGAATGCAGATCAGCATAGAGCAATAGAAAAAGATGCAGATCAGTACAGAGCAATTGTACTTTGTTTCAAATGAGAAAAGAACACCCGTAACCTACACTACCTGCATCTGCAGTAGAACTTTTAAAGTGTCATGTACTAGTGAAGGGTGCATGTACTTAAGCACAGCACCAAGAGCTTGTGCACAAGTTTCACGAACAGGGGCAACAACCTGATCAGAAACATAATCCCCGAAACTACAAGAAAATAGAAGAAACCATAAACAGGAGAAAAACACATTTCAAAGAGCTTCAAAAACATCAAACAGAGAAAAACAAACCAAACAATATTAGAAGGTAACAAAATTCAGCTTAATGTGTAGCACGTAAAGATACAAATATCTGTCAGAAAAAGTGACAAACATACCGATCTAAAGAGAGTATGCAAAGGAATCGAATGGCGCAATCTTGCAAAAAGTTCCAATTCTTGATCCATGAGTGCCTGGCTAATGTCATCAACTTAATAAGTTTGGAACTTTGAGGACGATCCACAGGAAGATTTATATTTGAGATTGAGCTCTCATATTCAATAAAAGATTCAAGAGAAGCAACATCCTCGATCTTCCCTCGAGGACTAAAACCATCTGTAGAAACATCTGATTCCACCTTTATATGAGCAGTACCAAGGCCACCATTAACAAATGTGGGGCTTGAATTACATGGGATACCATCAAATTTAACATCTGCAGTGTGATTTGTCTCCAAATCCAACGAATATGTAATATTTGCAGGGAGAACTGACTCCTCACAATTTTTTTGTCTTTTAGAGGTTGGTTCATGCTGATTTGCCTCAAATTGTACATTTAGGTCAATATCTCTACCTCTTTTCGTTGAGTCTGTGAAATTTTTCTCATCCGAATCAATGAACTGGGGTCTTTCTGAGCTCAAGTCTGGAAGAAGAACTCCAGCACAGGAGCCTTGATGAGTCAAAATTTCTCTTAAAGCCATAATAGTACCATGGCGCACTTCCCAAACTGTAAATCAACACAATAAATGGGGCATGTTGTAGAATATGTAATACTAATCAATAGGGTAGAGATCATTAAGATTACTTAGTTAAGGGAAACAAAAAACTCACCTGGATCAAACATATCATGAAGCAGTTGCTCAGCGAAACACCGAAAGGGCCATTTTCCATTCCCCTCATGCTCCACACTGTCTTCATCTTCAACTGCATCAACAAAATCCTGAGGAGAGGAGTATTATCAGGCAGTAGAGTCAGAAGCTATTCAGACACATACAGAAACAGGCATGCTTGAATACATGTGTGATAGTAAAAGGGCAAGTGTGCAAATATATTCAAGATTTAAGAAATCTTTAGCTTTTTATATATTCTGTCCCTTTCTCGTGTTCTGGCTTTGGCAGTACAGACGATTAGAGAAAAGTTAAAGAGTCATTCCAAGTGCCACTTACATTTTGTAATAAAATAGAGATTATATTGAACTTTAGAGTTTTACAATATGACGGAAATCTGAAATAAGAAGTTGAACTTATGACGACTTCCTAAAGTTAATGAATGAAATTCATCAAACATGGTGTTAAGAAGAATGGTAAACATTTAAGAACTTACATGGACAAGTTGTTGAGAACAAGTGGTGCATATAAGTTTTCTGATTTCAGTTTTGAAGATCTGACCTGTTCAATTTAAGTTCTACATGTTTCATATCAACAGCTAAGAATTGTTTTAAAAATAGGCCAATCGAGTTATCGCCAATATATATGGTTTGAGCCATGGCCGATACGATTTTTACAAAAAGTTATCACATATCGTTCTTGGCCAATTTGTCTTGATATATCAGTGTAAATCCTAAAAAGCTGCCAATTTCTCGTGGCTTAAAAATCGCTCAATTTTCTACAATTTACATTCTAAGTGAACCAGTTTAGGTTTGAAGGCAAAAACCTCCTTTTTCCATACTTGACCTGCATCCACTAAACAAAAACCATGTTATCCCATTCTATTTCACATACCCTAATTCTCTCCGCCTTCACTGTCCTCTCCCCCAAATCACTCGCAAATTTCTCACTCAAAGGCCTCTTTTGACGACCTCTCTCGAAGACCCTCTCTTGATATTAAATTAAATAAACTTAGATTACAGTTTAGGACATTGTATTATATATGTTCACCATCCGATAGGACCCATTTTTACTACTTATCCCCAATATATCCCCGATAACCGGGATCCAATATGAATTTTGGCCATCCGATATATTTCTGATAACAGATATTTAAAACCTTGCAGCTAAGCGAGTTAGCCTTTAACCCTAAAACCCATTTACCCATCATCTGTGATCAATAAAGACCAATTGCTACATAAGTATATATTGCAGATGTGCGTCTTAATGAATTTGCACAGAGGTGTTATGCTGATAGACATTTAATATGAAAAAAGGTTCATATATCAAGATTGAATATGGATTA
This sequence comes from Asparagus officinalis, assembly GCF_001876935.1. Taxonomy (NCBI): domain Eukaryota; kingdom Viridiplantae; phylum Streptophyta; class Magnoliopsida; order Asparagales; family Asparagaceae; genus Asparagus; species Asparagus officinalis. The sequence continues at coordinate 66,920,670 of NC_033798.1, read as the reverse complement.
AAACAGAATATTGACATGGACCAGATGTTGCTGAACACTAGATTAGACCAAAAAATTGGGATGAAAATAAGTTTGATCTTTAGCATTAATTCATTTCTTGAATAAAACAAGAAAAAACAAAATTCAACTATTCTATAATAAGATCATTTGGAGTTACATACTCCAAATCCTAATAAACATGAATCTGTAGAGTTATGCCTAGGCTATTATTGCCAATAATAAACAAATAAATAAGTTAAAGGCCCTGGTTTATACTTTATAGTTTTCTGCAATTAGTTATATTTGAGTAGTTTGGCCTTCCCAAAATCAGGTTAGGATAAAACAAATATTGAAATATGAAAGTGAAATATTTAATCTACCCTTCAGCTCATTGATATTGGATATTCATATTTTGCAGATATATTAACAATGTAGCTGTATGTTGATAGCAACTATTAATCAATCATTTGTGCAAAGAATTAATGGTAGCAAACACACACAGTGAAAAAGTAAGCCTAAGATGCACTTGGACCAAGTACTCTCTTGCATGTGGCTCCCCATCCTCACTATTCACACCCATTTCATGCTACCTTTCTATTCATTTAAGGTTCAGACTTTAGGATTTTGCAATTCCTCTCCTCTGCCATTTGAGCTTTAGGGCAGGGATTCACATGGACTCACTGAGAATGAGATTTACTATATTATCTTAAGTTTAAACAGTTGTTCACAAACCTGATTAAAACCAAATATGGGAGAATGATTTTTTTTTAAGACAAAAGCCTGGATTATGTTACACCATAAAAGGGCAAAGGAAGCCATTTTAAAAAAGTTGTCTACATTATATCTTGATTAAATTAACAATTGCCTTCAGAAGTTTAGGAGCTACTACAGGATATTTAAGCAGCAGGTCAGAAACAGGGCAACATAATTAATCTACACCATAAAAGGACAAATGAAGCTATTTGAAAGCAGCTTTCTACATTATATCTGGATCAAATAAACAATTCCATTCAGAAATTTAGACTACTACTAAAGAATATTTAACCGATAGGTCAGAAACAGGGCATATAATCGAGACACAATATCCCATAATATGCAAGTATGCATGCATGGGAAAAAAGAAAGATCAAATCATACGAGCAGACAATTTCATTTTGGAGATCTTCTCTGACCATGTAATCTCTTGTATATACGAGTTCTTTGATCAAACTATCATTTGCTTAGTACCTCATGCATTGTTATCGAGGCGTGCGCCCCGGGCGCTGGGCGCTGCGGGCTGGGGTAATTGCGCCCCGCACCAGAGGCGGGGCGTTGCACGCACACGTGGCACATGCGAGGCGCACGCGCTTGACACCTGCGTCATGTAATTGACACCTACGTCATGTAATAGACTCTTTTTTCTGTTTTTTTTTAATAATTTACATATTACACATTTACATCATGTAATAGACTCTTTATTGCTAGTTGCTAATCCATTCTCCATCTTTTCATGTTTAACCTATAAAAAAAAACAATAATTAGTAATTTAGTATACTTGTTTGCTAATTGTAACTTCCTTCTCTAATTAGCATGCTAACTAGAAAATTATGAACATGTAATATGTAATTGTTACATTCATTCTCTATCTTTTCATGCTAACTAGCAAATAGCAATTAAGAATGCTAACTAGAAAATTATGAACAATCTTTTCATGCTAACTAGCAAATAGCAATTAAGAATGCTAACTAGAAAATTATGAACAATCATGTTTTTTAATCACTTAATTGTTACTTAAAAATACATATATCATATTTTAAATAAAAATACATATTTCTTATTTGTTACTTGCTTGTTTTGTTTCATAAACTTTTGCTTATGTTGGAGATTATCTTGCATTGTGATTTGTGAAAACTTATAAACTTCTCTATGTTATGCATGCTAATTAAGACTCTTTCGTGATTTAGTCGGTGAAATTATATTTCTTGGTTTTTTTATGTAACAATTTATAAACATATTGCTTATATGCTTCTTTGTCTTATGTTGGAAAATATTAGTTTAAGTTGTGCGCCTCAATTCAGTGAGGCGCGCGCATCGTTGTGCGCCTTGCATGGTACGCGTAAGGGGCCTTTGCGCCCCGCATTGCGTCTTGCGCCTTGATAACAATGACCTCATGTATTTGACAGGCTTCCCTCACTGTAATAGTTATATAGCATGGCAGAGCCCGCACTAACCAGACATTGTTTTAAATATCTTCGACATGGTCAGATATATCCCCCGATATGTCCTTTTACAGGGCTTGTCGCAACCGATATGGTCTCTAAATATCCTTTACCGTTTTTTGGCATTTTTGGGCGATATATCCCCAATATATCAGCTTATATGTAGATTGATATATCTTTTTATATGGCTTATCGCAAAATAATATATCGTGTTTGGCAATTTTTGGGCGAGATATCATGATTTCCCCATTATATCAAATGACATTTTGGCCTAAAAAAATAACCAAATGTCGTGATGTTGATTTGTACTTTTGTTTGTTTTACAAGAGTGATTAGTGTTCCTAAACATATATTATGTACATTTTGTATGCTTAGATTTCATTACATATGTTGAGATTATATTTTAGAGCATTACACTACATATGCAAACATCCATTATAGCATTCCAATATTTACCATGTATCCCCAATCAGATATGAATTTGGGCCATCTGATATTTCTCCGATGCCCGACATTTAAAACCTTGCTAACGGATAAGCCCCAATGCACAATTGAGGTAAACAGACAACTGTGATCCTAATCTTGAAGATGCAGTGCATCAAATACATGCATACAAGGTATTAAAAGGTTTAACAATCTAGAGTTTGTTAAGCACATTTATAACAAACTTATATGAATCGTTGCACTAAATAAAATGTGTCTCCAATCAGCATGACGAGTGGTAGCGTGTCAAGATCAGTTGCATAGCTTACCTAGCCTGTTTTCTCTATTTATACAGAAGATCCAGCAGTTTACCTATGGTCAGTACCAAGCATTATCAGAGTACTTGCTACACTGGAAGTAGAAGTCAAAGAATGTTATTTTGCAAAGGCTTTCTAGTTACATTCAGAAGGACAAAACAAAATAAATCAATTAAGTTAACATGCTTATTCCCACTCATATGCTGTATTGCAAGTATGCACACTTGAACTGATTACTACCGGCAGTAGAGTTATACCTTTTTGTTGCCCAGAGGATCCGAACAAGTTGCTTTAGATGTCACTTGATTTTGGGGATGTTGTACATCTAATTTATCATCCTCGGACCTACATTTTGTATGATCTTTTGCATTTACCTTGGCTTTTCTTTTAAGCAGATTCAACTCCCTTGCACTTAATCTTTTAGGACGAAAATTAGGAACCATATTAGCAACGAGTTGCTGTACATTTTGTCCTGGTCGTGATGCATAATATACATTATTTGATCCGTTCACATTCAGGTGAAACTTCTGGGCAAGAAGATCTTCATCCCTAATCATCTCGCTTACATCCATAAACTGCCCACAAACATCTAAACCTGCCATTAGCAAAATAAACTGTCAACATAGGATACAGCATCCACAAAATATACACCTTTTATATTCAGTTCTACAAAAAAAAAAATAAGTTATAGTTTACGTCCAAGATCCAAAGCCTAAAAATTCTTCTTTTTGTTCCCCAATAATGTTCAGATGAAATTATGATAGAAACCTCAGTAAGCGAAAAGGAAGTAGGAAGAAAACACTAGCACAAGAAACCGAACATAGTAAATAACATCCTACAAAGTTTTTTTAAAAAAAGTAATAAAAGAAAAACCTATAAAAAAATAAAAACAATCAAAGTCCAAATAAGCTCATTCATGTCTCCTACAGAAGTGGACAACAGAATTTTAATCATGCCAAAAACAATAGACGTCAACTGCATCTATAATCCTAAGACAGCCCACAGAAACCCACTTTATAAGGACCTACATTACAACATCAGAAAGAGATGACAAAAATCAAAAGTCGCTCTTATTGGACAATGTTCAAAACGAAGAAAGAATCAAAGAAATAAAGTGGATTAACTCCACTACTAGGGAAAGGAATAAACCATATACCCAGAGCAGTAAATGATACAGTCAAATCATAGAACAATGGTTAGTTATTGGGAATACAGGAAAAACTCTAAGAAAACCCGTTCTAGATTTTAATTTAGAGCAAAAATATGAAGCCTATACAGAAACATCAAATTTCTTCTCTTGAGTAATTTTTCCATTATCCGCTTTAGTCTTCACTCTCTATTATCCAGCTTCTGCCACATCTTCACCTCTTATGATCATATATTCTCTTTTCTCCCACTGCCTTTTGGTTGTCTGAGGATGACTGAGGTATGACATTGTTTATGCAGGGGTTACAAGGAACTGCCAAAGGGTTCATAAGGCATAAAGAAAGGCACATGTCTGGAGATATATGCCTGCATACAGTAGCATCCAACTCGGCATGCAATGCATGTTTATAAAACATTATTATTGCAAATTGAGAAAATATAAAATAACTAAAGAGTAGTTTATATTGACAAAAGAAAGAGAGGTTATGTTATCATATATCTATATTTAAACATACTTATCTTCAACTCTACTTTTCATAAACAGCCTCACTTAATTGGGTATGGTTATTATCTAGTTTATATTATGAAGAGAACCAAAATCTTCTCTAATTTAGTTCTTTCAAATAAATTAAAATAAGATAAGATAAAATTTAGTGGCAATTGATAACAATCACTGTTTAAAATAAAAAGATATGACAAAACTTAGCAGCAGTTGATAAGAACAAATAGTACAATACCTCAGTTTGTTTACATGAGAAAGAAGAAGAGATAAGCATAGATAGATCATTATAATATTACTCAGAAGTGATTATTTTGAACAAGAAAATTCATAGATGAAATAGCATAAGCAAATAAACAATTTCTGCAATTAGAACATCCCAAAATCTACGAGAAACAGGAATTCAAGAAGACAATCATTAAAAAATATATTATGCCTTCTCAGAGGATGGAGAAATAAAAAATTGTTTCATAGAAACTACTGGCAGCAGAAACTTTCAGAAAGTAATACAATTAAGAAAAGGCATAAATAACAATGCATAGATAAGCTAACCCAAACGACGGGAAATGTTTTGCTTCTGACGAGCAAGCCGCTCTGTCGGATTCTTGATGTTATCACATGCAACATCATATTCCTGGTTCGAGTGAACTTAGTGAGATTAGAAACATTATATAACATTATACAATTAAAATGATAGAACAAAATAATAGTAGACAGTTACAATAACAAAGAATCTAGGTAGTAAATCACGATGACAATCATCAAAACCCAATAAGTTGGGTAAAAACCATAAATAAATTCCAGGTAGTTCCTTTTGTTGAGCATGTGCGAATTCAAAAAATCGAAAGAACCGCTAACTCAGAAGGTGTCTTTTCAAAAGTATTGCAACAAGAAAACAACAAACCCTTTATCCCAAATCCCTAGGGTAATAGTACTTTACTCCAATTAGCTCTTAAAGGGTAAATTTACAACGGAGATCCAAGCCTTCCAGACCTATTCAAGAGTGTCTACGAGAAAGAACACAAATGTGTATGATTGGGTCATTAGAGTCATTTTTTGTTAGTTTTGATTGACTCATGTATTAGTTTAGTTGATTTTTTTTTGGGTCTTATCTGTAATTAGGATTAGTTATTTGCCTTGAAATTTGAATTTGAACTTTCTAGTTCTAGTTGTGTTAGGACTCTCATTGATTCTTACTTGTATTAAGACTCGTTCACGGGCGTATTATATAATATTGTATTCAAATTTAAAGAATGCAAAAAGGTTAATTATTTGCTGAAATTTTTAAATTGAGTTCGCATGTGATTTGAATTGGTGTGAGGCCAACCCTAACCTAACCCTAGCTAGCTTCTGTCCCCTTGCCCGCTTCTACTTTCCAAGCTATGAAGCTACCACTTATCCTCTTTTTCTCTTGGTGTGTGCTATCAAACAGCCCAAAGAAAAACCACAGGACCACAGCATCTACATATATTCCCCCAATTAATTCTTGGCACATTTTTTCTTCCAATCCCCATCCCTGAAAGCCCCCCTCTAATTACTTTTAACCGCATCCAAGCAACAAGAAAATTCACGGGGTGCATTCTTGTCTTGTTCTGCCACTTATCAAATTCCTTTCATGTGCTACCCACACAACAATTAATCACAACCCCACAACTCAATTCAGCAACCAAAACCTTTCTTATTTGTGCTACCACAACATCCAGAGCAATCTAAAGAACCCCAAACATACATACATCCAAATCATTGCCTTCCATCTCCCCAACAGGCCGACCCAAACCAACCAACCAACCAACAACCATTTATCAAAGAAAGTGAAATCAGACCAAACAGCGCATGTTCAATGCTCGTTTGATTCCTTTACTGCTGTCCCTCATTAAACCAGTCCATGTAAGCCTGAGAACTGATCGCTGATAGCACTTGCAGTGAAATTTGATCATTTCAAGACCTGAAAGAATTTCTAGAGAGTGTGATACAGGAGACAACTCTAATGCTCCTAGGGCTTGGAAAATGACATCTATAATTATCACTAGATATTTGATGGCTTTATGTATTGCATGGTGGCTATGTTTCTATTAGTGGTTCTACACATACTTACGGTCTTATTCATATTTGCCTGCAATTCTTGTATGTTCTCTCATCATTGCATATAGGATTATTATCTTATTTCGTAGACCATCTAGGAAACTTATCTAGAACTTTTATATAGTATAGTCTGTATAGATCTTAGGAATATTATCTAATTAATTAAGTATTTGCATCATCATCTGCATGCTTGTTTGATTGCATCTATAAGACCATAGAAGCTATTGTCATATTTCAGCGACCTACTTCATCTTTGCTTGGTGTACGAAATCTTTCACCATTAGATCCTCAACACGTTTGTTAATGTCTACTTCACTGCTAGTCCTAACAGCTCCTTCAGCAACTATTATTTTGTTCGTAACTGCTAGCTGGCCCATATCAGCGCATGACCTGATGATCTGTTTATGTTCGCATGTATCAAACCACATGGATCAAGTACTAGAATTAAGGATCAAACCAAATTAGATTTTATATTTGAAATTTGGAAACTATAATAAAGATTAGGTCTCTTCAGAATCACATTCAGGCCGATTAGCAAATAACATCATGTCAAATCCAAATTTTTGGTTTCACACACAGCAAGTTGATCTTCTTCATAGTTGTTAATCACACAGTTAAATTAATTCAAACAAACAATATATATTAACATCAACGTCCAACATGTGTGCTCAGCCGAGATCAAGAAAACTGATAGTACACATCAAATATGTACACCTCAAATGTATTTAGATATTATCAGTTTATATAGTTACCACTTGGACGTTTCCCTAAGGCAATAGATAATTTTTCAGTTACACGGAGAAAGATTGCAGTAAGAACCTCAAGGAGATCCTTCTGGCAGAAACAAAGTAAAAGTAGAGGAAGAAACATAGAAAACTGAGAAGAAATGAAGGTGAAAGTGACAAGACAAAATGTCATGTTCGCTGTAAAGCTCCTAGACTCAACATTTAAGTCCCTAGTTTATATTATCCTACACAGATATTTCACACTTATGTAACTCCATAGATGCATCCTCACTAAATTTCTATCAATACTGCTGCCAATAAATGAATAATAACTATTACTGTAATTATGAAAATAAAAATAGATATGAATATTACTACTCATTAGTGGAATATAATTGTTAATAAATCAATCTTATATTCTGATTATAATATATATTTAATCCCACTATTAATAAATCAATCTTGTATTCTGATTATAAAATATATTTAATCCCGTTATGATAATAAAACAAGAAAATTCATATATACTATAACAGAAACATTAACAAAACCATTAATAATGAATAATAATAGTACTGAAGATATGAAATTTTCCATAAAAGATGTTATTAACATTAATATATAGTACAATACTATAAATCAATGTTCGTCTAACTAATGAATATTTGTTTATCATTGCTGATGCAAATTTATCTAAGTATTCAAATACAGATCCAAATGAGTGGTTTCATTAAGGTTATCGATAGCGGATAGCGTCGCGTAGCAGTGAGGCATCGCTAAGGCTATTTCGGGCTATTGCGGCAAAATAGCGGTAAAAAGCGTAAAGTCAAATAGCGATCTAATTTAGATATGTATAAATACTAAAAAAAATTTAAAAAAAATCGAAGAAATCTAAAAGTACATATTGGATGATTTTAAGAGATCCTAAACATGAAATAGACATGTAACCATCACGTAATACCGAAGATGACTGGAGGAGTTAAAAAATCTTCGTCTTCGAGAAGAAAAGCTTAGCGGTGACAGGACTGCCCTAAGACGAGAAGAAAAGCTTAGCAGTGACAGGACTGCCCTAAGAGGAGCTCATGGTGAAGGAGATGAGAGGTGAAGGAGATGAGAGGAAGGATCAAGATGGGTACCAGAGGCTATGAGAGGTGGCGGGAGTATGTTAAAAATCACAGGAGACGGTGAAATGCAATGGTCAAGGGTTAAGTTTAATTTTAAAAAAATAAGCCTCAAACCGCTTTTAAATAGCAGTCAAAAAGCAAATTTCGAATGCAATCGATGACTATTTACCGTTATGACACACTATTGGCCGATTTTGCGAACAGACATATTCCGCAATATGTCACCGCTATTGGGCGATAGCGTCGCGAGAAGGGACCGCTAACGCTATTAGTGCCGCTATTGCGGGGCTATTTACCGCTATTTATAACAGTCATATTAATAGTAATTTAGTAATAACCATTATTTATTAATAGTATCAACTGTAATATTATTATATTACTTATTTATTCTAAGACATGTCATAACTCATCAATAATTATTCTACCTTAATTAATAGTAAACAAAATAAAATAAATTTCCTGCATCACCAAGAGTCCTAAAGGTAAAGTCCAGTTTCACTTCAACTTTTCGATTTATCCCACATCACTCCGCCAAAAAAAATATATCACAGTAGAGCTTATGTTCCAGTTCTAACTGTTCTCATCCATTAATAGCCTAAAAGAACATATGTCTAGCAGCAAAAGAGAAAAAGAGGAAAACAGGACAGGAAAATATGATGGAGAAAGAAACGAAAAGGAAAGGAAAACACATGACTTGATTTTGAGTTTGAGACTCTTCTTAATAGTGAAATTAGATTCATCATTTTATGCTCATGAAAAAAAATTTAGAACTCATATAGACTCATGAGATGCAGATGTGAGTCTATTTGTCAAGCACAAAAGTTAATTTTGTGCTTCAATAGCTAGTGCAGTAGATTCAATCTATGTTCTTTATGCGTTAGGGTTATTTTTATATAAGCCCCCTTTTGCCTCCATTTGATATTAGACCTCAAATTATGTTATTTTCAAATCAGAACTTTCTTATTAGAATTAGACCCACCATCAGTTAAGATTTGTGGAATTAGACCTGCATGTCAAACAACATAAGGATTTCAGGGTGTAAATCAAGAATGCAAAGATCTAATATCAAAATACAACTCACTTCGGGGTCTAACATAAAAACCCTGAGTGCTAACATTGTCATATTGAATGCTCTATAAGCACTAATTAAAAGAATGGTATGACTGCTGCTTATCATTGTATCAGGAATCAGCTTTTACAAATTTAGTACATGCATAAGTAGACATTCCCATCCATGATATTGATCCATGTAGTTGTAGCTTGACGCATATGGATCTGCAAGTGTGTACTACAATTTTCTGCCAAGTGTATGGTATTATGTTTTTAGCTGCCATTTATATTTGGACTTGCATTCTATAAAATCTCGAGGAGAAGCTAAAGTTATTATCCTCACAATTACGTGTAGGAGTATTAGTTTCAACTTAGGATCCTGCATGATGCACTGATCCTTGGTTATTATCATAAAAGTCCCAGAGAAGCTGCATATAGATCAAAGTATCATAATTTCTTTGCTATTTCTATTATCCAGATATTTATTATGAGGTTTTATATATGTGCATGGAACAGAAAACAAAAAATATTTGGTTTATAATAAATGAAAGAAATATTGACTTATTCATACTGCATAAGAAAATTTTCCCAAGCAAATGAAGCTGTGTAGCGAGCTTTATTATAAAGAAGCATCATTACCTGTCCCCCTGAAGCCAGTAATGGAGAACCATAATCTAACACCTTATTGATGTCGAAGCTGTAAACAGATTAGAAGAAGTTAGCTTTCCGAGGATATATCAGGTCTTATGTAAATCTGCATATATGAGAATCAATAAATGGAAGATGGACCATATTATGCTACCACTGTGCTATCACTGAAAAGGTATCTCTACATGCAAAAAAGAGTGACCAGAACATAAAGCACGTGAATAATACTGAAACGAACCTTCTAAAAGAGAGGCCTGTCGTAACATTAGGATGAAAATTTGTGCAACTTGCTCTGATGCCTTTGGAGACATCAGAAAGGCCACATTCCACCAGCTCAGTTTCAATACATTCAAAAAGCTCATTCAAAGATGTATGCTTGATGTTTGCAGCTATAGAGCCTATTGCGCGAGCAGCAGCTACTCTTGTGTCCCAGTTCTTACTACGAAGGTATTGAGATACCTAGAAACCATAAAGCAAACATGAGGCAATTAAAGACTAACCCAAAAACCTGCGCTGATGATTAATCCTCTAAAAGTATATTAACAAACTTAAGAAACCTATGGACAAGAACAACATATACTAAATATATGGAAAACAGATATGAAACCCAAGCCAGGGACGTTGAGATTTATAAGCCGCCAACTAGAACACTGGTCATCTCTAGTTAAGATTTATATTTCTCATATTTTAGGGGAAATTTTTTAATGACTTTCAAACATCAAAAAGAAAATAAGAAATTGTAAGTCATATATTCCTTTTTTTTAGGAAACAAACGCATGCCTTAAGAATCGCAAATATAGACTAGACAATGCACTACGGATGACGACAACAACAACAAAGCCTTTATCTCAAATGTTTGGGATTAGCTACATAAACCCTATTCTTCCATTCTGTTCGATTTTTAGCAATCTCCTTCGTTAAGTTAACTATGTCATATCCTTCTTAGTTGCTTTTAAGTTTTAACCAAGTTCTCTTAGGTCTGCCTCTAGATCTCTTTGCCCCCATTAATAATATTAATATTTTTCCTAACCAGTGCATTAAGAGGTCTCCGTTATACATGACCAAACCACCTTAATTGATTTACTTATTTTATCCTCAATAGAAACCTCTAATTTACTACGGATGCACTCATTTCTTATCCTATCTATCTATTAGGCATGTTTGTTTTTTTAATAGTGAGGGTACCATTTTAAATAGCCCGGACCCATTGTTTAAGCACATGTTTGTTTTTTATCCAGTTTGTACTACTTTTAAGGAATGATTAACCCAAAATGCGAACTATCATAATAAACCCACCCTACTCCCACCTTTATAATATAGGTATTATTTATCTAGAAGGATTAAGATTATTTTGACAAAAATACCCGTACACTTTTTAATTCCACCATTCTTTTCTTTCTACAATATTTTCTCCGCAACTTTTCTTTTTAGCGGATATTTTTCGGCGAAATTTTATTTCGAGGCTGTATTTTTCCCCTTCGCAGGTTTTATTTGTCCACTGTCTCTTTCTCCACAATAAAGAAAGCGAAAAATTTGAAATACTTTTAGGTTGTCTCACATCTGCGATTTCGACATTGTTGCTATCCTCAGATGGAAACTTAACCCTTTGTTGTTTGCCTCACGTCTTCCTCTCAGTTTTGGTATGACAAAGTCTTCTTTTGTGAAGTTTCTAGGTATAGGGTTTATATTAAACATTTTTTATTTGATTATGGTTAATTTCCACCTACTAGTTCTGTATGTAGAAAAAATTAATTGTATTAGTATGTAAGCCAGAAAAAAAGAGAGATAAGGCAAGATGGTTTCTTAATAGGTTGTTTTAATCTGCTTTGATTCTTTTTATTATTAATTTAATCTATTGAATTTTAAGTCATTTTTGAGACATGTAATTAATTTTGTGTATTTCGGAACTTGTTTATCTCACATCATTATAGTCTCAATCATCACTTTGTGGTTACTAAATTAAGGCAGAAAGATAAGTAAGGAGAAACATGTCTATCTAAAGCAACAGAAACTTTAGCTCATATGCATTGTAGGTCACTAAATTTGAATAACAAAGTTTTGAAAGTAACATCAGGGCAGAAAAGTCATAATGTCCTAAAAAAATACTAGTGTCGACTATTTTAAGTTAGTCTGAATGTTAGTCCATGAGAAAATAAACATTGGATTGAACTAAAATAGTTCCAAGATAATGCAATCCTAGTACTATAGTCTGAGAAATATAATGCCCGCTAGTCCTATGACAAAAAACAAACATGGCCTTATTGTATAACCATAAGACTATTGTAACATTCTTATTTCTGATACATTTATTTTTTTTACACGTCTTTTAACTGCTCATAAAGCATTGTCAAATATGAAGTTTTCTAAGGATGCATATATAAAAACAAACTCCTCTAAACTATTGACATAATTGTCAATTACAAATGTTTTCTTACCCATATGAGGCATCCTTTCTCCCCACATAGAATGCCTCCAATGAGTGCACTCACATACACCAAGAAAAAGATGAATTTCCATACAAAAAGATAGCGATTTTATTTGGCTGCTTGGCTGGTATTTTGTGCCTCAAAGATGAACGCAGTATTGGAATTCATTAAAGAAGTTTTGTCATCCTTGTACTTTATTTTAGAGCATGTCTAAATTAGAAAAAAATTTAAGATATACTACCTACTTCAATAAGCTTAAGGTACATAATCAATAAGTAGATCTTTGAACCTCCCTCCAACACTCAGATTTCTTTAGCCATGAATCATAACCCAAGAACCAACCCAGAGGGAAGATGTCGCAAGAACTGTTGTCATTCTTGACTAAAAATTATATACCTCCTTATTATGGAGGGAGCAAATGATAGTTTATTTTGATGGAAAAGACTTTTATAATACAGTGCTCCATATACTCGGACTGCATTTTCTTATTTGCTGGGAAATTTTAGTACATGTTCGGAAATTAAGCAGTTCTCTACATGATACATCCTCAAATCCCATTATCTTGCTATCTAGAACTCTAATATGATAATCCACAATATTTGAGGTCAGATGACCACTTATTTTTCCAAATTCATTCGTAAAGGGAAACTGTAACTTTTGCTTGCCATTATGTCTCAAGATTAAGCTATGTTCCCTCCTAAACCTTTGTTCTTCAAATAAAGCCCAATTCACATCATTTTGAAATTCAAGAAACAATGACACTAACAATCACCACATAAGCCATTTCACTCAACAAGTTCGCTACTATATATTTCCATTATCCACGGTATGCATGAGAAATGAGAATGTGTAGCAGATTCACAATCATCAAAAAAGTCTTCAACAGAATAAAAAAAGAGAAATGACTATGCTAAGTCAGCTGCTACCTTTTCCCACAGTGAGCTCAAGTCTTGAGGATGTGATTTTGCGATATCCCCAATCTGCTGTGCAGCAGCAAATCTTGTTGCTTGAGTCGAACCAGCTATATTTGGTTAAAGACTTTTTTCCTTTCAAGACAAAAAGAAAATGGCAGCTGCAAGTTACATGATAAATATAAAAAAATATTCTAGTCAATTTATTCCAAGAAAACATGAATTTTGATATGCTTGCAAATGCATTAGGATACTGTCCAATAAAGTGAGTAACCGCTGAAGACGAGATGATTGTTGAGCCATAAAGCCTGTATTGGTGCAGATTCTCTCATTCGAGCAATGTATAGAGGCATACAGAATGATCTTTTATTATCATAGCCTGATTCACCTATTAAACAATCAGCTTGATTCTTCCTCGCCTTAAAAGCTTCAATCCTGCATGGATGTTATTGCAAATAAAAGATGTCCTGATGAAGCAACTGCAAAATAAAGAATTATATAACTAGAAGTTTACAACTTAGATATGTTGCGTTAATATCAACTTGTTCTTTTAGTTGACCAATGATAGTTATTATTATCAGTCCACAGTAGATTCAAGTTCTAATGCATTCAAAAATAAATGAAAGTTTTTACCAACTTGTTATATACACAAGATAAATGCCAGTTTTAAACCAGAAAAATGTTTTCATCGAATTCCACTTAACACTAAAAGAATCAGAATGGTTCTGTAAATTAACATGTTTTACATGCATATGATGTATGCCTGCAGCGTATTTCAAACAGAACATTACTAACCTCATTAAGCAGAAAGAATCAAGTTAAAATTTTCGCACGTAGAGTGTTTGTAATATTGTCAGAACAATATTCTTCCGTGAATCGTCATAAAACTCAGTAGTTTGGATCATAAAATCCTAATGTTAGACATGTAGTAACAACAACACTGTGACCTGTACACTATATACTAAAATAATAGCCTTTTGGTTGCCACTTGGCACCTTTTGGTTACATTGGCTTTTTTTCTATTATTTTTATTAATTTCTATTTCTTTTTGGTTGCATATGATGTATGCCTGCAGTGTTTTTCAAACAGAACATTACTAACCTCATTAAGCAGAAAGAATAAGCTAAAATTTTCACATGTAGAGTGTTTCTGATAGTCAGAAAAATATTCTTCTGTGAATCGTCATAAAACTCAGTAGTTTGGATCATAAAATCCTAATGTTAGTAGTAACAATAACACTGTGACCTATATACTGTATACTAAAGTAATAGCCTTTTGGTTGCCACTTGACACCTTTTGGTTACCACTTGACACCTTTTGGTTACATTGCCTTTTTTCTTTTATTTTTATTAATTTCTATTTCTTTTTTGCGAACCTCTCAACTTCTCTGCTCACAAAATATATCTTTTATTTTTATTAATTTCTATTTCTTTTTTGCGAACCTCTCAACTTCTCTGCTCACAAATTATAACGTCTTAGCCTCCCATTATATCTAATCATTGCATTAAATCCAATTCTTTAAGATCCAACACAAGTTACCTGGCGTTAAGTTCAAACAATTACTATACATTGCCCTAATCTACAAATCCTTCTCACCCTTACAATCTCCACCCTCATCTTCTCTCTCCCTCCCCCCAAGAGGATTCATTTTAAAGTTTTTTTCTGTTTTTTAATGTGCTTCTACATATCTTATGGATAATTCATAGATTTGTTTCATTAGGTTTTTTGTCCTGTTCTTTTTACGATGATGAGAATTTGAGGAGATTGGAAGAAGCAACTCTTAGGAAATGTGGATTTGATATATTTACTAGTTTTTTGAAAACTTCTAAAGGATTTAAATTTTTTTCATTTCTTTTTATTTTTTTAGTTCTTTTGTTCATTTATAATAAATTAAATGGGCTTCTGGATTTTGATAAGTCCTAGGATTGATTAATTTCTCTCAATATAATGGATATAACAATATTGTAAATTGTAATACTAATGTTGTAAATTGTAATACACTAATACTATGTGTCGTGCATTACACGGGGAAAACTAGTTATTAATACTTTGAAGTTAAAAATGCTTGTCATTAAGTATAACAGAACAATTTGCTAATGGTCATAGAAATATAACATGATCCAGAAATCATCAAAGTAAAATGAGAGAACCTATCCGTCGCTATTCCAAAAGAAGCCTAGATTTATTTGTGGCATGAATGAATACTCATTATTGTTTTTGGTTTCTTATGTATTCTCCATTTCTTCTTTTTAGTCAAAAAATTTTAAAAAACCTGAAGGACGCCTACATGGGCCTAATGTAATATTAAGCCATTCATTATTCAATTCTATCCGTTTATGAACTGCCAAGAATCATTTTCCACTTTTTTTCTTTTTTTTCTTTTTTTTTGCATGTGAAGCACACAGCTCGAATGGGACTCTCACAACAACTATATATTGGGTTGCAAGATACAAGTTTGAATGGTAAAATAAAATTTAAGATCATAACATAAATTAAGGCCTACTAAAATTCGATGCTGAAAATGTAAAATCCTGGAGAGATTCCAAATGAAACCACACGAGCGAATGCAAACACATAGCAATGAGGTAAATTTGAAACGGGTACAATTCTTAATGGAAATTGCATTCTGGTGAACTTCAATAATAGTAAATGCTCCCCCCATTTAACTGGCTATTTAATACTTACTATTTACCGCATTATCAATAACTGCATATTTAACGATAAACAAATTTAACTTATTATGAACGGCGACATGAAACATGCACATCAAAAGTAACAGCTTTGATTGAAACTTACAAAACAATATGCAAGTTATAGATCGAACAGATAGACAAGCAAGGGCAAAAATGGGAGTTAGGGTTTCAAATTTATTTTATTGCGAAAATTTTTATAAAAAACCAATAAATTTCAGAAAAAAATTTGCACACGTGAAATCAATCTCCGCGTCCAATTCCATTAAAATATAAAAGAAAAAGGGAGAAAAAAAGATTACTGGTAATTCAGAGAGAGATTGAGTGGGCTCGTACCTCGAAAGAAAGCGAGGACGGCTAGATTCTCCGGCGAGATTCGGCGGCGGAAATCGAAAGCTACGGTGGCGAGAGGAGGGAGGCGACGCCGGGAACGATTTTGGATGTCTTTTTTTCTTTTTCTTTTTTTTCCCCTTCCTTTTCTAATATATCTGAGTGTATTTCCTCTACATCCTTATCTGCGTACATATACAGAGAAAGAGTGAGAGATAGGTCATGGGTTGGGCTTCTGTTGATGGGTATATGTGCAGATGGACCCGCCATAGCAAAGGTTTATTAAGTTTGTTGTGCAGCCCATTAAAAATTAAGATATTGCTTGTTTATAGGGATTTATTAATGGGTCACCCACGAAAAGATATTTAATGGGTTATTAGAGCTTAAAATGTAAACTTCTGTAAGTTATTTTCTGACTTTCCCCTTTACGCATTTAATTTAATAAAGTTATTGTGCAGAAATATTTTTTTAAGCTATAAATACGAATGTACAATGTGGTAGATTGCACATGACCGTCCTGACTTATAACTTCCCAATAGGTATTATCCTTCAGTTACTTTTCGAATGGATAATGGATAATAAAATAGTCGAAGGATAATAAGTGTAATTGAATGTATAGATGAGAGGATCGTGTAATTTATCATATACCACAAAATGATGTTTTAGTGTTTTGTAAAAGGAAGTGTGTATTGTACTAAAAATTGTTAATATCTGTACTAAAAATTGTTAATATCTCATAACTATTTTTTTACATATAGCAGGTTATTTGATCCATATGCATAGGCATTTGTGTATTCTAAAAAAGGGGCTAATTCTAAAATAAATAGAAAGCACAAGTAAAAAAAATCGAGACAATATTGTCTCAAACCAAAAGCACAAAGTCTATTAGAATTTTTTTCTTTCCAAGCCCTTGGTTATGCTAATTAAAGAAAAACAGTTTTCCAAGTTCCAACTGCTTGGCGTAAAAAAAAGAAAGAAAATTTAAGCTTGAGTGTTGGATTAAAGGTAACTAGATTTAATGGGCAAAGGAATAGGAAATGGAAACTAAATAAAACACATTTATATATTTACGAGTTACTTGTAGGTTTGTTTTTTTTGGGTTTGCTTGGATAGTTGATTTTTAAAAAAAAACATTGAAGCAAGCAAATTTTCACTTGAATAACAAAAGTAACATTCTTCTGGTTTAGGACAAAGCAATACTCTCAATAAAAGATATAGTTGCATGTAAACATTATAATACTTTCAAATTATAAATGTAAATATAGAATGAATGATGAAATAAAAATTTTATTACAACCATACTATCGATTTTCCAGATAAATTCGATAGGTTGGAACAAAATATGGGGAAAGAAAATTCCATATTTGTTATGGTGTTCTCATTCGCCAAAAAGCAACCCACAGCCCAGCAACGGACATGTGTACTACATGCTATGCTTCAATCAAGTTGGCGCCCAGGAACCAGTAGGGACGACAACTCAGCTGACTCGTCGAGCCGACATTTTCTCATGTCGACACGAAAGGCGGTACTTGTCGCCCCCTTTTGTCGAAGATGACTCGCCACGAGCCCACTCGACCGTTTGATAGACGCCTCGCGAGGACGACTCCAAAGATGTTATTTCTCGACGAAGTTAAAAGATAACTTCTGCCTCAAGCCTCTCTCACTGGCAACGTGTCTACATCGCATTTAATGTTTGGCAGACATCATTATGCCTCTAGCCTCGATAGCCTTCATGACTCATCGGACCACGCAGGCACCATGCCACCAATTACTTCTCGTTTAATACTAAAGTGATCCTTTATCTAGTCGCCAGCGGACACCTGTAAAGTAGGTGCTGACTCAGCTGCCAGCCCACACTTTACCACCGTCATACTGTGCTCGGCTAAAGTGACCAATCTACCCACCCTTAGTATAAATACAGGTAATATTTGAACATAACGAAGGTTTACAAATCTAAAATCTGATCCCTAAGCAGATATACTGCACACACAAGAACTCTAGTAGTTCTTTACTTTTCTCACTCAAGTTCACCAGCTGACTTGATCGTCGGAGGAACCACGGGGGACCCAAGCCCCGTCCTTATACGAGTTTCTATTTGTGCAGATTTTTCAGCCACTCAATTCAAGAACCAAACATAAAGTCGAGGAAGAAAGCGGTCCCTCATTAATACTCAACAACCCCATCCAATCACGGATACAATTGACTGTGTGATCATTAGTACATTAACAGTTTGGCACCCACCGTGAGGCATCTTTCTTTTTTGAGAAAACATGTCGGGTTCTGAGCATTGGTCTGATCCATTTCACCTTGTAAGACCACTTCAGAGCTATGTTACTTGAGCCCAGCTTCAGGAAACAGGTCAGAAGCTTTCTCAGTCTCTCCAAGAGCAATTCACTACCTTTACTAGCGAACTTCTCAATCGGCTTCCGCAACTACAACGAGCTACCTCAGCTCTCCCCCCACCTTCTGAAGACCAAAGATCGGAGACTCATCTCCCCTCTAGAGTACAACAAATAGTCCCCTTCGGACTCCTCATCTTGCAGTCAAGCAACCGACTAGATTACTTTTAATGTTTGGGATGCGAGGCAAATCAATTTGATCATCAAGATGAAAAAAGGGATGTATGATCTCATTCATGTCAAGATGAAGGAACTCTCATCGCTCTCAAAGCTTCTTCCAGGGGACATCTAGTTCTCTTTGACTACCTCAGCTCCAAATCACAAGAGTAGCAGGAGCACGTCTCCTCTGTAGGTTGGTTAGCTTCCTTTCTGGAGTCTTTAGATTTTAAAGATGGTGAAGGATACTACACTCCCAAGCTCACTAAAGGCTAGAAATACAACATTTACCTCAAGTTCTCCTCCGTCGCCCATCCCAAATCCAACGGACTTGCAGAGACTGCCAACAAATGCATCATGTAAGCGTTGAAGAAGAAGGTGTACACCACAGTAGGGAACTGGGTTGAAGAGTTACCTAGTATGATCTGGTCGTAATACATGACCCACAAGAACTCAACCGGGAAGACTCTCTTCAAGCTAGCTTACGGCACCGAACCAGTCACTCCTGTCGAAGTAGGCATGCCGACCATCCGACTATAATACTTCGACGAGGACATGAACTCAGAAGGACTTTGGGTAGAGCTTGATCTCCTAGACGAGACCCGAGAGAAGACACTCCGGACCCAGGTCACCAATTAGTAACGAATCACCTGCTACTACAACAGCAAGATCTGACCAAGGAGATTCAATGCTAGTGACATCATCCTCTGTAAAGCTGCTTTTGATAAAGACACCCAGAAAGGCAAGCTAGCTCCCAACTGGGAAGGCCTATACACAATCCTAGAAGAGCTGCGAGCATGCACCTATCATCTAAGGGCCCTAGATGGGAGAGGCCTCCAGCATCCTTGGAATGTCGAACACTTGCAGTGTTATTTTCAATAATTTTGTAAATTTTATTTAATATTAATGGAATTATTATTGAAACCGATTTTGATTCCTATTTTGCACTCCTGTAGTGTCCAATTTATACAGGAATCCTAAGCCCTTGGTGCCTTATCAGGATAAACCCAAGGCACATACCATATGGTCGACTCCCACAATCACCTTCCGACCATCATTGCTATATTAAAGCCCTAGGTGTCTACGTAAGTCCTGGATACTCAACCTTCGGGTTGTCATGTTGCGATTTTGACATCAGGGCGGCCTTCCGTAGGGCGAAAGACCTAGTCAACTTCTGCAAGTCCTAGGCACAGCCTCAGGGTTGTAAAAAACCTAGTCAACTTTAGTAAGTCCTAGGCACAACCTCTGGGTTGTCCAAGTCCTAGGTGTCTACATAAGTCCTAGGCACCCAACCACTAGGTTGTTATATTGCCGAACTGCCATCAGGACGGCCCTCCGTAGGGCGAAAGACCTAGTCGACTTCTGCAAGTCCTAGACATAGCCTCAGGGTTGTAAAAGACCTAGTCGACTTTAGTAAGTCCTAGGCATAGCCTCCGGGTTGTCCAAGTCCCAGGCGTTTACGTAAGTCCTGGGCACCCAACCCCCGGGTTGTCATATTGTTGAATTGCCATCAGGGCGGCCCTCCGTAGGGCGAAAGACCTAGTCGACTTCTGCAAGTCCTAGGCATAGTGTCAGGGTTGTAAAAGACCTAGTTGACTTCAGTAAGTCCTAGGCATAGCCTTTGGATTATCTAAGTCCCAGGCGCCTACATAAGTCCTGGATACCCAACCTTCGAGTTGTCCTTTTGCCAAAGCCGTAGGCATCTACATAAGTCCTGGGCACCCAACCTCAGCATTGTTAATTTATCAAAACCCCAGGCGTCTAAGTAAGTCCGGGGCACCTAACCTCATGGGTTTTAATTTATTAAAGCCCCTTGCATCTATGTAAGTCCTAGGCATCCAGTCTTAGGGTTGTCATTCTACCAAAAAGCCCTTAGTGCCTTTTCAGGGTAAACCCAAGGCACACCATATGGTCGACTCCCACATCTCTCGACTATTATGGCCAAAGTCCCAGGCGTCTACGTAAGTCCTGGGCACCCAACCTCCAAGTTGTCCTTTTGCTAAAGCCCTAGACATCTAAGTAAGTCCTTGGCACCCAACCTCCGGGTTGTCATTCTGCCAAAAAGCCCTTGGTTTCATCATGGGTAAACCTAAGGCATGGAGTTCAATTGTTCTGTCGTCTTTGACAGAAAAGATTTAGGCACTTCAACTTGCCAGTCCTCATCGACAAAAGACCCAGACATCTCATCCACAAGTGGCAAAAGATGAGCCAGTCGTCTCGACCCCTCAACATTCGAGTCAACACAACGCGGCTGACTCACAAACAACCAACACTTGGTTCTCTCAATCAACACTTAGTTACTCAATCAGAACAAAGCTACAAGCAACGAAGAATAATTGAAAGCATACTCCAATATGAGATCAAAGTCGATCTGTATTCCAAACTTCAAAGTTTATTACAAACTTTATTACAAGCTTCATTATAATATTCATGTCAATATGTACAAAAAGCATGTTGATATTTAAAAAAATAAAAAAGATACAATTCATTAGATCTCTCGGCTAGATCTAGGAGTAGGGCTTAGGAGGTCCTCGACGGTAGTAGCAGAGTCGCCAGTAGCTCCAGGCAGGCAGCAGCCGCAGAAGAGGAAGTAGGAGGGCCTTCTTCAGGATCATCCCCTGACTCGTCGTCATCACTGTCATTCAACGCCAGATTTAGCCCCCTCCCCCTCCACTCACCTCGATCTCCTTTAGGATGTCAAGATAGCAAGAGACTTGATGTGGGGGTTTAATTATCTTGGAAATGATTAAATAGCCATAGTAGGAGGTTCTTAATCAAAATTAGGAATGAATTATTCTGATGACTGGTTTTCATCATGAATAATTGGTTTTGGTTTATCCTTAAGAATATCATGTGTAGTATCCTTTCGAAACTTCCCTTCAGAATACATTAAGGTATCCTACCCCCAGCTCTTTGGTGAACCTGAATCCAATTGTATTTGCACATTATTGGGTTATTCTTAGAATATTAAGAGCAATATTCTCTCAGAACTTTCCGTTATTAGAAATAAGGAAAGCAGTCTAATCTCGTATACCTATCGGAGGATAAGGAGAAGTAGTTTATACTCTTATACTTGTCGGAGTCTGGGAAGGAGTAGTTTATACTCACATACTTTTCGGAGTGAACCGTCATCATTCGGCTCATTTTGGTGTTATGATGCCGGCATCAACCAAAGCTTGAATATTATTTTTAAGAGAGAAGCAAGCCTTGGTAGGATGAAGGATCCTCATGTAGTACGCACAGTATTTTAGATCCGAAGTGTTGTTGGCTTCCTTCTAATTCGTAATAGGTGACAGCTTGATTTTGTTGTTTTTAAGGAGGTATTTGAAGATAGCCGGAACCTCTTCATCCTTGAAGGAGTACTCTTTTTGGAGTCTCAAATCTAGGGTCCTCCGTTGCTTCTGATGTTGGTGTTGTGACATCTGATTAGCATCAATAGCTACTGTAGATACCTTTCCCTTACCACGAGAAGCAAAATTCAAGTTTAGGGGTTTAATCATCAGTTGGCCTCTTTCAAGCTTTTTTCTTTGAGAAAGCATTCGGCATGTTCCTCGTGTAGTTTTAATTCTTTTCATGTTGTGGATGGCACGACCCCCAAGGCCTTCAGGACATTAATGGAAAGGTTGTTATGGTAGGTTTGGAGGATAAATTCCTCTGTAACCGGATCTCGGCAATTTATCGCTTTGTTGTGGAAGCATTTAACAAAGCTGTCAACTGGCTCCTCGTCCTTTTGCTTTTCTTCCAAAAGGGATCCAATCGATACTTCAGTGTCATCATTGAAGAAGTTATTGAGGAACGAGGTCTCCATATCGTCCCAGCTATTAATACTTCCTGGCTTGAGATGGTGGTACCAATCGAAGGCAGCTCCGCGAAGGGTGCCAACAAATGACCGGACCATCAAGGGTTTATTATCGGAGATCACACCTAGGTGGAACTTGAAGTAAATTAGGTGTTGAGTGGGTGAACCCTTTCCATTGAACGGTGTGAAGTTAATTAGATTGAACTTCGTCGGATATGGGATTGACTCCTACTCCCTTGGGTAGGGAAATGGAATACCCGTTTTCCTCACTTCTTGAGTATATATTAAGGCATTGACCTTATTCTCCAGCTCTTCCATTATCTCATCCTCACTCGTATTCTTCTTCAGGCGATTTCAGGGAGGAATAACTAGACTAGCCCTAGTGTTATCATCCTCGGTAAGACCAACCTCAGCATTTTGGTTAACAGGAGGGGTATCAGCGTTGATATTTTTTTCAATGTCTGAATCACTATCTTCTTGATTGGTAGCGTTGCAATGGCTAGATTCACCAATCTAATTTGATAAAGCTTGAATCTGTTGATCATGTAGTTCTCTTATCCGTTGCACAGTCATTTCTATTTTGAATTTGAAATTCTCTTTCTTCTTGGCCAGAGCGTCTTCGAGGATTTTGGCCATTTGTTCAGCGTTGATCATGAACGCCTCACGAGATTGTCCTGTGCTAGACATCGTATTGTTGGAAGCAATTGTAGAGTTTGCGTCTAACATTTCCTCCTCCGAGGAGTATCCTCTATCCAGTCTAGGTCATCTAGTTCCTGATCGTAACCAAGTGATGCGCTGGGATGCCTCTGAGAAAGAGTCAGGGCTATAACGTCTTGTCGATTTTCCTCTATCATCATGACCGACAGATTTGTTCTTGTAGAAGCGTCTTGATTTAGATTTGGACACTTTGGTGGGGATTCTCTCCAATACCGAGACCCTCTGTGGAGCGGTTTTGCGGCAGCTATACTCTGATAATACTGCCCTGATTAACCTCTCACAAGGACAGTAAGAGTCCGATTAGAGGAAAATATGCTAATTTTCCCCCCATGTGCTCACCTTTTTTTGTTTTGTTTTTTGGCCTCTTTTGTTCTCTTTCCCCATTTAGCAAAACCAACATCTTATATGTGACCAATTGGATTCAATAGTATACAGATGACAATGCATGAGTCAATTGAAGCCCACAACAAGATAAATGCAACAAGGCCCAATTGAATGCCTTAAAAGAAGTTAAACAGTAATTCGAATATGTATTTGGGCCACAAGTGACAATAGAGACACAAATTCTTTTGCGTAATAACCCTCTAGAGCCGCTTTGATAGTGGAGAGGGAAACATGGACTCTAACTAGCATCGGTTGTGCTGGGAATAATCATGAGTGAGTATAGTATAATAAAGAGTGAAGAGTTTAAATAGGAATTAGAGTCAATACCTAAAAGCTTAATTTCAAATTATTAACCTTTATTTAAGAGTCATTAACTCTAAATCGGACACAATTCCTCCACAACAAATTGTCGCATTTACTATCACTAACTCTCAATTAACAGAAACATGAAAAACAATACATTTTCTTCTTCATATATAAAACACTCTAAAAAAAGTATGTGTTCTATGTTTTACATGTTTTGTGAGGATTACTATTCATAATCTTCTACATTCAAGTTTTGTTAATTGAGATTTAAATAATCAAGCATCGAAGTATGGATGTCAAAGTATCTTTGGTTGAAACCAAGCCCGATACCCTTAGCACTCTTCTGTGAACATAGGTTTAGTGATCACTAGGAGAAATTGTTATGTTCTCCATGAGCACCATCTTGCATGCACGATACTAATAAGAGTAGGTCTTATGGTACCAAAAAAAAGTTTACTTCCATCACCTTAACATATGCATGTGATTTGTGCCACTAGGCCTACTCTTGTTGGTGTGGTGTATGCCACATTGTTACTTAATGAGCACCTAAGAATTTTGCGATCACTAGAGCAGCAATTACCTCACCTATCATTCAATAGATCAACTTCTTAACAAAACATCTCACTCCCCACAACATCATTATTGTTATCAATTCTTCCAAAATTTAATCACTCCAACTTTTACTACAAGGATCTTGACATATAACTCATATAAACAACAACTTATCCTAACCCTTTTCTTATTAATTTTCACATTTCGCAAAATAACATGAACCAATCCTCTTTGCTCTGATTTTTTATAGCTAAGTTAAAGACATATTAATCCTTCCGAGTTGCTCAATTAACCCAGCGTTAAATGACACATAAGAATCTTAACTTGATAATTAAAACAGAATTTGATCAATATGGCCTCTATAGTGATCTGTCGTCACCTCTTAACACTTTTTTTGGATGGAGGTAAATAAAGGAGAGGGGAAGGAACAGGAAAAACTTCACTTTATTTTGGAGTTTTTTAAAGGAATGAATGAACGGAAAAGAAAGTGACAAAATTTTCCTTCATTCTATATGATTTGATTCCCATTGAAATTGGGGTGTGATTGAGGGGAAATAAACTGGACCATTATCATATGGATCCAACAACTAGGGGTGGGGTTATTGGTTGGTGTAATTTTAGGGTAAGTGGGAGATTTTTAGAACTTTACTTTATGGTGTTATTCGTCGGGATAATGTGATTGAAATTTCACTGTAAGATGTTATTCGTTGGGACAATAAAATTGGGACAACTAGCCCCACCTTTCTCAAAATTAACCCATTTCTATACTAACTTTTGTCCCAACCTACAAAATTTACTTCATTCTTAACTTTGTGGCAATCATGAAAAAAGTGAGATAAATTTGAAGTATTAATTTATTAAATATCTAATATATGTTAATTGTATAATAATATATAATATATCTTAATTATATTATATTATATAATTCTACTATAACTTAAGATAATAAAATATTATATATTATTATCTAATATAACATTATTATATATCATTATTATATATTAGTTAATATATATTTCATATATTATAAAATATTAATAATATATTATTATAATATTAGTAATATATTATTATAATATTAGTTTATATTATTTAGTATATATTTTATTAGTTAGAATAAAAATATTATCGTAGTATTTTTATTGAAATTACCCTAGAGGGAGGGGGGAGGGGTTGAATAGGGTATGTGCTAATTTAATCCGATATTAATGCCAATTTAAAAAACTAATTAACAATTATCCTAGGAATTATAATATACAACAAATTATATGCAAGAATATGTAACTAAAACAAGGGCAATATAAACATGAGACAATGGCGATATAAAATGAAATAAACAATGATCATAAATAATACGCCAAGGCAAACTCAAACACATAATATGATCACGGAGTTCGGTCACGCTCGACCTACGTCTGTGCTCCTTACTCTCGAGGAGAATCTTCACTATCTTAACCGGTTTTCTGTGTTCACCGAAAACGTTTACAACTCAGATAATCTCGGTTTTCTAGCTCACCAAAAACTTTCACAACTCACACTCTTACAATCACACTCTACACCTTCTAAGTGTTGGCCTAGCCCATGTCGCCTTCCTCAAGTGTTCAGATTTATAACTTTTCTATAGGCTTTACTATTGACGTCACTCCTCTTGGAATCGACCCCGTCTCTTACTACACACTTCTCTCAGTGTACAAGTGTATTACAAAGTGATCTCATAAATAAGCACAAAAAATTGTTTATTCTCTACAATATATGAGAACTCAATATAAGCCCACACTCAATGTTACAAACTCACAACCCCAATTATACTACGTATGAAAATACTTAAGCTCAAGTGGGTGTGTGTAAACAATGAGTAAAAAAAAATAATATAAACTCAATTAAAATCTAGCTTATGAAAATGATAATCAAATGTATAAATGGCTAGAGATTGAGTTTAGAAAGCTTTTCCAATGAAAAATAAGAGTGAGAGAGATGAGATGAAAGCCCAAACACAAAATGATGATCTCTTCTTCCTCTTGTGAAAACTTTTTCACAAAACCAAACTTGAAACACTTGAAAACTCCTAAACAAACTTGCCCAAATTTTAATTTAAAATTTTCTAAGTATGTTCAAAAGTTAGAGGGCATGTGGTATATATAGGTTCATGAAACAAACACCAAAAAATCAAGAAAAAACCAAGGAAAAAGGCAGAAATCCCGAAAATTCAGTATTCTGGAAAACTACCCGTTACAGTGTTATAAGTCGACTTGTACTATTCATGAGTCGACTTGTAAACTAGCTGTTACAGGCTAAAAAATATCTACTAAGTCGACTTATACTGTAGCAAATCGACTTAAAACATGCACGACAGATTCTAAAATTTTGTGTATCTGATTTTGTAAAATTAATTAAAAATAGTAAATTAACTCCAAAAATCATGAAATTTTGAGCGATGTTTCTAAACATGTAGATAAATATGTTAGAGAAAGAAATTATGAAATATATCTTCTTATTTGTAAGGAATAAATATTTGAACATAGATATTTTAGATTCTAAAACTGCTGAAACACCCGATTTTGTAAAATCAATTTGACATAGTAAATGAACTCTAAAAATGATAAAATTTTGGTAAATGGTTAACATATAATAGAACATGTTAGAAAAAGAATTTCTCAAATTACATTTCCTATTTGTGAAAACCTATCTATTTTACAAAAACATGCACGAACATGAACTTATTAAAACTTGATTTTAATAAAATCATTTTAAGCACATATAAACATGAAACAAATATGTGTATATATAAATATATACATTTGTTTCATATTTATGTGGCTAAACATGAAAGCAAATAAAATGAAAACGATGTGTGTGTATAATATTAAGATTGAAATATTTGCACACAAGTATAAACTCCAAAAAACTAAAACATTATACCCAAGCTAATGATCTTTTATTGAAGCTCGATCTTGGTTGCGGATGAAGCTTGATCTTGAATTTTTGACTTGAATGTATTAGCTTCATTCCGATTCTGTCAACCTCCTTTAAATATCATCGTGAACGCGCAAATCCATCCAACCTCCAATATCGATGTTTGTCTAGAATACCTAATAAATAAATATAAATACTAAACAAACGATGTTAGAAATTATTTGTAAATCATCAAAATAAGATTAGACCGTAGGCTCATAAACATGAGACCTAACAATCTCTTCCTTTTTAATGATGACAAATACTCTATACAAGAGGTATATAAAATATGCAATAAAGCACAATACTTATAAATATACTCACAATCCACTTATTTCTCCCCCTTTGTCAACATCAAAATAGGAAAAACAGTATATAGAGAGAGCGAAAGCTCCCCCTACCTATAAGCATGGGTAAGTATGAACAAATATATGAGAAATGATAAAGCAAATCAAGGACTTAAGATAATATATGCTTCAAGGCCACAATATGCGAGTATGAACAAAAATTGTCATGACAACTCACATTCAACAAAATCATGAGAACACATATAGATATATTATTTTGAAAGTGGTGTCTCAAAGCACAAACATAAACAAAGTGCAATATATAGACTTATACATAAGTAAAAAAATAACAAAGATCAATAAATCCTTGAAAATCCGGATTAAAACCACAAATGATACCAAAGGAAATTCAAAGGTCTTAAGATATATTTACATAGATCATGAAGGAATATAAAACAAATGTTTTCAAATGAAAAATCAAGAAAATCCAAATGAAAAATTAAATGAAGGTCAATAAACAAATGAAATGATAAATCGATCGACTTATGTCATCAAAAGTTCATAAACATTCAATACATGAGTCATGATCTAAACTATAATAACATCAAAACATACTTGGTCTATAAATCATCATATTTTAAGAATAAGAGATCAAGCGAAAAACAATGTTAAACATTTATACGTTTTATCCACAAGGATTAAAAGAAATATGCTTAGGAAAAAACACTTACAAGTCATTTTCGACAAGAAAACTAGAAAAGTTTGTTTCAACTCATATTTGCATCACAAAAGAATATATATGCATGATAGCTATGTGAGCAACTATAAACCACTAGCCATATACAAGAATACATTATAAACCACAATTTGATGATCCATAAGCTCAAACATATAAGTATCATCATAAAAGTGTTTTACAATGGTCTCATAAGCACAAACACATTGTTCATACCAAAAACTACATAGTTCAAACCAAGACTACAAATCATATGAGAATCATGAACTATGATTTTAAAATTCAAAAATGACTTTTAATTTTTCAACAATGTAAATGTACATATATATTTGAAAATGCTTTGTTTTAAAGGAAAGTATGAGTGATTTTGAAAATTCTTATCAATTTATATTGTTATAAAAATATGAAATTCAAATAAAATCAAAAAGAAATAAAAAAATAAAAAATACAAAATAAACACAACCAATTTTATTTTGGCACCCAACCAATTTTGGTACCAGCAAATTTAGGGACACGACCCCTATCATTTAAGCTCAATGCCCTTGGGTTATGATCCCATTTGGGTGTATTTTGTGCACGAGTCCGGTCATAGCAATATTTACGCAAATGACCCATCCGATTGTAATAAGTACAATGAAAAGAATGCATTTGTTTTTGTTGACCATGTGGATGTGCACGTAGAACATTTGTAAATAAAGATGATCTTTTAAAATTATTTTACAAATGTGAAACTCTTTTTAAATCAAAACAGAATTTGGTCAAATGACCAAATTTACCACAATAATCAGATTTATACACATGTGGTTTTTTAGAAGTATTTGACAAAAGTGAAACCTTTTTTGAATCAAAACAATACTTGGCCAAATGACCAAAAAGACCATAAAATCACATTGATACACACGAGCATGTTTATGATAAACTTTATGAGCGTGTACATGTGTATGATGTGATGAAGCTTGATGGGATGCACAAGAATCAATATTTTTAGACTTGGTGAACTTTTGTGCATTATAACAAAATTTGGCAATATGGCCTTTATGGTCGCAAATAGAACACTTATCAATTTTGTTATACATGTGTGCATAGTGAGTGGGTTTCTTGAAAGCATTTACATGCGAATTTGCACACAATTCAATAAGCTTATCATTATTAGCAATGCATGTTTTAAGGGTTGAATCTAAAGATGATATGCGATTCTTAACATGATTCAACTTATTATTGGGCATATTTGCATTGATATTAGAAGTAGAGCAAACAAACTTATTTATAAATAAATTTAATTCATTTCTAGTGGTTTCTACTTCTAATATGACATTATTTTTCTCATGAGTTAAGCAAGCAACATTTAAAGTCAAGGCAATATGATCTAATTTTAATTTTTTATTATTTCCTTTGAGGATCAAATTTTTAGAAATAGTATCAAACTTAGATGCTAATAACTCATGATCGGATTTAAGTTCTACATGCTTGTTTTTCAAGTCAATAAAATTTTTATGCAACTTAGTTGTGACGTTCCTGGTTTCACACATGGCTGCAGTCCAAGGTGAACCCAGAGATATCAAACTTGCCATGCACTCACACTATACAACAATAAATTTCAACAATCACAATAATATCCTCTAGTGGAATAAAAAATAAAGTGCGTGTACAAACAGACAAAAGAAAGAAAATAACTACAACTGACATGATATAAGAAAGAATGTCTCATAAATAAATCATGCATCAATGAACAAGTCTCGAGTACATCTGTCATCATGAACTATATGAATGTATCATGACATGGATCAACTAAGAATGTATCAAGCTTCACTGCCTTTACAAAATGAGAAAAATAAAGAAAACTCTAATAACTGAAAATAAAGTCTGTCCACTGTGGAGTCTCATCTACTAGCTCATATGATGGCGACTATGCCTGAATCCCATCATCATGTGACACTCTGATGCTCTGAACCGCCTGGAAGGAAGAATAAAATAAAAAAGAACAACAAGAAAAGTGTTAGTGCGCTTAAGCAAGATCACCTACATCCGTCCACAGGGGAAGGACTACTACATGATGTGATGGTTCTATCTATTAAGCATAGTCTACCAAGAAATCCTTTTTCCCCCGTAACTAAGAAATAATAAAATTCAAACTGACTGGAAAGAAAGCATGTAAGAAACATCATATTTATATATATATATATATATATATATATATATATATATAATATATCGTGTACTAGCAAGTGAATATCTCAAGTGTAAAACTACTCAAAAATGAGTTATACTACATTTAGCGTCCGCCAAACACATTAGGTTGTCAAGTCATACAAGTTATCTTTTCTGATTCATTTCAACTAATAGCACCCTCGTGCATGACAACTATTAACCATTTCAAACTCTATGCATAACTATGCGGAAATGAACTATAGGTTCTACGCACACTCATGCGGATACCAAAATATAGGTTCACTAACCTCTGCGCACACTCAAGTACGGATACCATAATATAGGTTCAATAACCTCTGCACACACTCTAGTGATACCATAATATAGGTTCACAAACCTCTACGCACACTATAGTGCGGATACCATAATATAGGTTCATAAACCTCTATGCACACTATAGTGCGGATATCATAATATAGGTTCACAAACCTCAACGCACACCCTAGTGCGGATACAATGTCATAGGAAAATGTAATCAAATGAACACTAAATAAAATCCCTCTCTAGGGTATTCCTACATTATATTACAACACTATTCATCAATAATTATGTCAATATCATGCACTATCACGTAACTCAAACCTCGCACTCGTATTTCAAACCAAAATAATTCATAATACAGAAAATCAGCTTTAGTAGTCGACTACTAAGCTTAATAGTCGACTACACTGAATCCACCAGACTGTGTAATTCACGATTCAGGATTAGTAGTCGACTAATAAGATCATTAGTCAACTACACTATATTAACTCAATATCTATTAATAAATTTGGACTTGAGTAGTCGACTACTTAACTTAGTAGTCGACTACTAAGTCGAGACCTGCACAGAATCATGCACAAACAGCACCTTGCAATCGTTGCGTGGTCATCATACTTTAACACAATATAAAACTAGTAAATGCAGATTAAAAGAATCATCCCTATGATTAATTAACCCTTGATTTAACTAACTTAATTTAATCTCCTCATTTTAAACAAAACTTTGACATAAAACTTAATTTTCTATTTGGTCAACATGAAGCATGCTTGCATATTAACTCGAAACTTATATAAATTCATTTGTTCACATTTACAAAACAATAAAGTCCCAAACATAGGGTTTAATCATACTTGATTAGCATACAAGCTCTTTTTATCACAAGTTTAGGGTTTTAAACATGATTAATGCACGGATAAATAGATATAAACGAAGTTCTACACAACCTAGTGATTATAATCACATTTTTGTTAATACCAGCAAGTAAAACTTGTAGATCTAACATTAGATTAAGATTTCACATCACAAATCTACATTTTATCATGTTAAACAGAAAATCTATGCATTAAAATAATCATATTACTTCATAAACATATGATTAACACTATGGGTAAGGTTTGGATGCAGGAGATCTTGCCTCTATCATTGCTGATCTCCTGAACGTGTGCACAACTTCTCTTTTCAGCTACAACCCTCGATCTCGCCCTCCGCTCGAAGTCGCTTCTCAAAACACCTCGAGGAAACTCACAATTTAGGATCTAGGGTTTAAGGGAAAAGAGGCGGCTAAAAACTGAGGAGAGAATCTCAGGAATTATGTTTAAAACATGTTTATATAGTTAGGTTATCATCCGGGTTCAGAAACAACACAAATCCAACCCGAAAACTAAAACCTGGCACGTCTAGGAATCCGCGATAGTCGACTACTCTCCTTAGTAGTCGACTACACTGTAACTCATAGAAATTGTATATTGTCTACCTGCTCTTAGTAGTCGACTACTAAGGGTATTAGCTTAGTAGTCAACTACTAAGGGTATTAGCTTAGTAGTCAACTACTAAGGATCTGTTTTGCCCGTGCACACTGATTCATACTATTCTCGTATATGTATACATCGGATTGATCTCTAATCAATTCTTGACATACTCAAACATCAAAAATATGTTATTTTTTAGAGTATAACATATTGAATATTATTTATCACATAAAATTAAAATTTGTGGGGTTTTACATTCTCCCCCTTAAAAGAATTTTGTCCTCGAAATTACGCAACCACATTATAAAAGTATCTACACTTAATAGTCTAGCATGTGAGTGCTTCCAGTTAACCCCTAACTAAGCAAAACTAGTACGTCGGATAAAAAATCCAAATAAGGAACCCCTATATATATATCATGTGTTCCAAGTAATTAGGAGTTAAGTATTAATACCCCTATACTAGTGTTAAATACAAACATGTCCACATAGACAATCATGTATATAAGCAAAGCATAATTAAATCAATCAAATTACCTACTCAAACAGGTGTGGGTAGTCACGACGCATATCCTCCT
Organism: Asparagus officinalis; assembly: GCF_001876935.1. Taxonomy (NCBI): domain Eukaryota; kingdom Viridiplantae; phylum Streptophyta; class Magnoliopsida; order Asparagales; family Asparagaceae; genus Asparagus; species Asparagus officinalis. Next base: position 66,887,319 of record NC_033798.1, on the reverse strand, counting down.
CGTGCTCCCAAGAAGCCTCATCAGTTCCACTTCGGTTCCATTAAACTTTCACTAAGTGAATCACTTTATTTCTTAGTTTCTTGTCCTCTCTCGCAAGGATGCATACTGGTACCTTAATGGTGGATAAATCTATCTGAATCTCGATCTTAGGTATATTAATCACCCTCTACTGCTCCTCATCACACAGGTGCTTCTTGAGCATTGACACATGAAATACATTGTGCACACTTGACATTAATGCTGGAAGGTCTAATATATATAACACAACTCCAACACGCTCTATAATCCTGAATGGTCCAACCTATCTCAGGGCAAATTTTCCCCGTCTGCCGAATCGCTGAATGCCCTTCATTGACGATACTTTCAACATGACAAAATCTCCAACCCGAAACTCCAAAAGTCATCGTCTATAATCTCCGTAGCTCTTTTGCCGACTATGAATGGTAAGAATGCACTCCCTAATCAATGTGACCTTCTCAGTAGTCTACCTCACAAGCTCCGGCCCGAGTAATAAGCTATCCTTCGGCTCTGTCCAACAAATCAGGGATCTACAAGGCCTCCCGTACAACGTCTCATATGGAGCCATACAAATTGTCTCTTGATAACTATTGTTATAAGCGAACTCGATCAAGGAAATGTGGTCCTCTCAGCTGCCCTGGAAGTCTAAAATACAAGCCCGCAACATGTCCTCTAATACTTGGTTCACTCTCTCTATTTGCCCATCTGTTTTTAGGTGAAACACACTACTATATGATAATCTGCTGCCAAACGAATCCTGGAAATTCCTCCAAAAACATGAAGTGAAAACTGAGCCTCGATCCGATATGATCGTCTCTAGGACTCCATGAAGTCAAACTATCTCTTGAATGAAGATCCTCGCATAAGTCTCGGTGGTGTAGGTAGTCCTCTCTAGTATAAAATGTAATGACTTCGTCAACCGGTCAACTATCACCTAAATAGAACCGTTCCCCTTCTTCGATTTCGGTAACCCTACAATGAAATCCATAGAGATATCTGTCCATTTTCACTCTAGAATGGGTATAGCCTGTAGGGTTCCTACGGGTCTCTAGTATTCTGCCTTCACCTACTGGCAGGTAAAGCATCTAACAATATATTTTGCTATCTCCCTACGCATACCGCTCCACCAAAATCGTCTCTTCAGGTCATTGTACATTTTTGTTGTGTCTGGATGCACTGTGTACCTGGTATGATGCGCTTCATCAAAAAATTATTTCTTCAGCTCTGTATTAGCTGGCATAACTAATCAGCCCTTCATCCAAAGACCTCAATCTATCCCAACTGTCCAATCAGCTTTGGGCTACTTGGTAATTTCCTCCTTCCGGGTTTGAATCCAATAATCTTCTAGTTGAGCTCTAACCACCCTATCATACCAAGATGGCTGTACTGACATAGATCCCAAAAATACGCTAGTCCTGCCAATCTCTGGCCTAAAATCAAACTGACTAAGAGTATGAAGATCTCGATACAACAAGCACCTCAAAGTCACAACCCGACGTCGACGCTTCCTGCTCAAAGCATTTGCTACGACATTCGCCTTTCCCGGATAGTACTGAATCACGAACTCGTAATCCTTAATAAACTCAACCCATCACCATTGCCTCTGATTGAGTTCCTTTTGAGAAAATAGATACTTCAAACTCTGGTGATCTGTGAATAACTCGAACTGTACCCTATACAGTTAATGCCTCCATGTTTTCAATGCAAAGACCATTGTTGCCAACTCTAAGTCGTGCGTGGGATAGTTATGCTCATGTGACCTCAACTGCCATGAGATATATGACACTACTCTCTGGGTCTACATCAAAACATCTCTTAGACCCGCTAACGATGCATTCGTGTAAACAACAAATGTCCATCACTGCTTGGACTAGTCAATACCGGCGCTGTAGTCAACTTGGCCTTTAATGTCTTGAAGGCTTCTTAGCACTCCATGCTCCAAATAAACTATAAACCTTTCTTCGTAAGGCCTGTAAGTAGTGTTGCAATATTCGAGAAGTCCTGAATGAACTTCATGTAATAACCAGCCAAACGCAAGAAGCTACGAATCTCTATAACTATAGTCGGCGACTCCCAATCAAGTACTGTTGTAACCTTAGCGGGATCCACTGCAATGCCCTCTCTACTAATGACATGGCCAAGAAATCTAACCTCAAATAGCCAAAATTCACACTTGCTAAACTTAGCGTATAATTGGTGATCTTGTAGAGTCTGCAAATCCAGACAAAGATGCTGCTCATGCTCTGCCTCTAATCTCAAATAAATAAGAATATTATCAATAAACACTATCATAAACTGGTCCAAGTATGGACGAAAAACCCGGTTCATCAGATTCATGAATACCGTAGGTGCATTGGTCAGCCCAAATGGCATGATGAGAAACTCAAAGAACCCATACCGAGTCAGAAAGGCGATCTTGGGAATATCCATCTCCCGAACCCGCAACTGATGATAACTAGAATGGAGATCAACTTTTGAGAAGTGTCGCTCCCTGCAGCTGGTCGAACAAGTCATCAATCCTCGGTAACTGATACATGTTTCTGATTGTGACTTTGTTCAACTCCCGATAATCAATGCATAATCGCATACTACTATCCTTCTTCTTTATGAAAAGGACTGATGCTCCCCATGGAGAATGATTCTGTCAAATAAAACCATGGGATAATAACTCATCTAACTGGGTCTGTAGCTCCCTCATCTTAGCCGATGCCATACGATAAGGTGCTCGGGAAATCGATGCCGTACCGGGCTGCAACTTAATACAAAACTCAACCTCTCTTACTAGAGGTAAACATGGTATGTCCTGGAAGACATCCGGATTCTCGGAGACCACTCATTTGTCACTCAAATCGGTACCCCTATCCTGCAACAACACCTCCTCGACGTATGCTAGAAAAGACTCCGCAAACTAGTTACCCTGAGAGGTCGCTACAATCAACTCTGACCCATCTAATGCCTGCAAGATGACTATTTTAGCAAAACAGTTGATACTAACATGGTATAACGAAGGCCAGTCCATATCGAGAATGATGTTGAAATCCAACATCCGCAAAATGATTAGGTCTATGATGAACTCAGACTCATCTAGACTGATGACACATCTTCTACAAACACTCTTTAATAGGGACACCTCCCTAAGAGGAGTGGAAACTGATAATGGAATATCTAAGAGATGTGCAACTAACTGAAGCCTATCCATGAATGTATGAGATATAAAAGAATGCGAGGCTCTTGAATCAAACAAGATTCGAGCTGGAATAGAATTCACAAGAAAAATCCCTTCCACTATCGCTCCATGATCATGGGGTACGATAACATAGACCATACCAGTGGCTGGTGCCTGATGTGCTACTGGCGATGAAACATGTGGGTCCATCTGACCCTGAGGATTGCTCTGAACAGCATGAACCTGGCCTGCTAACCCATTAATCCTTAGGACGACAGGTGCTGCCTCAATCCTCTGGTGCCACTGGCCGTAACTGCGGCCATGCTACTGCTGCTGAATCGACCATGGTTCTACTACTGACCATGTCCTTAGCCCTGCTGCTGACCCCCTCTAAGTGTAATGCATCATTCTGATGCTTTGTGTCCAAACCTCTGACAATTATGACACATCCCCTAAAATCGGCGCTGCTGCTACGCCCTCTGGTCCTGTTGTGGTCCTCTCTGATCCTACTGCTAATGCTAAAAAATTTTACCCTTCTGCTAGGGTCCTCCTGATCCGGCAAAAGATCTCTTAACCTAGCCTTTATCACTCTGCTATCCGAATCTTGTACTACTCTCTCTAGCCATCTAGAACATTACCGTCTCGGTCTCCTATGAGATAGCTGCATCCGCTACCTCTCAGAATGAACGAAATCTCCTAGATACTAGGTAGCGATGAAGACTAGGTCGAAGTCCTGTAAGAAACATCTGGGCCTGGTGCTCTCCTGACTGCCACATACCTGTAAAACAAAGTAGGCTCATGAATATACTCTCATACTCTGCCACGGTCATGTCCCCCTACTCTAGCTTGGTCAACTCTAGCTTCTTCCTGGCCCGTGCTACGGAAGAAATATACTGCTCATAGAAGAAATACACGAAATCCTTCTAGGTAAGAACCATCCTGTGCTTTGGGGTGAACTGGAGTCGATATCATCCTCCGGCATCGCCTTTGAGGCTATAAGCTGCTAGCCTCTGCTTCTGCACTAAATCCATACCAAGTAAATCGAGGATATTACTTACATCCTCCTTCCATTTGTAGGCCTCAAGTGAGTCTGATGATCCCTAAAACTTCGATGCCCTCATCTTATGGTACCTCTCTACCAGTCGAAGCTATGCCTCCTGTTCTGTGGCTCTATCTGTGACTACTGGTGGAATACATCTTGGGGTAATCATTGGGGACTCCTCAGCAATTGGAATAACTGATATCACCGGTGGTGGCATAATAGATGGGGTCTGACTCACCACTCGCTTCTCAAGTGTCGCGAGTCTGGATGCAATGGGTGTCATAAGGTCTAGCAGATATTGGGGTGCCTGCTACGACTCAGGTGGGGCCTGTTGTGCCTGTTGCTGCTTAAGTAGAGCCTGCTGCTCAAACAGAGCCTACTGCTCCTCAAGTGGAGCCTACTTTGGCCCTGTCTCATCCTGCTCAACTCTCAGTGCACGTGACTCTCTCCATCTATGTCCATGTCTGGCCATCTATAATGTGGAAAAAAATTTATAAGATACAGTATCAAGACCCTAGGCGAAAGCATATGAATAACTTATAGCAATAAATATATCATATCATATATCACTCAAGCAATTTCTTTATAACCAAAGTATCACTGTTATCATAAATTCGTAAATTTTGGAATATACACATATTACATCCTCACTCATTCTAAAAATTCTTAACAGACTCTATACATGAACCCTAGGAAACTCTATTTTAGCTCCATGTCTCGACACATGAATGATCCTAAGGATGCTAGAACTAGAGCTCTGATACCATCTGTGACGCCCCTAATTTCACACATGGCTATAGTCCAAGATGAACCCAGATATATCAAACCTGTCATGCACCCACACTATACAACAACAAGTTTCACCAATTATAACAATATCCTCTAGTGGAATCAAAAATAAAGTGTAGGTACAAACAGGCAAAAGAAAGAAAATAACTGTAACTGACATGATATAAGAAAGAATGTCTCATAAATAAATCATGTCTCAATGAACAAGTCTCGAGTACATCTGTCATCATGAACTATATGAATGTATCACGACATGGATCAACTAAGAATGTATCAAGACTCACTGCCTTTACAAAATGAGAAAAATAAAGAAAACTCTAATAACTAAAAATAAAGTCTGTCTACTGTGGAGTCTCATATACTAGCTCATATGACAGTGACTATGCTTGAATCTCGTCATCATGTGACTCTTCGATGCTCTGAACCGTCTGGAAGGAAGAATAAAATAAAAAGAACAACAATAAAAGCGTTAGCGCGCTTAAGCAAGATCACCTACATCCGTCCCAAGGGAAAGGGCTACTATATAATGTGGAGGCTCTATCTATTAAGCATAGTCTACCTAGAAATCTTTTCCCCTTGTAACTAACAAATAATAAAACTCAAACTGACTGGAAAGAAAGCATGTAAGAAACATCATATTCAACATCATGGTAGAATATATATATATATATATATATA
>NC_033798.1:66857468-66881616 GCF_001876935.1 Asparagus officinalis | reverse complement strand
CATGGTAGAATATATATATATATATATCGTGTACTAGCAAGTGAGTATCTCAAGTGTAAAACTACTCAAAAATGAGTTATACCATATTTAGCGTCCACCAAACACATTGGGATATCAAGTCATATAAGCTATCTTTTCTGATTCGTTTTAACTAATAGCACCCCCGTGCATGACAACTATTAACCATATCAAACGATGTGCATAATTATGCGGAAACGAAACTATAGGTTTTGCGTACACTCGTGCGGATACAACAATATAGGTACACCGACCTGTGCACACAGTCATGCGGATACTAAAATATAGGTTCACTAACCTCTACGCACACTCTAGTGCAGATACCATAATATAGGTTCACAAACCTCTACACACACTATAGTACGGATACTATAATATAGGTTCACAAACCTCTGCACACACTACAGTGCGGATACCATAATATAGGTTCACAGAACTCAGCGCACACTATAGTATGGATACCATAATATAGGTTCACAAACCTCTGCGCATACTCTAGTGTGGATACAATGTCACAAGAAAAATGTAATCAAATGAACACTAAATAAAATCCCTCTCTAGGATATTCCCACATGTATTAGAACACTATTCATCAATAATTATGTCTATATCATGCACTATCAGGTAACTCAAACCTCGTACTCGTATTTCAAAGCAAAACAATTTATAATAAAGAAAATCAGCTTTAGTAGTCAACTACTAAGCTTAGTAGTCGACTACACTGAGTCCACCAGACTCTGTAATTCACGATTCAGGATTAGTAGTTAACTAATAAGATTATTAGTCGACTATGTTGGCGTCAAAAATTGTCTATAGGTCCCCGAATACAGCTCAAGACGGAGAAAAGACGATGAACGTCGTTATCCGAGTCTAAGCGGATTATCTGACGCCGATAAGCGCCTGAAGTAAAACGGCGAACCGAGTGGCCTGCACGCTTATTAATCAGCTCACGCGCGTCGGTCAACACGCTCGCGTCAATCAGCTCGCGTGCATCAATCAACAAGCACCCAACAATCAACTCGCACGCGTCGGTCAAATCGAGCACGTCGGTCAATATACGCACGCGCGTCAATCAGTTCGTGCGCGTCAATCAACGCGCGCCCGTCAATCCGCTCGCATGCGTCAATCAGCTCGCGCCCATCAATCAACGTGCGTCCGACAATTAACTCACGCATGTCAATCAACGCGCGTCCGACAATCAACTCGCGTGCGTCAATCAACGCGCGTCCGACAATCAACTCGCGCGCGTCAATCAACACGCGTCTGACAATCAACTCGCACGCGTCAATCAACGCATGTTTGACAATCAACTCGCGCACATCGGTCAAATCGCGCAGAGCGTACAAGTCAACAAGATGATCAATTACGCAAAACGGAAAAAACTACAAGTCCCGGAAAAGTCAAGAAACGTACAAGTTCGGCAGAATCGACGGACCTGCGCTAGCGTAGGACAGAACAGACCGACCCATGTAAGCGTGGGTCATATCTGTCCGACCCGCGCAAGCGCGGGTCAGATGTGATCGACCCGCGCAAGCGCAGGTCGGATCTGTCTGACCAGCGCCGCGCAGTCTGGAGCCCGAAATGTGTTTTCGACAGTTTTGACGGTTTTCTCGATATCTTTTTAGTTCCAGAGGTTCCTAACTGACTTGATATCATCTACAAATGTGGTTAGACCGTTATTGACTGAAGATAAGACCAAATCACTTATTCTCATCCACATACCCATTTTCGGAGCCCTATAAATATAAGCCTAGGGCCTCCTTTCAGTGGGGGGCGATTTATTATCAAGAGGTGGAGGTGCTGCTGGATTGAGGAGTCAATGAGCATGAATTTTAGCGAGGGTTGACAGATCTTGGTGAGTTCTTTGGCATAAAGAAGGAGAGTTCGAGTGATTCGACACCCGTTCCCGTCCGTTCCTCGAGATTAGGCTTGGTCTTAATCTCGAGAAGAGCTACTGATTTCGCTTGGTCGATCTCAGCGCTTTAAATCAAATACTTCCTCGGTGAAGGCGAAACTCTGTCGAATTTTCTATCAACCGGATCAAGATCAAAGGCGGTCCACGGATAAACCCCAGCACAGGTAAAGATCCCACGCAAGCAGAAGACCGATAAACGATCTCTACGTTTGTTTGACGAGAACTGTATTTTTTCGTTTTCATTGTGTAAGAGTCTTATAAAAAGACTATCTTTTTTGTTTTCATTGTAACGACCGAAGTTGTAATGAATACCGCAATGAATACAACAATTTTCGATGCAAACAAACTAGCGACCACAGTAGGAGCCAATAGTCTCGCTGCCGAGGCCGTCGTGTCGCAACCAATGATTAAGATCCCGGTTAAAGAGGTGGTCGAATACGAGTTTGACCAACAGAAGTATGAAGAATATCTCTCGTCCTCCTCCTCCAGATCCTCCGCTTCTTGCAAGCGCAGGAAGATCAACACCCCCATTGCTGTGGTAGCTGAACCTTGCAATGCCCTTCCGGCCTCCAATGAGTCTGGATCTGCAGATCTAAACTCCTCCTCAATCAAGGGGTTGAGTACAGAAGGCGTGCCCACTTTATCGAAGAGAGCTCGCCAAAGGCAGCGCCAACGCCTTGCACGGTACAGAAGGCGTGCCCACTTTATCGAAGAGAGCTCGCCAAAGGCAGCGCCAACGCCTTGCACGCCAACTCGTTAGGGCTTTGGAGTCAATTGACGGGATCTGTTACTAGGCCGATCTGAAAATTAGGCAACGTTAAGCGCCCCAACAACAGACAAATGCCCTCTCCTCCAAATCACCAACAAGTGAATGGGTACAAATCAAAAGGACCCATTCAACTCTTAAAGAGCGGATCAAAAAGCACCGCGCATTGCTTGCGCACGCGTGAATTTTTGCGCAAGAGGCCAAAAGGTTGCAGAGGGAAGAAGTAGAAAAGAAGCCACAGAAACTACACAAAGTTTGGAGGCCAAAATCCAAGACGGCGGCCGAAAAGATCGAGAAGGATCCGACCTTCCAAATCGCAGGTCACTTGGATCCGACCCTCCACTTTGCGGGTCACTTGGATCCGACACTCCACTTCGCGGGTCACTTGGATCCGACTCTTCAAATCGCGGGTCACTTGGATCCGACATTCCAAATTGCGGGTCACTTGGATCCGACCCTCCACTTTGCGGGTCACTTGGGCCCTCCACTTTGCGGGTCACTTGGATCCGACCCTCTAAATCGTTGGTCACTTGGATCCGACCCTCTACTTCGCGGGTCACTTGGATCCGACCTTCCAAATCGCAGGTTACTTGGATCTGACCCTCCACTTTACAGGTCACCCAAATCCGACCCTCCACTTTGTGGGTCACCTGGAACCGACCCTCCAACCCGCGGGTCACTCAAGTCTGACCCGTGCCAGGGTCAAGACAGAAGATGTTTTGCACCGGTTTCGTCGATCCCTTTGAGTTTTGCACCTCCGATGGAGCCCCACGACAACGTGGATTTGTCCCGATTAAAAGTGAGGATGGTCAATCACCTGGGTCCTTTGCACGAGGATTGAGGCAAAGTTCTGATCGAAGAATGCTTGGGTCCGGTAATTGAACCCTGAGCGACTCATCGAGCTGGGGGTCGCACAGGCCCTCGCAACAATTTCGAGCCTTCTCATAAAAGAAAAACTCTAGTTTTACCCTCAGAAAAGTGTGAGTCCAAACATGTGACTCCTGCAGATCCCAATAAGGAGTTGCATACTCAGAAGAAAACGCGTGAGACAAACAAACGCGTTATACCCGAGGAGTCGTGCCAACACACGATAGGTTGCTCTGGTCATCAGACCGATGAGTTGTACTATCGAGCTGGGGGTACGAACAAGTCTCGGAAGAGAAATACCCGAGAATCGGAGTCTCACTGCCCCTGCGCTAAGATTATCAGGGTAGTCCTATTAGCGTGTAGCTGCCCCAAGACTGCTTCGCAGAGGGTCTCGGTATTCAAGAGGATCTCCAACGGAATGACCAAGTCCAAACCAAAACGTTTCTGTAAGAAACGACCGGCTGTTCGAGATGACGAATTCTCAGAAGTTACCATCAATATAGTCAATAAGGGAAAGTCCCCGATTGTTTCAAGTGGTTCTAGCCCCGATTTTTCTCCAGGAAGAAGAGTTAATTCGGGAATAGCTCGACTGATGTCTCGACGCCAGCTGAAAGCGGTCAGACCTGAACAATCCGCAGTCACAGTTAATATGGCTGGGAGGGGAAAGTCGACTCGACCTTCTAGTTCTGATCCGCTCATATCTTATCGTCTAACCCGGTTGCGATCGAGAACCATTAGATAAAGAGAATACCAGCGAATGCAGAGGGGATTATCCTCGGATGATGAAGCATCAGATACTAACTCTGCAGTCGCTTCTGATAAAAAGGTATCCAGCCTAGGGGAATCCCACGAGGTGTTTATGATTAACACCGAAGAAGTGGCCAAAATCATTGAGGATGCTCTAGCCAAGCAGAAGCAAACATTCAAAATCGAAATAGAAATGGCTATGCAGGAGATGAGACAAATGCACGACCAACAGATCCAAGCTTTGTCGAATCAGCTAGGTGAATCCAGTCGTCGCAATAATATTAGCCAAACAGGTAGCGATTCAGATGTGGATGAACGCCTCAATACTGAGAACCCTCCCGTTGATCAGAACACTGGGGGTGGTCCCACTGAAAATAATAATACCGGGGGTGGTCCTGCCAATGATGACAACACCGGGGTGGCCCCGTTGTTCCTCTCACAAATCATCCAAGCCCCGATACGAGCGAGGATGAGAAAATAAAAGATCTCGAGAGCAAAATCAACGCTCTGATGTCTGCTCGAGAGGTGAAAAGGATCGGCGGATTCAATAGCATACCCGACAAAGTTCAACCTGATTAACTTCACGCTGTTTGACGGGAAGGGTTCACCCATGCAACATCTAATCTACTTTAAGTCCCACTTGGGTATGATCTCCGGTAATGAAGCCTTGATGGTTCGGTCATTCGTTGGCACCCTTTGTGGGTCCGCCTTCGATTGGTACCGCCGTCTTAAGTCCGGAAGTATCAATAATTAGGAAGACCTGGAGAGCTTATTCCTCGCTCATTTTTTTGATGATGACGCCGAGATGTCAATCAGGACACTCTTCAATGAGAAGCAAGAAGATGACGAGACAATCGACGATTTCGTCAAACGCTTCCGGAATAAGGCGATGAACTGTCGAGATCCAATCACAGAGGACTTCATCCTTCAAACCTGTCACAACAACCTCTCATTGGATGTGTTGGAAAATTATGGGAGTAGTGCCATCCAACACCTGGAAAGAGTTGAGGATGCGCGGAGAGCATGCCGAACGTTTCCTCAAAAGAAAGAAAGCCGAAAGAAGCCAACCGACGGTTAACTCTCCAAAATCAAATTTCGCCTCCCGTGGGAAAGGGAAAACACCTGCAGCAGCTGTTGACGCTAATCAGACATTGCAACAGCAACCCCGAAGACAACAGAAGACTTCGGGTTCAATACTCCAAAAAGAGTACTCCTTCAAGGACGAAGACGTTCCAGCCATCTTCGAATCCCTCCTTGAAAATAACAAGATCAAGCTACCACCTATCACAAATCAGGAGGAAGCTGATAATACTATGGATCCAAAGTGCTGTGCGTACTACAGGAGGGTCCTTCATCCTACCAAGGATTGCTTTGCTCTTAAGAATAGCATCTAAACCTTGGTTGAAGCCGGCGTCATAACGCTGGGATAAGCCAAATGAGAATGGCGATACTCCGATAAGTATACGAGTATAAACTGCTTCTCAATACTCCGTCAAGTATACGAGTATAAACTGCTTCTCAACACTCTGAAGAGTATACGAGTATAAACTGCTTCTTAGTACTCCAATAGGTATATGAGTCTAAACTATTTCCTACTCTTGACGGGAAGTTCCTGGAGAATTTTTTACATGTAATATTCTTAAGGATAACCCGATCATGTAACTCAGTATGATGTTAGACCCAGTTTCACAAAGAAAGCTGGGGGTGGATGATTCATGTAACGGGAAGTTCCCGGAAGAATGCTACATGTAATTTTCTTAGGGATAACCCGATCATTACAAGCGAAGTGATATACACTAAACCCCCATCGATCAGACTAATTGACGGTAGGACCATCAAAATTCCTTCCGGTTAAATCCGCTCAAACTTTCGCTGTATCTGTGCACTCAACATCCTCAATGTTAGAGTCCGGACATGGTACTCAGAATTTTAATGTCTTAATCCTTGACGGATTGTCAAACCCCTCTGTGTTAAGTATTTCTCACTTAACATTAGAAGCCCCCTCTGAGTGACTTGTACAAGTCAACACTCCCACTGTGATTTGTACTCCCACTTCCACTGTCCACTTGGTCAAACCTTCCTACAGTTAGGACCACAACCAAAATCCCTTCTCGATTCCTCCAATGAACGAGAGGTCCACAAATCGAGAGATCCAACTTTCCTACAGTTAGGATCATCTCAAACCTCCCACTCGGTCAAACCTTCCTACTGTTAGGGCCAAAACCAAAGTCCTCTCTTGATTCCTCCTATGAACGAGAGGTCTACTTTCAAATCAAGTGATCAAACCTTCCTACAGTTAGGGTCACCTCAAACTCCCGCTTGGCCAAACCTTCCTACAGTTAAGGTCAAAACCATAATTCACTCTCGATAAACGAGAAACCCACTTTTAGTTCGATAATCAAACCTTCTGACAGTTAAGATTATTCGAATCTTTTTGATTCTCGGAGTGGAGATCCCACTTTTAGTTTCACCTTCCCAGATTCTTAAAGTGGGGATCTCACTTTGAGTTTCCTTTTATGATTGGAGATAGAATATAAAATTCTTCCTCTTCAGCTTTGGGAGATAGAATATAAAATTCTTCCTCTCCCGCATCGGGTTCGTCTTTGCCCCAGGAGAAGACATTACTTTTTCAAACTCCTAAAATCTGTGCCTCACACGCATGGAGAATTTTATCCCAAATCCTGAGTAGGGATAAGTCAATGCCTAACACGCATTGCCGGTTTAGTCTTTCACCGATTGAAAAAGACACCAGAATACTAATATGGGGTATTTTATCCCGAAGCCTAAGTAGGGATAAGCGCTGATAAGTCAGCGCTTAACCCGCGTTGCTGGGTGGTTCGTTCCCGTAAAAACGATCGAGTCTACGTATTCACTATCGTAGCGACAAAAATCCGTGCCTTTTATGCACGGGAATTTTATCCTGAATCCTAAGCAGGGATAAGTCAATGCCTAACCCGCGTTGCTGGTTAGTTCTTAACCGTAAAAAGAACAAAAGCCCACATATTCGACATTGTGGCAGGTTGTTATTCATAACGCCAAAATCCGTGCTTCACACGCACGGAAAATTTTATCCCGAATCCTGAGCAGGGATAAGTCAATGCCTAACATGCGTTGCTGGTTAGTTCTTAACCGTAAAAAGAGCAAAAGCCCACATATTCGACATTGTGGTAGGTTGTTATTCATAACGCTAAAATCCGTGCTTCACACGCATGGGGAATTTCATCCCGAATCCTGAGCAAGGATAAGTCAATGTCTAACACGCGTTGCCGGTTAGTTCTTAACCATAAAAAGAATAAAAACTCACATATTCGATATTGTGGCAGGTTGTTATTCATAATGCCAAAATTCGTGCTTCACAAGCACGAGGAATTTCATCCGGAATCCTGAGCAGGGATAAGTCAATGCGTAACACGCGTTGCCGGTTAGTTCTTAACCGTAGAAAGAACAAAAGCCCACATATTCAACATTGTGGCAGGTTGTTATTCATAACACCAAAATCCGTGCTTCACACGCACGGGGGATTTTATCCCGAAGCCTAAGTAGGGATAAGTCAGCACCTAACACACGTTGCCGGTAGTCTATTCCCGTAAGAAAGACGAAGTCTACGTATTCAATATCATAGCACTAAGAGAGTTAACTCTCTTAGCACAACGTTACATGTGAAAATGGGTTTAAACAATTCACATGCTAGCCCGATTCAAATGGTAGTCGGTAAAGGCACGTCAAACCCGTTGATGGCTGAGGATTTGCCAAAAATCCTAAGTCTACGTCTAACACACGTCGTTGTTTAGTCTTTTCACAGGAAAAAAGACGAAGTCTACTTATTCAACATCGTAGCACTAAAAGAGTTAACTCTTTTAGCACAACGTTATGTGCAGAACGGATTTAAACAATCTGCATGCTAGCCCGACTCAAACGGTAGTCGGTAAAGGCTCATCAAACCCGTTGATGGCTGAGAATTTGCCAAAAATTCTATAAATGCAAGTCATCGACACATCAGCTTCATTAGTTGGTCTCGTGACTCAAGCATCAAACAACTTCAGGATAAGATCCATATCTGCAGACAAAACGACTTTAATAGTTGGTACTGCAGCCCCAAATTTGAGACCGCCACGCTCCAACATCTTAAGAGCTTAAACTGTGTAGACTCCAGCAAACGTACGAGTATAAACTGTGTCAACGCCGGCCGACGCGTTACAGTAAAGGTCGATGCCAGTCAACGCATCAGCAATTTCGCTAAAAATAAGGCAAAGGATGATTCCAGGGAGTTCAATTGCACTCAGACATGAATTTTTGACGAAGGTAATCAGTTCAAAGTCAGCTCAACGATAAGAGCTAAATTCGAAAACTTACACATCAACTTCGATCCAAGATTTCGACAACGGTCAGACGATAAACGCAGCACCGGAAGAACTTTATTTATTCGACAAAACACTGAATAGACTGAAGGCTGAAGGAGTCAAGAATTGAAGCAGTTCACAGGTCCCTCTACGAGATTAAGGAAAAGGCCTATCTTATCCAAAGCATTCCAGACTCTCTTATAAAAGAACGAGTCTGAAATTCTTTGGAGGGGGTCTCTGTAGGCGTCAAAAATTACCTATAGGTCCCTGAATATAGCTCAAGACGGAGAGAAGATGATGAACGTCATTATCCGAGTCAAAGCAGATTATCTGACGCCGACAAGCGCCTGAAGCAAAACGGCGAACCGAGTGGCCTACACGCTTATCAATCAGCTCGCGCGCGTCGGTCAACACGAGCGCGTCAATCAGCTCGCACGCATCAATCAACGTGTACCCAACAATCAACTCGCGCGCGTCGGTCAAATCGAGTGTGTCGGTCAATATACACACGCGCGTCAATCAGTTCGTGCGTGTCAATCAGCGCGCGTCCATTAATCCGCTCGCACGTGTCAATCAGCTCGCGTGCATCAATCAACCCGCGTCCGACAATCAACTCACGCGCGTCTGACAATCAACTCACGCGCGTCAATCAACGCGCGTCTGACAATTAACTCGCGCGCGTCAATCAACACACGTTCGACAATCAACTCGCGCGCATCGGTCAAATCGCGCGGAGCGTACAAGTCAACAAGATGATCAATTACGCGAAACGAAAAAAATTACAAGTCCCGGAAAAGTCAAGAAACGTACAAGTTCGGCAGAATCGACGGACCTGCGCTAGCGCGGGACGGAACAGACCGACCCACGCAAGCGCGGGTCGGATCTGTCTGACCCGCGCCGCACAGTCCGGAGCCCGAAACGTGTTTTCGATAGTTTTGACGGTTTTCTTAAGATCTTTTCAGTTCCAGAGGTTCCCAACTGACTTGATATCATCTACAAACGTGGTTAGGCCATTATTGAATGAAGATAAGGCCAAATCACTCATTCTCATCCGCATACCCGCATCCGAAGCCCTATAAATATAAGCCTAGGGCCTCCTTTCAGCGGGGGGCGATTTATTATCAAGAGGTGGAGGTGTTGCTGGATTGAGGAGTCAATGAGCACGAATTTCAGCGATGGTTGACAGATCTTGGCGAGTTCTTCGGCATAAAGAAGGAGAGTTCGAGTGATCCGACACTCGTTCCCGTCCGTTCCTCGAGGTTAGGCTTGGTCTTAATCTCGAGAAGAGCTACTGATTTCGCTTGGTCGATCTCAGCGCTTCAAATCAAATACTTCCTCGGTGAAGGCGAAACTCTGCCGAATTTTCCATCAACCGGATCCAGATCAAAGGCGGTCCACAGATAAACCCCGGCACAGGCAAAGATCCCACGTAAGCAGAAGACCGATAAACGATCTCTGCGTTTGTTTGACGAGAACTATATTTTTCGTTTTCATTGTGTAAAAGTCTTATAAAAAGACTATCTTTTTTGTTTTCATTGTAACGACCAAAGTTGTAATGAATACCGCAATGAATACAAGAATTTTCAACGCAAACAGACTACTCTGTATTAACTTAGTCTATGTTAATAAATTTAGACTTGAGTAGTCGACTACTTAACTTAGTAGTCGACTACTAAGTCAAACATGCACAGAATCATGCACAAACAGCACCTTGCAATCATTGCGTGATCATCATACTTCAACACAATATAAAACTAGTAAATGCAGATTTAAAGAATCATCCCCATGACTATTTAACCCTTGATTTAACTAACTTAATTTAATCTCCTCATTTTAAACAAAACTTTGACATAAAACCTAATTTTCTATTTGGTCAACATGAATCATGCTTGCATATTAACTCAAAACTTATATAAATTCGTTTGTTCACATTTACAGAACAATAAAATCCCAAACCTAGGGTTTAATCATATTTAATTAGCATGCAAGCTCTTTTTATCACAAGTTTAGGGTTTTAAACATGATTAATGCATGGATAAATAGATATAAACGAAGATATATCATAATCACGTTTTTGTTAATACCAGCAAGTAAAACTTGTAGATCTAACATCAAATTAAGATTTCACATCACAAATCTACCTTTTATCATGTTAAACAGAAAATCTATACATTAGAATAACTATATTACTTCATAAACATATGATTAACACTATGAGTAAGGTTTGGATGTAGGAGATCTTGCCTCCATCACTGTGTTGATCTCATGAACGTGTGTACAACTCCTCTTTTCACTTACAGCCCTTGATCTTGCCCTCCGCTCGAATTCGCTTCTCAAAATGCCTCGAGAAAACTCACAATTTAGGATCTAGGGTTTAAGGGTAAAGAGGTGGCTGAAAACTGATGAGAGAATCTCAGGAATTATGTTTAAAACATGTTTATATAGTTAAATTATTAACCGGGTTCGAAAACAACGCAAACCCAACCCAAAAACTAAAACTTGGCACGTCTAGGAATCCGCGATAGTCGACTACTCTCCTTAGTAGTCGACTACACTGTAACTCACAGAAATTGTATATTGTTTACCTACTCTTAGTAGTTGACTACTAAGGGTATTAGTCGACTACTAAGGATCTGTTTTGCCTGTGCACACTGATTCATACTATTCTCGTATATGTATACATCAGATTGATCTCTAACCAATTCTTGACATACTCAAACATAAAAAAATATGTTATTTTTCACAATATAACATATTGAATATTATTTATTAACATAAAATTAAAATTTGCGGGGTTTTACATTAATGTAGACATGCATTAACCTATCATATGCACATGTGAGTTCATCAATAGGTAAATCATATTCGGATTCCGAATCACATACCACACTAGGACTATTGCCTAGTGGTAGTGTGCATGATGATGATGAAGCTCCAATAGTAGCACTTGAAGGGGAACCCTCTAGAACGCGTTGGATTTCCTCCAAGTTGCCTTGATATGTCTCTATATGTTTCCACAATAAATAGGTGTTCACGTCGAAAGTTGGTTTATTCATTGCTAAATCCATTATAATTGTTTATCAATTACAGATTTAAGAGAGTGTATCTCTTTATAAGATCTCTCATTACAACAAAAATAAAATGAAAATTACAACTCTCTTCAAACACACGCAGAGGACGTTTATCACCCGCTGCTTGCGTGGGATCTTTGTCTGTGCTGGGGACACGTTAGTCCATGGACCACCATGGATTAAGTCCGGTTAATAGAATGAAAAATTAATACTCTTGCTTTATAAAGAAAATAATTGCAGAAGTGATAATCTCGACCAAGCGAGATTATGACTCTTCTCGAGATCAAAACCAAGTTTGAATCGGAGGAAAGGAGGATAGGCCTCAGATCTCTCGAACTCTCCTTCTTTATGCTGAAAAACTTCACCAAGATCTGTAGCCTCTTTAAAATTTGTGCTCCACTCTTCAATTTGACAGGACCTCGCCTCCGATTTCAGATCTCCTGTGCATAGGGCCCTAGGCTTATATTTATAGGCTTCGATTGTGGTGTTTTTTGGATAAAAATTGATGATTTAACATTATCCTCAGTTAATAACCACTTAACCATATTTAGGGATAACTTCAAAATAGTTGGGGAGGCTTTGGAATGAAAAAATCCTGAGAAAACTATCGAAAAACGTGTTTTTAGTATTTCTGGGTGCGGGCTACCAAATGGTGGCTCGGCCTTGTACGAGCCTCCAAATGGTGGCTCGGCCTTGGACTTGTGCGTACAAGTCATCCACTAGTCTTGGCCGAGTCATTTTCGACGTCACTCGACTGCCAGTGGCTTTTCCAGTTTGTTCATGTTCCGCCATTACGCGTATTTCGTCGTTTCGCTGACTTGTACGTTTTACCGATTCGCTTCATGCGTTTTGTTAACTTGGAGGCGGCTGACAAGTGCGCGGATCACTTAGAGCTGGCTGGTGAGTGTACGTGCCACTTGGAGGTGGCCGGTGAGTGCGCGGGCCACTTGGAGGTGGTTGATGCTACGTCATCAACGGTTCACCACTTTGTTATTTTGACGACTCGTCGCCACATCCTCTGATGGTTTGTCATCTCGAGCTGTATTCGGGGACCTATAGGCAATTTTTGACACCTACAGATACCCCCTCTAAAGTATTTTCGTCTCATTATAGAGGAGCCTGGAATACTTTGGATATGATATGCTTAGCCTTCAATTTGTCGACTTTTCAGCTTTCAATCTATTCAGTATTTTGTCGAATAGCTAAAATTCTTCCGGTGCCGCGTTTATCGTCTGACCGTTGTTGAAATCTTGGACTGAGACTAGCGTGTTGATATCTAAATTAGCTCATGGCATTGAGTCGATATTGAACTGACTATCTTCATTAGGGATTCGTATCTGAATTACGGTTGAAATCCTTAGGATTATCATTTGTTTTGGAGTTGATCCGAGCCTTGTTTTGGTGAGAATTGATGACGCGTTGACTACGCATTGACTGACGTTGACTTTGATTGTAACATGTTGACCGTTGTTGACCTTCATCACAACGTGTTGACCGACGTTGACTTTCATTTGCAACATGTTCAAAGTCCTTCATGGAAACTTTGGCTAAAAAACCCTAATGCCACTAGGAAGTACTCTGATATCAATTGAAAGTACCCTAGAGGGGGGTGAATAGGGTCAATGCCAATCTAATCCTAATTTTATGCTAACTAAAAATTTCTTAATTAATTAATTCTTGCAAGAAATATGTGAGTGAGGTATGAGCAAGAATATAAAATACAAGCACAAAATAAATATACTCAAAGCAAACTCAAACACAAGATATGTTCACGGAGTTCGGTCAACCCTTGACCCTACGTCTCCGCTCCTCACCTTGAGGAGATCTCCACTATCGACACACCCGGTTTAAAAACCGGAACTTCTCTACACACTCAGTTTTCTAGCTAACCGAAAACTCTACAAGTCACTCATAATGTATATATACAAACTACAACCTCAAGTGTTGGTCCTCACGTATCGCCTCCCTCAAGTACTTGGCTTTACTACCTCTCTCTAGGCTTTACTATCGACCCCACTCCTCTTGGTATTGACTACATCCTCACCATAAACTCCTCTCGGTGTAAATGTGTATTACAAAGTGAATCTCACAATAAAGCTCACAAGTATAAATTTGTTCTCTATAATAGATGAGAACACAATGTAGGATCATTCTCAAGGTTACACTCACCACAACCCCAAATTATATAATATGTGAAAATACTTTAGCTCAATGGTTGTGTGTGTGTGTGCAAGTAATGAGAAAATAAAATCAAACTCAATTAAAGTCTAGCAAATATAAATATGATAATGTAAATGTAAACAAGCTAGATAATTAAGTTGAGAAAACTTCTCTAGAACAAGAGAGATGGAGATGTGAAATGGAAAGCTCAAACAAAAGATGATCTCTTCTTCTTGTGAAACAATCTTCACAAAATCAATTTTGTAAACAAATACTTAAACAAACTTAAACCACACTTAAAACTTGTTTTTAAACTCTCTTTTGTTGTTCAGAAGTGAAATAGTATGAGGTATATATAGGATGAAGAAACAAAGCCCAAAAGCCAAGTGAAACCCAACAACAAGACAAAAAATAGAAACTGAAAAATAGCCATTACAGGCCATCGTCGACTGACGAGTTGGATTAGTCGACTGATGAGCTGACCGTTATAGGCAGCTAGCAGCCCATCGGTCAACTGAAGAGCATGATCAGTCGACTGATGACCTCATCAATCGACTGGTCAGTCAACCAGAATTAAAACAGAGACTTTTGCATATTCCAGGCGTTTTTATCAGTCGACTGAACATTTACATCAGTCGACTGATAACACAATATTAGCCTATTTTAAATAGTAAAACTAATTTTTGAAGAGCCTTTAAAAACAGCAAATAAATTCTAAAAAATGTAAAACTTTAGGGAATGCTTGTAAACATGAAAATGAACATGTTACTTGAAAACATGAAAACATGAGATGCTTGAAAACCAAAAACCAAAACTTGTATATAAAACTTGTATATATATAAGTATATATATAAAACCAAAACTAGTATGCGTGTATGTGATTGAGCTTGAAGTATCTACACACTAGTATAAACACCTAAACTAAATTACCCAAGCTATTTGTCTTCAGTATGCTCTTCTTGGTAAACTTTGCAGATGAAGCTTGGACTTGAATCTTTAACTTGAATTATATTGCTTCACTCCACTATTCCGCCATCCTCCATTGGATATGTTTATGAAAGCTCGATTCCATCCATCCTCCAACTGGATATTTGTATAGATTACCTAACAAAACAAATGCAAACACTCGACACACGTTGTTAGGAATTTTTTATGATCATCAAAATAAGATTAGAGAGTAGGCTCATAAACATGAGATCTAACAAGGCTAACAGGCTGGAATTGATGTTCTCCCAGGTGTTCAAGTCACAAGATCAACTGATGAAGCTAGTGCATCAGTGACTATCGTACTTATAGGATTTTTGGCAAACCCCCAACCATAAATGGGTTTGACGAACCTTTACCGACTACCATTTGAGTCGGGCTAGCATGTGGATTGTTTAAGTCTGTTCCGTAGGTGACGTTATGCTAAAAGAATAAACTCTCTTAGACATGATGCTATGATATTGAATACATAGACTTCACCATTTGTCACTGGAATAGACTACCCGGTAATGCGTGTTGGCGCAGACTTTAGGATTTTTCGCAAATTCTCAGCCATCAAGGGATTTGATATGCCTTTATCGATTACCGTTTGAATCAGGCTTGCATATGAATTATCTAAATCCGTTTCATATGTGACATTGTGCTACAATAATGAACTCTCTTAGACTTAGTGCTATGATATTGAATACATAAGCTTCGTCCTTTTTACGGGGAAAGACTAATCGACAATGTGTGTTAGGCGTAGACTTATCTCTATTCAGGAATTGAGATAACATCCCCAGACATGAATCCTGGTGTTCTTTTCACTGAGAAAGGTTAACCGACAATACGTGTTAGACGTTGACTTATCTCTACTTAGGATTCAAGATAAAATTCCCCGTGCATGTAAGAAAATTTTGGTATTATTAATAACAACCTGCCATGACGTCGAATACATGGGCTTTTGTCCTTTTTATAATGAAAGACTAACCGGAAACGTGTGTTAGGCACTGACTTATCCCTACTTAGGATTCGGGATAAAATTGCCCATACGTGTAAGACACGAATTTTAGTATTATTAATAACGGCCTGTCACGATGTTGAATATGTAGGCTTTTGTGCTTTTTATGGTGAAAGACTAACCGACGATGTCCTTTTTATGACATTATTAATAATGGCTTGTCACGATATCGAATACATGGGCTTTTGTCCTTTTTACAGTGAAATACTAACCGACAATGCATGTTAGGTGTTGACTTATCCCTACTTAGAATTCGGGATAAAATTCCCCATGCGTGTAAGACATGGATTATGGCATTATTAATAACAACCTGCCACGATGTCGAATACGTGGCTTTTGTCCTGTTTATGGTAAAGGATTAACCGGTAATACGTGTTAGGTATTAACTTATCCCTACTTAGGATCATGATAAAATTCCCCATGCGTGTAAGGCATGGATTATGGCATTGGAAGGTGGTGTCTTCCCTTGGGGCAAAGACGAACCTGATGTTAGAGAGAATTTTTTTATATTCTATCCCCAGGTGCAAAAGAAACTCAAAGTGGGATCTCCACTTTGAGAATAAAAAAAGATTCGAATAACCCTAACTATCTAAAGGCTTGATTACCCAATCTGAAGATGAATTTCTCATTTATCGAAAGGGAACTCTAGTTTTGACCCTAACTGTAAGAAGGTTTAATCAAGTGAGAGGTTTGAGACGATCCTAAATGTAGGAAGGTTTGATCACTCGATTTAAAAGTGAACCTCGCATTCATGAAAGGAATCGAGAGGGGATTTTAGCTTTGGTCCTAACTGTAAGAATGTTTGACCAAGAAACAGTGGGAGTGAAGATACAACTAACATTGACAATGTTGACTTATACAAATCACTCAGTGGGTTTTTTAGTGTCAAGTGGCTAGGACTTAACACGAAGAGGTTTGATGATTGCTACGGATCAGCAGCTTGAATTTTTGAATACCGTGTTGAGACTTTAACATTAGGAGTGTTAAGTGCACCAACATAATGGGAGTTTGGATGGACTCAGACGAAAGAATTTTTGGTGGACCCACTGTTAGTTAATTTGATCAGTGAGGAACTTTGTGGTGAAGGACCGTGAATCATCAAGCACTCCATAGTTACACTATAGGAGTTTCGTGAGGAAAGATTGACCGGATGAAGTAATTGAATCTCATCTCGACGAAAGAGTGCTCGGAAAATCACAATGGGTGAGTTTTAATCATCATGGAAATGATTAAATAGCCATACTGGGTGGTTCTTAATTATAATTAGGAATGAATTATTCTGATGACTGGTTTTCACTATAAATAATCGGTTTTGGGTTATCCTTAAGAATATCATATGTAGTATCCTTCTGGAACTTCCCTTTAGAATACATTGAGGTATCCCACCCCTAGCTCTTTGATGAACCTGAATCCAATTGTATTCGGTTACATTGTTAGGTTATCCTTAAGAATATTAAGAGTAGTATTCTTCAGAAACTTCCTGTCATTGGAAATAAGGGAAGCAATTTGACCTTGTATACCCGTTGGAGGATAGGGAGAAGCAGTTTATACTCTTATACTTGTCGGAGTTTGGGAAGGAGTAGTTTATACTCATATTCGGCTCATTTCGGCATTATGATGCTGGCGTCGACCAATGCTTGAATGCTGTTCTTGAGAGTGAAGCAAGCCTTGGTGGGATGAAGGATCCTTCTGTGGTATGCATAATATTTTGGATCCGAAGTGTTGTTAGCTTCCTCCTGATTCGTAATAGATGGCAACTTGATTTTGTTATTTTCAAGGAGGTATTTGAAGATAGCTGGAACCTCTTCATTCTTAAAGGAGTACTCTTTTTGGAGCTTCAGATCCGAAGTCCTTCGCTACTTTTAAGGTTGCTGTTGTGACATCTGATTAGCATCAGCAGCCACTGCAGGTACCTTTTCCTTACCACGAGAAGAAAATTTTGAGTTCAGGGGGTTAGTCGTTGGTTGGCCACTTTCAAGCTTTTTTCTTTTGAGAAAGTGTTCGACCTGTTCTCCACGCAATTTAAATTCTTTTCATATTATGGATGGCACGACCCCAGGGCTTCCAGCACATCAATGGAGAGATTGTTGTGGCATGTCTACAAGATGAATTCATCTATGACAGGATCCATGCAATTCATTGCCTTGTGGTGGAAGCATTTAACAAAGCTATCAACTAACTCACCATCCTTTTACTTCTCATCCAAAAGGGCTCCAATCGACACTTAGGTGTCATCATCGAAGAAGTTGTTAAGGAACGAGCTTTCCATGTCATCACAGCTATTGATACTTCCTGGTTTGAGATGATGATACCAATCGAAGGCGGCCTCGTGAAGAGTGCCAACGAATGACCGGACCATCAAAGGTTCATTGTCGGAGATCACACCTAGGTGGGACTTGAAGTAAATTAGGTGTTGAGTGGGTAAACCCTTTTCGTTGAACAGTGTGAAGTTAATTAGATTGAACTTTACCGGATACGAGATTGACTTTCACTCCCTTAGGTAAGGATATTGAACACCAGTCTTCTTTACCTCTTGAGCGGACATCAGTGCATTGATCTTGTTCTCCAGGTCTTTTATTTTCTCATCCTCGCCCGTATTTTCCTTCGGGCAATTTCGGGGAGGAACAACTTGACCACCCCCAGCGCTGTCATCCTCGGTGGGACCACCCCAACATTCTGGTCAACAGGAGGGGTATCAGCGTTGAGATTTTCATCCACGTCTAAATCGCTATCTACTTAATTGGTAGCATTGTGATGACTAGATTCACCAATCTGATTTGATAAGGCTTGAATCTGTTGATCATGCAATTCCCTTATCCATTACACAATCATTTCCATTTCGAATTTAAATTTCTCTTTCTGCTTGGCCAGAGCATCTTCGAGGACTTTGGCTATTTGTTCAGCATTGATCATGAACGCCTCATAAGATTGCCTTGTGTTGGACACTGTTTTGTCGAAAGCGATCATAGAGTTAGCGTCTGACATTTTATCCTTCGAGGAGTGTCCTTTATCCGGTCTAGATCGTCTAGTTCCTGACTGTAACTAAGCAATGCGCTGAGATGCCTCCGTGAAAGAGCCAGGGTTGTAACGCCTTGTCGATTTTCCTTTATTGGCCACATTGATGGTAACTTCTGGAAGCTCTTCATCATGACCGACATATTTCTTCTTGTAGAAGCGTCTTGATTTAGATTTGAACACTTCGGTGGAGATTATTTCGAATACCAAGATCCTTTATGGAGCGGTCTTGGGGCAGCTACACTCTAATAATACTACCCTGATTAACCTCTCACAAGGACAGTGAGAGTCTGATTCTGGGATACTTCTCTTTCGAGATTTCTTAGTACCCCCAGCCCAATAGTATAACTCATCGGCATTGTGGCTAGAGCAACCTATCGATGGTTTGTTTAAATCCCCAGGTTTGACGTTATCATGTAACGGAGACATCTTCTTCTAAGGATGCAACGCCTTATTAGCATTCTCAGGAGTCACTCGTTTGGAATCACGCCTATAAGAACGTGAGATCTCAACGGGCTCTTGTACTTCAACACGTAACCCCAAACAGGCGTTTAGCAGAATTTTCCCTTCATGGGATGGCTTTAACTTGAAGGGAGTGCGTGTACGACCCCCATATTGAATAGCCACTCGGGATTCATTCACCGGACCCAAGCATTCTTTTACAGGAGCTCTACCTCGATCTTCATGCAGAGGACCGAGATGATCTATGATTTTCATCTTGAATCGAGACAAATCCATGCTACCATGGGGCTTCACCAAAGGTACTGGATCAACTTGAATAGGATCAAAAGCGAACGAGGACTTAGAAATGGCCACAGGAGGCGAGGCAAGTGTCGGCCAGGCTGAGCTGGCTCGGCCATGGCGCGGGCTAGCTTGAGGTGGCTCGGCCTTAGTCGAGCCACCCTTTGTTGGCTCGGCCTTTTGGCCGTAGCCACCATTCGCTGCGCTGGCCCTAGTCGAGCTACGCTTGGATGGCTCACAATTTTCGGGTGTCTCGGCACTTGTGCGAGTTGGTTTTTTGGATTTCGGCCTCCATACTTGGTGTTGTTTCAGTGGTTTCATAGCCACCTTATCCTCCTTCGTGTCTTGCACCTTTCGTGCTAAGGCACATGCACGACGCTTTTGGATGCGCTCCTTGAGAGTTGAACGAGTCATTTTGATACGGACCCATTCGCTAGCCAATGGCTTAGAGAAGGGGCCATTTGCTTGCTGTTGAGGCACTTGGCACTCCCTAAACTTTAGATCCATGTGATAACAGATCCTTCAACTAGCTCCAATGCCTTGACAAGCTGGCGTGCGAGGCGTTGGTGTTACCTCTGACGAGTCCTCTTTGTCAGAATTGGCGTGCCTTCGTTAAACAACTCCTGGACTGAATAGGAGTTGTTGTGATCTGAAATATCGGCTTCATTGGATGGCAGAGGAGCGTTACTAGGGGATCCCTTAGCAACAATTGGGCGAGATTCACCCGGAGCCTTCTTTGTTGCTGATATCTTCATGTACTTGTGAGACGAGGAATATCTTGATGAGGATGAGGAGAGGTATTCCTCATACTTGGTCTTGTCGAACTCGTACTCAACCTCTTCTTCAACCAGGATCTTGATCCGTGATGCGGCATGATAGCCTCGGCAGAGAGACTGTTGGCTCCGACTATGGTCGCCAGCGTGTTCGCGTCGAAAGTTGGTTTATTCATTGCTGAATCCATTACAATTGTTTATCAATTACAGATTCAAGAGAGTGTATCTCTTTATAAGACTCTCGCTACAACAAAAATAAAACAAAAATTATAATTCTCTTCAAACACACGCAAATGACATTTATCACCCGCTGCTTGTGTGAGATCTTTGCCTGTGCCGGGGAGGCATTAGTCCGTGGACTATCGTGGATTAGATCTGGTTGACAGAATGAAAAATTAATGCTCTTAATTCACAAAGGAAACAATCGCAGAAGTAATCATCTCGACCAAGCGAGATTACGACTCTTCTCGAGATCAAAACCAAGTTTGATCCAGAGGAAAGGAGGATAGGCCTCAGATCTCTCGAACTCTCCTTCTTTATGCTGAAGAACTTTGCCAAGATCTGCTAACCTCTCTGAAATTTGTACTCCACTCTTCAATTTGACAACACCTCGCCTCCGATTTTAGTCTCCTACGTATAGGGCCGTAGGCTGGTATTTATAGGCATTGGTTATGGTGTTTTTGGATAAAAATTGATGATTTAACATTATCCTCAGTTAATAACCACTTAACCACGTTTAGGAATAGCTTCAAAATAGTTAGGGAGGCTCTGGAATGAAAGAATCCAGAGAAAACTATCGAAAAACGTGTTTTTAGCATTTCTGGACGCGAGCCACTTGAAGGTGGCTCAGCCTTGGCCAAGCCACTGGTCTTGGCCGAGTTGTTTTCGACGCGACTCGGCTGCCAAGGGATTTTTTGGTTTGTTTCTGCTCTGCCGTTACGCGTATTTCATCATTTCGCTGACTTATACGCTTTACCGATTTGCTTCATGCATTTCGTTAACTTGGAGGTAGCTGACGAGTACGCGGGTCATTTAGAGCTGGCTGGTGAGCGCACAGGCTACTTAGAGGGGGCCGGTGAGTGCACGGGCTACTTGGAGGTGGCTGATGCTACGTCATTAATGGTTCACCGCTTTGTTATTTCGACAGCTCGTCGCCACATCGTCTGACGGTTCGTCGCTCGACGGCTCGTCGTTTCGAGCTGTGTTCGGGAAGTTATAGGTAATTTTTGACGCCTACAATAGACACTATCAAAAGAAACAAGTTTGTTAGAAGTGAATGAATCAAAAGCATTAAGCATAAATTCTAACACTAACTTGTTCATAGTAAACATATTCTTATCATAATTGCTCCACTTAGATTTCTTCAAAGTGGGCACAACATAAGCATGATCAATGACTTCCCACAAATTAATATTTTTAGATCTAACAAATATTTTAAATCTATAACACCATTGAGCATAGGGGAAATCATTAAATTTAGGAGCAACAGTAATGACATAACCTAAACTAGGTGCATCGTGCATATCCATCATATATATGCAAGTAGGATGAATAATCACAAAACTAGATTAGCAAGAATACAAAGCGAGGATCTTTAACCCTAGGCGATTAAGCCACGAATCAAAGAGCACCAAGCTCAGATATCAAATAAAATTACCTAGGGGGTGAATAGAGTATGTGCTAATATAATCCGATATTAATATCAATTTAAAAACTAATTAACAATTATCGTAGAAAATATGATATACAACAAATTACATGCAAGGATATGTAATTAAAATAAAGGCGATATAAACATGAGACAATGACGATATAGAATGAAATAAACAATAAGCACAAATAATACGCCAAGGCAAACTCAAACACATAATATGATCACGAAGTTCGGTCACCTTCAACCTACGTCTCCGCTCCTCACTCTTGAGGAGAATCTCCACTATCTTAACCTGTTTTCTACATTCACCGAAAACGTTTACAACTCACACAATCTCGGTTTCTAGCTCACTGAAAACTTTCACAACTCACACTCTTACAATCACACTCTACACCCTCTAAGTGTTAGCATAGCATGTGTCGCCTTCCTCAAGTACTCGGATTTATAGCCTCTCCCTAGGCTTTACTACCGACGCCACTCCTCTTGGAATCGATCCCGTCTCTCACCACACACTCCTCTCGATGTACAAGTGTATTACAAAGTGATCTCATAAATAAGCACAAGAAAAATGTTTATTCTCTACAATATATGAGAACTCAATGTAAGCCCATACTCAATGTTACAAACTCACAACCCCAATTATACTACGTATGAAAATACTTAAGCTCAACTGGGTGTGTGTAAACAATGAGTAAAAATAAAATATAAACTCAATTAAAGTCTAGCTTATGAAAATGATAATCAAACGTATAAATATCTAGAGATTGAGTTTAAAAAAATTCTCCAATGAAAAACAAGAGTGAGAGAGATGAGATGAAGACCCAAACACAAAATGACGATCTCTTCTTCCTCTTGTGAAAACTTCTTCACAAAACCAAACTTGAAACACTTGAAAACTCTTAAACAAACTTACGCAAAACTTGATTTAAATTTTTTTGAGTATATTCAGAAGTTAGAGGGCATGTGGTATATATAGGTTCATGAAACAAACCCCAAAAACCAAGAAAAACCAAGCAAAAAGATAAAAATCCCAAAAATTCAACATTCTGGAAAACTAGTAGTTAACTTATAAACTAGCCGTTACAGGCTAAAAAACATATGCTAAGTCGACTTACACTGTAGCAAGTCGATTTAAAACATGCACGACAGATTCTGAAATTTTACGTATCTTATTTTGTAAAATTAATTAAAATAGTAAATCAACTCTAAAAATCATGAAATTCTTAGAGATGTTTCTAAATATGTATATAAACATGTTAGAGAAAGAATTTATAAAATATCACTTCCTATTTATGAGAAATAAAAATTTGAACATAGATATTTTAGCTTCTAAAAGCTGCTAAAATACCCGATTTTGTAAAATCAATTTGACATAGTAAATCAACTCCAAAAATAATAAAATTTTGGGAAATGGTTATAAACATGTTAGACAAAGAAATTCTTAAATTGTATTTCTCATTTGTGAAAACTTATCTGTTTTGCAAAAATATGCACGAACAAGAACTTATTAAAACTTGATTTTAATAAAATCATTTCAAGCACATATAAACATGAAACAAATATGTGTGTATATAATTATATACATTTGTTTCATATTTATGTGGATAAACTTGAAGGCAAATAAAATGA
The DNA here is from genome assembly GCF_001876935.1 of Asparagus officinalis. Classification (NCBI taxonomy): domain Eukaryota; kingdom Viridiplantae; phylum Streptophyta; class Magnoliopsida; order Asparagales; family Asparagaceae; genus Asparagus; species Asparagus officinalis. The sequence continues at coordinate 66,857,936 of NC_033798.1, read as the reverse complement.
AAATGATGTGTGTGTGTGTGTGTATAATATTGACCTTGAAATATTTGCACACAAGTATAAACTCTTAAAAACTAAAACACTATACCCAAGCTAATGATCTTTTATTGAAGCTCGATCTTGGTTTTGGATGAAGCTTGATCTTGAATCTTTGACTTGAATGTATTGGCTTCATTTCGATTCTGCCAATCTCCTTTGAATATCATCATGAACGCGCAAATCCATCTAACCTCCAACTTCGATGTTTGTCTAGAATACCTAATAAACAAATAGAAACACTAGACAAGTGATGTTAGGGATTGTTCGTAAATCATCAAAACAAGATTAGACCGTAGGCTCATAAACATGAAACCTAACATTTATGATATTAAATATTGTATTATATTTTAGTGTTTATATATTTAATATAATAATACATTAGTTATATTATAATATAATTTAATATAATAATATATTCTATTATGTAGAATA
>NC_033798.1:66803329-66857458 GCF_001876935.1 Asparagus officinalis | reverse complement strand
TATTATGTAGAATACTTTTATATAATAATTTACTATTTTATATTACACGTTATTATATTAATTAATAGTCTTAAATATATTGTCAATATTGTGTTAGTTATAATATTAAATAATATTTTATTGCTACATTAAAAATAGTATTAATCTACTATATATTAAAGTATAATATTATATATAAAATTAATCTAATATAATATGTTAATTAATAATATTAAACATATTAATAGTATATTACAATTATTATAAATATTATATTTTAATAAGGAGCCATGTCATCAATTATCCCATTTAAATTATAGTAATTATTATAAAATATAATATTATATTTTTAATAATAATATAATATTTAAATATCATATTATTGAAAAATTATATTACACATATTGCTCATATATTACATCAATTATTGTATAACATATCATATTATTATAATATAATATATTAATTAATAACATTAAACAAGATCATTATATTAAATAAAAAAATATTATAATATTTATATTTATATTAAATTAAATATTATATTATTGAAAAATTATATTACACATATTGCTCATATATTACATCAATTATTGTATAACATATCATATTATTATAATATAATATATTAATTAATAACATTAAACATAGTTATAATTAATTAGAAATTATAATACATCATATTATATTTTAGTATAATAAAATAATGTATTATATTGTGATAACATAATCAATGATACATTAAACCAGTTGGATAAATTAATTCATGATTAATTAATAAAAATATTATATTTTAATAAAGTGTCATATCATCAATGATCACACATGAATTGTCAAATCAAAGCTTCAAATTGTCTCAATATCCCAGCTTGTCTCACTTTACCCCACTCAAAAAATCCTACAAGGATAAAATTATTCCATTAGAATAACTATCCCACTTGGCCTCAGCTTGTCCCAACCGATTATTCCCCTCCATTCCTTTAACTAAACTTTCAAAAATGCTATTATATTTTTCCCCTTACTTTGCCCTTCCATTGTCCTCTTTTTCATTTCTTTCTTTTCCTTTCCCTCAATTAGTAAACTCCCAAACATAATGTAAATGACGGGTAGTTCATAACTCATCAATACGGTGAATGAATCATCTCCACATTCAAGTTTTTTTAATAGAGATATAAATATTCGAGCATTGAAGCTTAAATGCCAAAGAGTCTTTTGGCTGGAACCAAGCCCGACACTCTTAGAGCAACTCCAATGGGGCTGCAAAACTCCAATTTGCAGCCCCATGGAGCTCCAACCGGACTCCAATTTTTGGAGTCCGGCTGGAAAAACTCACCTTCGGCTGCATATTTGGAGATTTTGCTCCAAATATGCAGCCCCCCTCCAAACCACTACTCCCCCTAAAAATTTACAATAATACCCTTCTAACTAACTAATTATTTTTAGATATTCAACTTAAAATCAACATAAGTTTATTTCTACTAATTATTTTTAAATAAAAATTTTACAGTTAGAAATGTTTGGTCGATACCTTCAAAATGAGACTAATATTGAATAATATTAATTGAAATATAAAATTTCAAGAACCAAGTAATTAAAAAAATAAAAAAGTCATTATTTCATTAGTAAAAAAAGTTACATAGCTTCATTTCCATGTCTTTCCCACAAATGTTCAATCAATGCATTTTCTGCTTTTAAATATTATGTTATATTTTCTGCTTTTAAAATTTAAAGGCGCTTATCTATGTCTTATTATCAATTTATTAAAGATAATTACTTTTATTTAAATAATGAGTATATTATATATTATACTTTTAGTATTAATTTATAATATATTTTATATTTTAAATTAATTCATATAATTTTTTAACATTTTATATTTTTTATATTTTCAAATCTATTTAAAGTATTAATAAAAGAAATCAATTAAAAATGCAAATAGAGCTTCATATAGAGGAGATGGTTGGAGTTACCCCCCTCTAAAAAAGCATATGCCTAAGAATATGCTTTGGGGAGGCTGCATTTTGCAGCCTCCCCATTGGAGTTGCTCTTACCGCTCTTTTGTGAACGTAGGTTGAGTAATCATTGGAGCAACAATCACCTTAATTACCTACATATCTTACTTCTCAACAATGCATTTCATTCCTTACAACGTCATGATCATCATGATCATCATCTTCATCAGATCTAAGCTCAGATTGATCTTCTGAATCAATCGAACTCACATTTGAAGATCTCAATCCAAAATTTAATAGCTTTTTCCCACTGTTCTTCTTTTTCACCGTTAGAAACTAGGCGGGGGCGCAAGTTAGCAAGAAAAAAATCGCCTGCTAACTTACACTAGAGGACCGCCAAAAAGAAGAAAAATCTAATTAATAGTAATTATATTTTAATAAGGAGTCATGTCATCAATTATCCCATTTAAATTATAGTAATTATCATAAAATATAATATTATATTTTTAATAATAATATAATATTTAAAATAATATTTATTAAATAAAACAAAATATTATAATATTTATATTTATATTAAATTAAATATTATATTATTGAAATATTATATTACATATATTGCTCATATATTACATCAATTATTGTATAACATATCATATTATTATAATATAATATATTAATTAATAACATTAAACATAGTTATAATTAATTAGAAATTATAGTATAACATATTATATTGCTCATATATTACATCAATTATTGTATAACATATCATATTATTATAATATAATATATTAATTAATAACATTAACCATAGTTATAATTAATTAGAAATTATAATACATCATATTATATTTTAGTATAAAGTAAAATAACATATTATATTGTAATAACATAATCAATGATACACTAAACCAGTTGGATAAATTAATTCATGATTAATTGAGAAAAAATATTATATTTTAATAAAGTGCGACATCATTAATGATTACACATGAATTGTCAAATCAAAGCTTCAAATTGTCTCATTATCCCAGTTTGTCTCACTTTACCCCACTCAAAATATCCTACAAGAATAAAATTATTCCATTGAAGTAACTATCCCACTTGCCTCAGCTTGTCCCAACCGATTATTCCCCTCCATTCCTTTAACTAAACTTTCAAAAATGCTATTATATTTTTCCCCTTACTTTGCCCTTCCATTGTCCTCTTTTTCATTTCTTTCTTTTCCTTTCCCTCAATTAGTAAACTCCCAAACATAATGTAAATGATGGACGGTTCATAACTCATCAATAGGGTGAATGAATCATCTTCACATTCAAGTTTTTTTAATAGAGATATAAATATTCGAGCATCGAAGCTTAAATGTCAAAGAGTCTTTGGCTGGAACCAAGCCCAACACTCTTACCGCTCCTTTGTGAACGTAGGTTGAGTAATCATTGGAGCAACAATCACCTTAATTTTACCTACAGATCAGACTTCTCAACAATGCATCTCGTTCCTTACAGCATCATGATCATCATGATATTGACAGGAAACTGATAGAAACCGGTTATCCTAACCATTCTTTACTTCACATTTGGCAATTTTTTTACCGCGAAGATTTTTTGCGTTTGCTAAAAGTTTAATACATTTGGCAATTCAAATGGAAATGGATCAACATGAGCTCTAGAGTGATCTATATATCAGTACAACGAATCGATCACTACCATGAATCAGAGAACGAAGAAAGAGAAAGGAGCAGTTGTTGCATTAGCAATAGTACAATCAGATGTGCGGTGCAAACCCTAGGTGGGTGCGCGTACGGGTGCCGCGTGCTACGATAAGAAAACAGCACCTCATGGCCACTAGGAAACCCCCCCACTCCACAATGCGAGGATAATGGTAGCGTTAGCATTCTCACATTGACACTTGCATGTGAACGACACAACTCAAGCTAGCTAGGTGTAAAGGGAAACTGTTGAGGGGTCCAAATCGAACTCCCCCACTCACTCTAAATTATGTCCCCACTCAAATGTATTGCACTATTGCTATCCTTAGACCTTGTCCTCGTTCACCTCTTGATGTTATTCACTACGAAATTCCTTGGAACAATATATGGCTACATTAAAAAGACCGGGGGGTGTGTTAATTGTAAATAGACCCTCTATAGTATCACCTAGTTATGGATAGGCCCCATGTAGTTCTATATATTTGTGCAAATACTCCCCCTCAGGGAACTCTTTTTGACTATTAAAATTGTTAAAAAGATTTTGAGAAAGTGGTTAGCCCCCTACTGTTCTATTGGTGCGGATAGCCTCCCAATTGTTATTTTTTTATTTTTAGAAGAGTCGAAAACATTTACTAAGAGGGTTTATTCGCACTTCGATGAATACTACAAGTGTCTATTCACAAAAATAGAACTATAGAAGATCTATTCGCAATTGAGTGATACTACAAGGAGTCTATTCTCAATTAACACTTAAAGAAAATCGTAACTTACAACAAAATATAACAACTTATATTGTATATTTAACCCCTTATAATAAAAGTACAACACAACATAAAAATATTCTAGCATACACAGTAGTTGATACTGCTATACAAAGGGGGTTTAAAATAAGGGGAAATTGCTTCTAGTCCCCAATTTCCTTACAAATATTTCGGCCCCCAAGACTTTTTCAACGATCTCAAAGCCCCTACAACATATCTCACATTCCTTTAGCCCCTAAAACCCTTCCCGGCGGGACCCGATGTTTAAAAACAAAAAACTTTCCCCAAAATGCCCTTTGATTTAACCACCTCCCACTTATCAATACTACTCCTCGTTATTTATGTCATCTCATCTTTTTTCTGTCCAAGCGAACCGACCATCCCTATTGCAAAACCCTAATACTAAATCAACCCACTCCAGAGCTTAACCTGATAAAAAAATGCTCAGCAAGTCAACTCCCAAAGCAATCGTCCCTGTCGGTTTCAGCGAAGACGACGACGCGTCACAGTATGTCATCTCAAAAAGACCTTCGAGCGCAGCAGAGTGGACTGAAGCTGGCAGATCAATTGCTGATGTTCTAGAGGACATCGCAGCTAGTCATTCTCACCCCACAAGTCCAGCTCAACCCAAAGAACCAGTTCAACGCATAGATCTAGAGGGCAGCACCGACACTGATGACGCCTCTAGAGCGCTCTTGGATCTACAGAGAGGACCTAAAGAGATGCATTTGACAGCAAAAAAAGTGATTTTTACTGTAAAATTTAGTTGTTTATGATGTTGCATGTTGTGTTAATTGTGAAGGTGTTATGGTAATTCACCATCTAAAAACAAAGATATCGAGAAACTATCTTCATAGAATCAAAGGAGCTATGACCCAAACCATCTTAGCGGCCCAAAGCCCAGCCAAGAACGAATCTATCGACCCGCCGAGCGACGAATCATCTTTACCGACACGAAGTGTGAGATCAATCGACCCTTCATAAATCATGAAGACTCCTCAAATAGTCGGCTCGGCCATCTACTTGGCTATCTCCTCGCCCGGAAGATCACTCGACTATCTAGTCGGCAAGTTATAGGGACGACCCGAAAACCAACCCGTCTCTACTAAGGGGATAAGATCCAACTCAGCTCCCTTCAGATATACATCAATCGATACTATAACATTGATCGATCCCATCAAGATCTCAGCTCTGACAAGTCTCAGGCATAAACAGCTTACTCCGCCACAAGTTGCTTCCCAGATATCACTTAAATATCCTCTCCTGTGCTCGAATGACTTCCCTTCCAATCGCCAGCCGACATCTGTAAAGCAAAGAATAACTAAACAGCCAGCCTATCTTTCGCCATGCCTCATCTGTCAAAATCCGGTATATATTAAAAATATCCTCTCCTGTGCTCAAATGACTTCCCTTCCAATCGTCAGCAGATATCTGTAAAGCTGAGGATGACTCAACATCCTGTCTGCTCATCCCACCACTGCCCTCCTATGCATAGTCAAAGCCAAGGATTGGAATCTTACGGCGGAGGACTATAAAAGGAAGGTAAGGTGCAAAGGGAAGGGGGGATGATTATTATTTTTCCTCTTCTTCTTTTAATCTTGACTCGACGAAGAGGCTGGATATTCATTGAATTCGGGGGATCATTTTTTCCTTCTTGATCAACTTTCTTTTTATTAAATAGCTCACAAAGAGTACCCCTAAAAAAGACCTCAATGGTCCCGGGACTCTCCCTCAAACCCTACTCAAGCTCACCAACTGACTTGACCGTCGGAGGTACCATAGGGGAAACTAGCCCCGCCCCTCTTACAGGTTCGTTCTTCTTGTTTATGCAGCAGAATCTAGAATTCCAGTCTAAGGATCAGGCATAAAGTCGGAGGAGGAGTCGGTCCTATCTCTCATCCTCTCACTCTTTGTCATCCGCGGACAACTCTCATCGACTGTGTGATCTCGGATATCAACAGAAGGTTACTGTTAAGTTGTGAAGGTTAGCTTGTAGTTGTCAAGGAAATTCATTAATTGTTAAGATTATGCATTAGTTATTAAGGTTATGGATTTGTTGTGAATGTTACTATTCAGTTATTAAGGTTAAGCATTAGTTGTTAAGGTTATAAGTCTGTTGTGAAGGTTACTGTTCACATGCGGCTGTTAGTTGTGAAGGTTATTGTTGACGTGTGGCTGTTAGTTGTGGAGGTTACTGTTGACTTGTGGCTATTAGTTGTGAATGTTACTGTTAACTTTTGACCTATTAGTTGTTAGTGTTATGCTTTTATTGTTAAGGTTATTGATTGGTTGTTGATGTTAGGCTTTGGTTGTGAAGCTTATGGATTTGTTATTAAGGTTATAGTTTTTTTGTCATGTTTATAACATAATTGTTATGGTTACAGATTATTTTTAAACTAATTATGTCTTTTGGTTTCGCTTTGTAGACAAAAGGCAAGGTCCTCATCAGAGTTGCGGCCTACTTCTAGCTTTACTATGTACTATGAATCTATACATACTTTAGTGCAACATATGGGGCAAAGGCACTGGGAAGCCTACGAAGATAGTGTATTCAGACACTACATTCATTTTGGCCCTCTTGGTCTTGATCTTCCCACTTTTGAGCACGTACTGAGACAGTGGAACGAGAAAAAGATGAAATTTGTCTTCACTGATATAAAAACTAGAGAAAATATCCAGTTTTCATTCAACATTGATTGGGTAATGAGCCATACATGGTTCTTCAATGAGGGGGATCTTGTTGGCCCTAACTGATATAGGAAAAATTGTATTTGGTCAAGGTTTTTTACCAAACCTGCGGGTGACAGCAGAGCTCCTCCACTAGCACCTACCAGACGCTATGTTGAGGATCTACTCACAAAGCTTGTACAATCAACTGATCGTAAGATGTGTAGAACTTTGTCCTGCTATAGATCCTCTATCAGCTGAGCATGATATGGTATCCAACCAGTATTCCTGGTATACCAAGGCATTTGTTCAAGTATGTTGATAGCATCGCAAGGCAAATAACACTGCTTGGGGACCTATATATTCAGTGAGACAATTGATGCTATTGAAAAGGCATTGAAGGGTCCTGGACCAGGAAAGAAGATTGTATATCTGTAAAGGTGTACCCAGCTTGTTTGTCTAAGTATTCCTACTTTTTATTGTTTAGAGAACAGAGTAAATTTTATGCATTCTTGATTATGAAGGTTAGGGTTTTGTTCTTAAGTATAGTTGATAGTTGTTACGTATACAAGTTTATTGTTAATGTTACGGTTTTGTTGTTATAGTTGCTTATTTGTTGTTAAGATTACAGATTGGTTGTTAATGTTACAGATTGATTATTAAGATTACAGATTGGTTGTTAGGGTTATGTGTTTGTTGTTAATATTACAGATTTATTGTTTAGGTTATAGTTGATTGTTAAGGTTACGGATTTGTTGTTATGGTTGCTTATTTATTGTTAAGGTTAAAATGTGGTTGTTAAGATTCTTTCATGTGTAGTTGTGGTACTATGAACTTACTAGCATTAAGAAACTAGTATTGGGAAGTATGTCATGACCTCCCTTCACAAATTGAGTGAAACTGGGAGATATTGCGGGATCCTTAAGATTGGCCACTGTTGTAGCTAAAGCAAGGCAAGCAACTGTAAAGCTTTCACAGTTCCAGGGCCAAGTTCAAAGTCTTGAGGGAGGTTTGAAGGGGGGGAAGGAGTAGGAAAAGGAGAAAGAGAAGAAGAAAGAAGAAGAAGAAGAAGAAGAGAGAGAGAGAGAGAGAGAGAGAGAGAGAGAGAGAGGAGAATAGTAAGGAACCGCCTGCTAGAGACACTGGTAGGGCACGTGGCCCAAGACAACCTCTTACCAAAAAGAAAAGGGGATTAGAAGATGATAACATTCTTGAAGGATGGGTAAACATTGTAGCAATTATGAGTTATAAATGGCTTTTTAATGATGTCTGTTGGTTTTTAATTATTATTTTTAATAATACTCTATCTGTCCATTGCATAGACTATGCCACATAATATTGATAAAGCGGTTGAGCAGCACAATGAAGTAGTTGATCAAATAGAATTGCCTCAGCAAGTGAGCTATTGGAAGAGGATCGCGATAATGAATCAAAAATTATGTTGCGACAATGAGAAGAACTTCAAAGATCAGATTGCTGACCACCGACTAGAGATAACTTCTCTATCTGTAAAAGTGGCCTCTCTGTCTGCACAAGTGAGAAGGCTGAGAGATGAGCTAACCAATGCCCGATGCAGCAGTCTCACTGTATATAACAATAAGAGGCTAACGGGAGAGGTATCCAGCCTAGCGATGGAACTGCAAACTTGTACATGTTAAATCATTTTTTCATTACTAGTGAATTATATTGCATAGTTGTTACAATTACATATAGTTGTTAAGGTTAGAGATTGGTTGTTAGGGTTACAGATTGATTGTTAATGTTAGGGATTTGTTATTAAGGTTAGAGATTGATTGTTAAGGTTAGAGATTGATTGTTAAGTATACGGATTGGTTGTTAATTTTAAGGATTGGTCATTAAGTTTATTAATTGTTTGTTAAGTATATGGATTAGTTGTTAATGTTAGATAGTGTTTGTTTAGTTTTTTCATAATTATATTTTGAATCATCATCTTCTTCTTCTTCTTTTTTGAATCAAGCACTCCACACATCATGGTTGACATTGGGATTGAGAATGAAGTCTCTCAACCTGACTTTACTGACATTAATAAGGAGAGCGAAGACCTTCTACTAGGGGAAGTCCCTCCAATAGAGGATTTACCTCCTACTGATACAACTGATATTGATACGGAGAGGGAAAGTCCTCGCCCAGAGAAAATCCCTCCACCTGACACTGACATATTTTTTGAGGGTGAAGAAGCTCCTCTTATTATGAAAATAAATAAGAGAAAGAGGGATGCAAAGGTGCCCGTACCCTTTAAAAGAAGTAGATCAAGAAGAAGGATGGAGCCTTCCAAATATGTAGTTACCCCTTACACTAAGGGGAAGAAGGAGAAGAAGAAGGTGAAGGGAGAAGGGGAAGAAGCAGGGTGCCAAAGAAAAACAAATTTTAGGGGAACCGGAAATTATAAAAGTGGGGGGAAAGGAGGAAGAGTAGGTAGGGGAAAAGAAAACAGAATTACCGCCTGCTAGGCTACATGGTGATCCCCACTCAATCTGAAAAACCCTCACGAGTTTCCCTATGAGCAAGGAAGAAGAAAAGTACAGGAATGACTTAAACATGGGGATTCCCTTTTCTGAAGGCTTCATCATTAAGTTTTATAATAAGCACCCAATATTTTTTCATAATTATAAGGTGTCAGCAGATGTTGTTGCCCTGTTGATGGAAGAGGAGAATAAAGTTCTCATGATCATCATCTTCATCAGATCTAAGCTCAGATTGATCTTCTGAATCAATCGAACTCACATTTGAAGATCTCAATCCAAAATTTAATAGCTTTTTCCCACTGTTCTTCTTTTTCACCGTTAGAAACTAGGCGGGGGCGCAAGTTAGCAAGAAAAAAATCGCCTGCTAACTTACACTAGAGGAAATAATATTTTTTAGTTAATAGTATTAAATATATTAATAGTATATTACGGTTATTATAAATATTATATTTTAATAAAGAGCCATGTCATCAATTATCCCATTTAAATTATAGTAATTATCATAAAATATAATATTATATTTTTAATAATAATATAATATTTAAAATAATATTTATTAAATAAAACAAAATATTATAATATTTATATTTATATTAAATTAAATATTATATTATTGAAATATTATATTACATATATTGCTCATATATTACATCAATTATTGTATAACATATCATATTATTATAATATAATATATTAATTAATAACATTAACCATAGTTATAATTAATTAGAAATTATAATACATCATATTATATTTTAGTATAAAGTAAAATAACATATTATATTGTAATAACATAATCAATGATACACTAAACCAGTTGGATAAATTAATTCATGATTAATTGAGAAAAAATATTATATTTTAATAAAGTGCGACATCATTAATGATTACACATGAATTGTCAAATCAAAGCTTCAAATTGTCTCATTATCCCAGTTTGTCTCACTTTACCCCACTCAAAATATCCTACAAGAATAAAATTATTCCATTGAAGTAACTATCCCACTTGCCTCAGCTTGTCCCAACCGATTATTCCCCTCCATTCCTTTAACTAAACTTTCAAAAATGCTATTATATTTTTTTTCCTTACTTTGCCCTTCCTTTGTCCTCTTTTTCCTTTGTTTCTTTTCCTTTCTCTCAATTAGTAAACTCCCAAACATAATGTAAATGATGGACGGTTCATAACTCATCAATAGGGTGAATGAATCATCTTCACATTCAAGTTTTTTTAATAGAGATATAAATATTCGAGCATCGAAGCTTAAATGTCAAAGAGTCTTTGGCTGGAACCAAGCCCAACACTCTTACCGCTCCTTTGTGAACGTAGGTTGAGTAATCATTGGAGCAACAATCACCTTAATTTTACCTACAGATCAGACTTCTCAACAATGCATCTCGTTCCTTACAGCATCATGATCATCATGATATTGACAGGAAACTGATAGAAACCGGTTATCCTAACCATTCTTTACTTCACATTTGGCAATTTTTTTACCGCGAAGATTTTTTGCGTTTGCTAAAAGTTTAATACATTTGGCAATTCAAATGGAAATGGATCAACATGAGCTCTAGAGTGATCTATATATCAGTACAACGAATCGATCACTACCATGAATCAGAGAACGAAGAAAGAGAAAGGAGCAGTTGTTGCATTAGCAATAGTACAATCAGATGTGCGGTGCAAACCCTAGGTGGGTGCGCGTACGGGTGCCGCGTGCTACGATAAGAAAACAGCACCTCATGGCCACTAGGAAACCCCCCCACTCCACAATGCGAGGATAATGGTAGCGTTAGCATTCTCACATTGACACTTGCATGTGAACGACACAACTCAAGCTAGCTAGGTGTAAAGGGAAACTGTTGAGGGGTCCAAATCGAACTCCCCCACTCACTCTAAATTATGTCCCCACTCAAATGTATTGCACTATTGCTATCCTTAGACCTTGTCCTCGTTCACCTCTTGATGTTATTCACTACGAAATTCCTTGGAACAATATATGGCTACATTAAAAAGACCGGGGGGTGTGTTAATTGTAAATAGACCCTCTATAGTATCACCTAGTTATGGATAGGCCCCATGTAGTTCTATATATTTGTGCAAATACTCCCCCTCAGGGAACTCTTTTTGACTATTAAAATTGTTAAAAAGATTTTGAGAAAGTGGTTAGCCCCCTACTGTTCTATTGGTGCGGATAGCCTCCCAATTGTTATTTTTTTATTTTTAGAAGAGTCGAAAACATTTACTAAGAGGGTTTATTCGCACTTCGATGAATACTACAAGTGTCTATTCACAAAAATAGAACTATAGAAGATCTATTCGCAATTGAGTGATACTACAAGGAGTCTATTCTCAATTAACACTTAAAGAAAATCGTAACTTACAACAAAATATAACAACTTATATTGTATATTTAACCCCTTATAATAAAAGTACAACACAACATAAAAATATTCTAGCATACACAGTAGTTGATACTGCTATACAAAGGGGGTTTAAAATAAGGGGAAATTGCTTCTAGTCCCCAATTTCCTTACAAATATTTCGGCCCCCAAGACTTTTTCAACGATCTCAAAGCCCCTACAACATATCTCACATTCCTTTAGCCCCTAAAACCCTTCCCGGCGGGACCCGATGTTTAAAAACAAAAAACTTTCCCCAAAATGCCCTTTGATTTAACCACCTCCCACTTATCAATACTACTCCTCGTTATTTATGTCATCTCATCTTTTTTCTGTCCAAGCGAACCGACCATCCCTATTGCAAAACCCTAATACTAAATCAACCCACTCCAGAGCTTAACCTGATAAAAAAATGCTCAGCAAGTCAACTCCCAAAGCAATCGTCCCTGTCGGTTTCAGCGAAGACGACGACGCGTCACAGTATGTCATCTCAAAAAGACCTTCGAGCGCAGCAGAGTGGACTGAAGCTGGCAGATCAATTGCTGATGTTCTAGAGGACATCGCAGCTAGTCATTCTCACCCCACAAGTCCAGCTCAACCCAAAGAACCAGTTCAACGCATAGATCTAGAGGGCAGCACCGACACTGATGACGCCTCTAGAGCGCTCTTGGATCTACAGAGAGGACCTAAAGAGATGCATTTGACAGCAAAAAAAGTGATTTTTACTGTAAAATTTAGTTGTTTATGATGTTGCATGTTGTGTTAATTGTGAAGGTGTTATGGTAATTCACCATCTAAAAACAAAGATATCGAGAAACTATCTTCATAGAATCAAAGGAGCTATGACCCAAACCATCTTAGCGGCCCAAAGCCCAGCCAAGAACGAATCTATCGACCCGCCGAGCGACGAATCATCTTTACCGACACGAAGTGTGAGATCAATCGACCCTTCATAAATCATGAAGACTCCTCAAATAGTCGGCTCGGCCATCTACTTGGCTATCTCCTCGCCCGGAAGATCACTCGACTATCTAGTCGGCAAGTTATAGGGACGACCCGAAAACCAACCCGTCTCTACTAAGGGGATAAGATCCAACTCAGCTCCCTTCAGATATACATCAATCGATACTATAACATTGATCGATCCCATCAAGATCTCAGCTCTGACAAGTCTCAGGCATAAACAGCTTACTCCGCCACAAGTTGCTTCCCAGATATCACTTAAATATCCTCTCCTGTGCTCGAATGACTTCCCTTCCAATCGCCAGCCGACATCTGTAAAGCAAAGAATAACTAAACAGCCAGCCTATCTTTCGCCATGCCTCATCTGTCAAAATCCGGTATATATTAAAAATATCCTCTCCTGTGCTCAAATGACTTCCCTTCCAATCGTCAGCAGATATCTGTAAAGCTGAGGATGACTCAACATCCTGTCTGCTCATCCCACCACTGCCCTCCTATGCATAGTCAAAGCCAAGGATTGGAATCTTACGGCGGAGGACTATAAAAGGAAGGTAAGGTGCAAAGGGAAGGGGGGATGATTATTATTTTTCCTCTTCTTCTTTTAATCTTGACTCGACGAAGAGGCTGGATATTCATTGAATTCGGGGGATCATTTTTTCCTTCTTGATCAACTTTCTTTTTATTAAATAGCTCACAAAGAGTACCCCTAAAAAAGACCTCAATGGTCCCGGGACTCTCCCTCAAACCCTACTCAAGCTCACCAACTGACTTGACCGTCGGAGGTACCATAGGGGAAACTAGCCCCGCCCCTCTTACAGGTTCGTTCTTCTTGTTTATGCAGCAGAATCTAGAATTCCAGTCTAAGGATCAGGCATAAAGTCGGAGGAGGAGTCGGTCCTATCTCTCATCCTCTCACTCTTTGTCATCCGCGGACAACTCTCATCGACTGTGTGATCTCGGATATCAACAGAAGGTTACTGTTAAGTTGTGAAGGTTAGCTTGTAGTTGTCAAGGAAATTCATTAATTGTTAAGATTATGCATTAGTTATTAAGGTTATGGATTTGTTGTGAATGTTACTATTCAGTTATTAAGGTTAAGCATTAGTTGTTAAGGTTATAAGTCTGTTGTGAAGGTTACTGTTCACATGCGGCTGTTAGTTGTGAAGGTTATTGTTGACGTGTGGCTGTTAGTTGTGGAGGTTACTGTTGACTTGTGGCTATTAGTTGTGAATGTTACTGTTAACTTTTGACCTATTAGTTGTTAGTGTTATGCTTTTATTGTTAAGGTTATTGATTGGTTGTTGATGTTAGGCTTTGGTTGTGAAGCTTATGGATTTGTTATTAAGGTTATAGTTTTTTTGTCATGTTTATAACATAATTGTTATGGTTACAGATTATTTTTAAACTAATTATGTCTTTTGGTTTCGCTTTGTAGACAAAAGGCAAGGTCCTCATCAGAGTTGCGGCCTACTTCTAGCTTTACTATGTACTATGAATCTATACATACTTTAGTGCAACATATGGGGCAAAGGCACTGGGAAGCCTACGAAGATAGTGTATTCAGACACTACATTCATTTTGGCCCTCTTGGTCTTGATCTTCCCACTTTTGAGCACGTACTGAGACAGTGGAACGAGAAAAAGATGAAATTTGTCTTCACTGATATAAAAACTAGAGAAAATATCCAGTTTTCATTCAACATTGATTGGGTAATGAGCCATACATGGTTCTTCAATGAGGGGGATCTTGTTGGCCCTAACTGATATAGGAAAAATTGTATTTGGTCAAGGTTTTTTACCAAACCTGCGGGTGACAGCAGAGCTCCTCCACTAGCACCTACCAGACGCTATGTTGAGGATCTACTCACAAAGCTTGTACAATCAACTGATCGTAAGATGTGTAGAACTTTGTCCTGCTATAGATCCTCTATCAGCTGAGCATGATATGGTATCCAACCAGTATTCCTGGTATACCAAGGCATTTGTTCAAGTATGTTGATAGCATCGCAAGGCAAATAACACTGCTTGGGGACCTATATATTCAGTGAGACAATTGATGCTATTGAAAAGGCATTGAAGGGTCCTGGACCAGGAAAGAAGATTGTATATCTGTAAAGGTGTACCCAGCTTGTTTGTCTAAGTATTCCTACTTTTTATTGTTTAGAGAACAGAGTAAATTTTATGCATTCTTGATTATGAAGGTTAGGGTTTTGTTCTTAAGTATAGTTGATAGTTGTTACGTATACAAGTTTATTGTTAATGTTACGGTTTTGTTGTTATAGTTGCTTATTTGTTGTTAAGATTACAGATTGGTTGTTAATGTTACAGATTGATTATTAAGATTACAGATTGGTTGTTAGGGTTATGTGTTTGTTGTTAATATTACAGATTTATTGTTTAGGTTATAGTTGATTGTTAAGGTTACGGATTTGTTGTTATGGTTGCTTATTTATTGTTAAGGTTAAAATGTGGTTGTTAAGATTCTTTCATGTGTAGTTGTGGTACTATGAACTTACTAGCATTAAGAAACTAGTATTGGGAAGTATGTCATGACCTCCCTTCACAAATTGAGTGAAACTGGGAGATATTGCGGGATCCTTAAGATTGGCCACTGTTGTAGCTAAAGCAAGGCAAGCAACTGTAAAGCTTTCACAGTTCCAGGGCCAAGTTCAAAGTCTTGAGGGAGGTTTGAAGGGGGGGAAGGAGTAGGAAAAGGAGAAAGAGAAGAAGAAAGAAGAAGAAGAAGAAGAAGAGAGAGAGAGAGAGAGAGAGAGAGAGAGAGAGAGAGGAGAATAGTAAGGAACCGCCTGCTAGAGACACTGGTAGGGCACGTGGCCCAAGACAACCTCTTACCAAAAAGAAAAGGGGATTAGAAGATGATAACATTCTTGAAGGATGGGTAAACATTGTAGCAATTATGAGTTATAAATGGCTTTTTAATGATGTCTGTTGGTTTTTAATTATTATTTTTAATAATACTCTATCTGTCCATTGCATAGACTATGCCACATAATATTGATAAAGCGGTTGAGCAGCACAATGAAGTAGTTGATCAAATAGAATTGCCTCAGCAAGTGAGCTATTGGAAGAGGATCGCGATAATGAATCAAAAATTATGTTGCGACAATGAGAAGAACTTCAAAGATCAGATTGCTGACCACCGACTAGAGATAACTTCTCTATCTGTAAAAGTGGCCTCTCTGTCTGCACAAGTGAGAAGGCTGAGAGATGAGCTAACCAATGCCCGATGCAGCAGTCTCACTGTATATAACAATAAGAGGCTAACGGGAGAGGTATCCAGCCTAGCGATGGAACTGCAAACTTGTACATGTTAAATCATTTTTTCATTACTAGTGAATTATATTGCATAGTTGTTACAATTACATATAGTTGTTAAGGTTAGAGATTGGTTGTTAGGGTTACAGATTGATTGTTAATGTTAGGGATTTGTTATTAAGGTTAGAGATTGATTGTTAAGGTTAGAGATTGATTGTTAAGTATACGGATTGGTTGTTAATTTTAAGGATTGGTCATTAAGTTTATTAATTGTTTGTTAAGTATATGGATTAGTTGTTAATGTTAGATAGTGTTTGTTTAGTTTTTTCATAATTATATTTTGAATCATCATCTTCTTCTTCTTCTTTTTTGAATCAAGCACTCCACACATCATGGTTGACATTGGGATTGAGAATGAAGTCTCTCAACCTGACTTTACTGACATTAATAAGGAGAGCGAAGACCTTCTACTAGGGGAAGTCCCTCCAATAGAGGATTTACCTCCTACTGATACAACTGATATTGATACGGAGAGGGAAAGTCCTCGCCCAGAGAAAATCCCTCCACCTGACACTGACATATTTTTTGAGGGTGAAGAAGCTCCTCTTATTATGAAAATAAATAAGAGAAAGAGGGATGCAAAGGTGCCCGTACCCTTTAAAAGAAGTAGATCAAGAAGAAGGATGGAGCCTTCCAAATATGTAGTTACCCCTTACACTAAGGGGAAGAAGGAGAAGAAGAAGGTGAAGGGAGAAGGGGAAGAAGCAGGGTGCCAAAGAAAAACAAATTTTAGGGGAACCGGAAATTATAAAAGTGGGGGGAAAGGAGGAAGAGTAGGTAGGGGAAAAGAAAACAGAATTACCGCCTGCTAGGCTACATGGTGATCCCCACTCAATCTGAAAAACCCTCACGAGTTTCCCTATGAGCAAGGAAGAAGAAAAGTACAGGAATGACTTAAACATGGGGATTCCCTTTTCTGAAGGCTTCATCATTAAGTTTTATAATAAGCACCCAATATTTTTTCATAATTATAAGGTGTCAGCAGATGTTGTTGCCCTGTTGATGGAAGAGGAGAATAAAGTTCTTAACCATTTCTGCATTTGTAGGTGTAATAAGTAAGTATTTAGCTCATATTACAATTTTATAGCTTTGCTTTTAAGGTTATCAACTAGTTGTTAGGGTTACAGCTTGGTTGTTATGGTTACGAGTTGGTTGTTAAGGTTACAGTTTAGTTGTTAATATTACGATTTGGTTGTTAAGGTTACAGATTTATTGTTAAGATTTCTAATTTGTTGCTACAGTTATGATTTGGTTATTAAGATTACGAGTTTGTTGTTATGGTTAGGCTTTGATTGTGAAGCTTAAGTATATTAAATTTTTCATTCTTTTTGCAGTTTGATTAAGGTGTACAAATCTCAATGGTCGTCTATTGAAAAATTTGAGATTCTTTATATTTTACGTGGTGGTCGACTTGATGATTCAATAAGATAAAATTTATTCTTAATGATTATTGTTTATCATCTTTTATGTTACTATTGTTTATTTCTTGTTTGGCATCTTATAGGTTATTGAGGCGCTAATTGATACAATACGTGAATGTCAGAACATGCCTCAGAACGAATCATATCACAAAAAATATGGGTTGGTCTTTGTTTACTTTTCAGTAAGTATATATATCTAGGGCATATATCTATTATCTTTTTCAATCTATGTTAAAAGTGACTGATCAGTCTAGTTCTTGATTACAGCATACAATACATATGAAAAAAGGAGTACCTGACTATCGAGATGCATATGAAATCTTAATCAAAAGTTTCATCGATGAAAGAATTACTAACCTCCTAGTTCTCATTGTCCAAGGAGATCATTGGCATCTCTTGGAGTTTGATGTAAAAAATAATGTTGTCAAACATTATGACTCCTTGAAAGATCAATCTGGACATTGGGAACCTGTGCTCAACATTGTTAAAGACTTTAACTATATTAAAGCTGGCTTCAACGAGAATAAATTGTACAGTGTATTTAATCTGATCATAGTTCCATACGAGGAACAAAAGGGATCGTAAGTTTTCTGAAACTCTTTTTGGTTGGTTATGACTACATATTTGTTTGTTGTTAATGTTGTAGTTTGGTTGTTAAGGTTAGGTCTTGGTTGTGAAGATTAGAGATTGATTGTTAAGGTTACAAATTAGTTGTTAAGGTTAGACTTTGGTTGTGAAGTTTAGGGATTAGTTGTTAATGTTACAAATTGGTTGTTAATGTTAGACTTTGGTTGTGAAGCTTATGGATTGATTGTTAGGGTTAAGCTTTGATTGTGAAGCTTAGTGATTGATTGTTAAGGATACAGATTGGTTATTATCCTTAGGTATTAGTTATGAAGGTTACAGATTGGTTGTTAACCTTAGGGATTTGAGCTTCTTAATATTTTTAGTGGTGTATATTTATTTGTGTCTAGGTATGACTGCCTCTACGTCTACCTGTTTATAAAAGCTATTATTGAAGGTAGAAGCGTTTTGTACCTCACAGCCAAAGAGCATAACACATGGGCCACACGAGTGAAGCTAGCAGCCTATTTACTAATTAAAGGCAGGAGAAGGAAAAAAGATCTCGGTGTACTTGACGATGATGACATTGAAAGAAGCTCTGTGTCATAGACTGTTATTGTTGAATGCAGATATGTAGTTGTTGTAAATATTATAAATGTAAACATTTAATTGTTTATGGGTTGTAAGTAAGCTTATAAGGAGTAGTCCATTAGTTGTTAATGTTACGGATAAGTTGTTAAGCTGTTAACTAAGCCTTAACCATAACAATTTAGCCATAAATATAACTATTTAAACATAAGCAGAACAACTTAAACCATAACCATGACAACGAAACCATAACCTCAACAACAAGACCATAACCATAACAACTAAGTTGTAATCATAACAATTAAGCCATGACCATAATGACTAAACAATAACATTAACAACCAAGGCATAACCATAATGACTAAACAATAACCTTAACAACCAAGTCATAACCTTAACAACCAATCCATAATATTAACAACCAACACATAACATTATCAACTAAACTGTAACCTTAACAACGTTACCTTAAGATTAACAACAAAACCATAATCTGAATGCACAACATTATAACAGACATTCCAAAAGGGTATCATCCAATACATATTGTTAGCTACTAATATAAAACGTTACTAAGTAATACATATGTTTAGCAACTAGATAGGCTCATTGCATGTTTGTCGATTGTGACCTTCCATGTGGCATTGGGAGAACTTAACAAGACGGGTGTTCAGCAACCTGTTATTTATTCATCTAGTACATGGTCTTCCATGTCTTTTTTAGTAAGGGGAGGCTTTAACAGATGGTCTTCTGGCGGTACAACGCGCTTCTCGTAATCTAAAATAGGAAAGAGGATCGGTTCATAAGTTGCTCTAAATACTTCAACCATCATAAACCAATCACAATATTGATAAATATCTCATCCCATTCAAGTAATTGCAGCACAAGCGTGCTTGCAAGGAATGCGGATGATATCCCAAGACCTGGATGAACATGTCCGATTCTTCAAATCTACACGACAAGTTTTGTTAGATTCAACCCCCACAATATCTTCTGTCGAATGTTTAATATGCAAGCAGCTTCCATGATGAATATTATTACTCAACACTATCTTCGCTTTTGGACATAAGTATCCAGACCATTTCGCTGCCATAAGCCCTCTTTCATGCATGCGCTCCATGATTTGGTTTCATATCATCTCCACCAAAAGTAAGATACTTAACATTAGTGCATTTCTTATCCAACTATTGAAGGACTCAGCAACGTTCGAAGTAACATGGTCATACCTGTAAATCACATGAATTTTTTTTATAAGTTTGCCTGTAACCTTAACAACTAAGATATAAGTATAACAACTAAGACGTAACCTTAACAACCAAAACCTAACCTTAACAACGAAATGATAAACTTAACAACAAAACTCTAACCTTAACAATCAAACCTAACCTTAATAAATAAACGGTAAACTTAACAACAAAACTCTAACCTTAACAGCCAAAACCTAACATTAATAACAAATCTGTAAACGTAACAACAAAACTGTACTCTTAACAACCAAAACCTAACCTTAACAACTAATCTGTAGAATTAATAACGAAAATGTAACCTTCACAACAAAACTGTACCCTTAACAACCAAACTATAACCTTAATAATTAAAATGTAACATTAATAATTAATGTTTAAACAATGGTATCATACCTTATACCAGGAAAATAAGTGTTTTCCCATCTCTCCGGGGAGTATTCCATTGCAATATCATAAGACTTTTGATCGATCGATGCCAATTCTTTCATGTAATCATCCCATTCGGAAATTGTGTACTTATAAGCTGTTGTTTGTAATAAATCACCCAAAATTTGAGCGACATTTGCCTTGTGACCCAACTTCTTCATCTTTTTTTTTAAAATTCTCAAGTAGATGTAGAACATACCTTGAATGGAATGCATCTAAAAAGAATTCCTCGACTGCTACCCTAATACTCTTGTCGGCATCAGAAATTATTACCAGTTAATACAGAGGATTGTAAGGCTTTTCCCTATCATATAGTATCATCCATACTCCTTGTAAGAACCATTTCCAATTCTCCTCATTCTCCTAGTCACATACGTAATAAGCAAGAGGAAATATTCCTATCCTGTGGCACTAAGTAATATACCTCTGTAGCGGTCTTTAAGAAATGTTCCATCCAAAAATAAGAGAAGCCTACATCCAGCAATGAGCCCTTAAATACAAATATTATAACTTATGAACAAACGCCTAAACCTTCCATCGTTAGTATTAATAGCAACACGACTTTCTAGATTAGTTACTAGAACCATGGCTTCGTACCTGTATAAATATAACAACAAAGTAGTAACCTTAGCAACCGATTCATAACCTTCACTACAAACTCACAACCATGATAAACCAACAGATAAACTTAACAATAAAAATATAAACCTAACAACTAACTGATACTCCTAACAACTAACCCATAACCTTAACAACCAATTTATAACCTTAACAACCAACGCATAAACTTAACAACAAAAACATAAGGTTAAAAACCAATACATAACCTTAAGAACTAAAACATAAGGTTAGCAACCAATACATAACCTTAACAACTAAAAATTTAGGATAAAAGAATATATCATCTCAGTGAACCATAAACATCATAATCGTCACCAAACAGGTCCTGTTGTGTTCTCTCTTTGCTTTTCCACGCTTTACAGTAGTTAATCTTGATGCCATAATGTGAGAGTAAGTCGTTCTTGATACCAATTAGACGAAGACCTGGCCTAACCTTCAAAATAGATTGTATTTAGCTTGCAATGAGCTTTTTTTATGCCCTTAAGTTGCTAGCGTTAGCTCCGTGTTGACCGCAAGTGTTGGTAGAACAGAAATTCTTTATACACATAATTGAGGAATTTCTGAGTGGGGAAGAAAACAACATCCAAGGGCAATCCAGCGTGTTCCTGAATCGATAATGGACTCTTATACGTATTTGTTCATTATGGTAAAAATCATACTCGAACATTTTTGCAATTGAGTAGTATTGAAGTGCTAATCTAACTTCAGCAGCACTATCTATTTTCTAACCAATTTCATATATGGCTGTGTGCCACTCAGCTGGGATCTTGATTTGGTTGTTAACCATGTCTTCCATCATCGTGATCGAGTCGCCAGTGGGATTGTCATTAGGAATACACTCATCATTACATGTTTGGGTGAGTGTAGCCGCTGCGCATCATGAATTTTCTGTTGGGATAGTCTTGTAAAAGTGAAAAAAGTACGTAACAGCCAACCATAACCTTAGCAACCAACTCATAAGGCTAACAAAAACTCATAAATACCTGCTAAGGTTAATAACCAAATCATAACCTTAACAACCAACTCCTAACCTTAACAACCAACACATAACCTTAACAACAAACTCATAAACATAACAACTAACCCATAACCATGACAACAAACACGTAACCTTAACAACAAACTCATAAACTTAGCAACCAAGTCGTAAACTTAACAGTGAACTCATAACCTTAACAACCAACTCAAAACTATTTCATAAAGGTTGACAAACAACTCAACCTTAACAACCAACTAATAACATTGTCAACCAACTCATAACCTAACAACGAACTCATAAAGAAATTAAAAGTGAAATGCTTACATATTTTCTGAAGAAGTTTGGGTGTTCTGAGAAGTTGAGGATTCCCCAACGGAGGTAGCATGCAAGTTTATGTCTGTAAATCCATTACGACGATAATACTTGAACATCAACCTCAAGTCGTCGTCATTATCAATTGAAAAAACTAAACTTCTTTTCCCTTTCGGATATGAATTTCAGTGAAAGATATTACAATGGTAGTTTAAGCCTTTGGAACACTTGATATTTCAAGCTAATAACTTCTATAAACTCGTTGATAACTACGAAGACACCATCACCCTCTTCGTTGCTTTTTGTGTTTGTAACCATGCAAAGAAGAGATCCATCCGTCATTTTAAGAAGAGCAGTTGAAGAATCAAAGAGGATTTGTTGAGGAGAATTAAGTGTCAGGGAGAGTTTAGTTGGGGTAAGCAAAGGGGGAGGAGATGGATTTACTGCGGAGGAGGAAAGGAAATAGTTAGAATTTGGAGGGAAATAAGGTTTTTTCCCCTCCAAATTTTCCTTCTAATCAACATTTAATGCCTACATTACTACTGTTCACTCTCCGATAACCGGCTTGATAGAGTGACCGGTTGCTTGAGGGCATTTTAAAAAAAAAATTATTTTTAAACATCAGGTCACATGGGGAAGGGTTTGGGGGGCTAAAGGAATGTGAGATGCTGTTGTCGGGGCTTTGGGATCGTGGAAAAAGTCTTTGAGGGGGGGAGGGTAATACTTGTAAGGGAATTGGGGGCTAGAAGCAATTTTTCCTTAAAATAATCTAGTGAAATTATTTTGATCCAGGAATGATAAACATATAATTGAATTTCCTAATCATTGTTAACTTTACGAAAGTGGGGGCTTATCAACATATCTTGATTCTTGACCATCATTTTAACAATGACAGAGGAAGTCCAACAAAATTTGACTGATGAGCCGTACACTGCTTGATGCCTACACATTAATAGCATAGGAGGAAAAGAAAGAATAAGAATGAGAAGAAAGAGGGCGGGGCGGGGGGGTGGATGGGGTGGATGATGACTTCTTTTCTCACAATATCTTCATGATGACTTCTCCAATCACGGTCATAAAGGCCGCACACCCCTACGCATCCCATTTGCTTTCTACTTGTGAGAGGTAAAAGATTCAAAGAATGAGATACAGGTGCTTTTACCTTTCATGTCGGTACACGTCTTGCTCCTTTAATTTAAGGGTTTATTTCAAAGATACCCACTAAATCATAGATATTTCAAAAATTATACTTGGAATCATATTAATTGTTGATGATCTTTCGATTTTATCTTTACGGTAAGCTAAAAGTAGTAAAATTGGAATGTTCCGTTAAATGATTAATTTTTAAAAGAGATTATATCATCGCTTTTACGTTAATTTTAGTTGTTAAGAGTATATTGTCAATATGTCTTGAGCATCTTTTTTTCTGTGTTGGAACCTGAACTCAAGTATCCATATTTTTAAAGCTCCAATTTAAATTCATAGTTGACGAAAATCCGTCTGTGGTTGTTTGCCACTACAAAGGCCTTTTCCACTACACCAAAATTTTACAGTATTAGTATCATAAAAATAATAATTGACGTGGCGTCATAGCAACTGGTTCAATTCTAATGCTCATGATTTTGAAGAGGATTTAGGAAGTAAAGGTACCTCAAACCATAGAATCGTCACTCGATTTGTGGGTACGTGTTAGAACATAAAATTATATTTTCACATCAAAATTATATCTTCACTTCAACTTCAAACTTTTTTCCTCACAGTAAAAGGAACATATGACAGTAGTCTTAACTAAGGGATTAAGATACTAAACTCTGTCCTTCCCGTTTCTCTAATCATTAGTAACCGAACACTGAACATAAAATGTTTAGCAGTTTTTTAGGCAAATAACGACGATGGTGGTTTATGGATATCCTTGCAAAATCATTTGGACCACACAGAGGGTAATATTGGGACAAAGATACAGAACCAATTAACGCAAGCGATGGTATCATTCCATCTCATCTCCTCGACTCCCCCATCCTTCTCTGGACTCTCCGACATCAATCTTAACAAAAACACGGGAGAAAAAAAAAATTTACCAAGGGAAGGAAATAAAGAAAGAAAGCAGAATAGTTGGTGGACTACAGCTCTACGTTAACTATTTCTCCTCCACTATCCTCCCCCTCTCTCTCCTCAGCAAGATTCCTGCAGTGCTTCACGTCCTCCCACTTGCTCAACTATTTGAGTATATACAAAGTTAAGCATGGACAAGGCTAAAAACTTAGCAAAATGCTTGCTTGTTTCAGTGAAATAAGAACAATAAAAGTACAATGAAAGTAACAAGAAGATTGAGATCACTGCTCATAAACGAACAAAAGAATATGTCATGGTGTCATTGAATCTATTCTAGTAAAATACAGAGCTAAAAAACAGAACAAAAAAATGTTCTTTACTTCTATCATCACCATGTAATTTAATTTCATAGCACTCTCTTGTTGATACACATAAAGAACAACATAAATAACAGACAAAAAAAGGGTAAGCTGCAAGATGAAAGCAAGATAAGCATATGCATTAATATGTAGTAGTAATAAACACCAACACCAGAACAAATTACCCCCGTTTTCGATTATCTTGGGCCAAAGTCCAAATTCTCCCACTTGAAGGGAGCAACTGAGCCAATTTGAGGCGAGCCTCTGAAGAACAAGCAGACACAAACACAGACTGCAGCAATGGCGAGCATCGAATGCACATATGGGCGTTCGAGCAACCCACGGGTATGGCCAATCCGTTTGCCCCGTGCTTTTTCCATGAAGGCGCATTTAGAACAAGAGGTTACTTCAAGTGTTCTCACAGTATCTACTTTCTCTCCTTCACCGACGATCCAAGACTTGTCCATTGATATCTCATCTTCGACATTTATTGACACTTGACAATTCTTCCTGTCTGCGAGCTTCCTAGCCACGAGCCTGTTGTAGAAGTGGTTGTTCCTTTGCGATGCATACATGTAAGGAGTCTGCCCACTCTCGTCTAGAATTGAGTTCCAACAGTTCATACCAATCTGAATACCGTTTGAAAACAAATACCACAAATCAATGAACATTGTTTGAAAATAAAATCATAACCCTCAAACCTCACAACTTCAAAATCTTAATGAGTTTTGGTATAATAGCAGTCCTTTGATATGGTATTAGAATAAACCAGGTTCAATTCCCACCGGCCATGAATTTAAAATGGATTCTATATAAAAAATATAAAGATGTGAGTTCAGGTTTCAGACCATTATAAAAAAATTTTAAAAATAAAAAGAAAAAAGCTCTCAATATACGGGGCATGTTAGAATACAAAATTTTAATATGCTCAAACATCACCATAACTTCATAGTTTTGCCGTAGCAATAGGGTCCTTTGACAAATATGAATCCAAATTGATATTGGCAACGAGAAAAGAAGTTTGAGAGTGAATTGGCTATAACCTCTTGTGGGTCATTTGTCAAAGCATCAACCATGTCCTCAGAGTCCTGTGTTGATGCAGCTAGATGCAAGGGGGTTATTCCACCAGGGCCAACCGAATTTGGAGGGAAAAGATAGATCTTGGAACCACTGCACTCAGGCTCACCCATAATCACATAGTAACTGAGAAGCAAGTCAACCATCTTTCTACACTTTCTCTTTACAGCTCGGTTTAATAACTGAATCTCGAGAAGCATTTCTAGTGATTCCTGCGCTAAGGTATCATTGTTCAAGCTTCTCTCTGCTAGTATGTCAAGAAGAGTTCTGATGAGAGAGGACCAATCACGCTCTATTGAGAATGTCAAGAGGAACTTGAAACGGGTAGTGGAGAAATCCATGAACCGAGGATCAATGCTATTCTTTCTTTGGAAAAGCCAACCGAGTTCATTTAGAAAGTGAAGGAGATCCTCTCTTGACCTGGGGCGCCCATTATCCTGAGTTTGTTCTTCAGAAGTAACATCCCTAGTTCCTACTTCGTTCTCAAACTCGGATTCAAGGGCTCTCAACTCTTGGCAGATATTAGAATTGGCTATAATAACAGGAAAGCTGTTCCCTCTGAAAGCATTTTCCACCTGCAATGGACAAAACAAATATCCAGCCACTATAAATTTGGCCCAAATTTTTATTTCAACCAAATGTAGCGTCTTTGAATTGCAAATAGTCACCTCAATAAAACAGCGGCCGAAAGAATTGGGAATTCCTCCAGGAAGCGTAAAACTCTCCACACTAGCATCGTCATAAATGGTGCCGGGATATGCTGAACCAAGAACTTCTTTTGAAGTGTATCCCCCCATAAATGTGCAATGGATTCTGCAAATGCAAAATATTAATCATGAGACTGAGAGATCACCATTCATTAATAGAAATCACTTGCACTAAACATGGATTCTTACTTGGTTCCAGGAATGGTCAAATTGCGACCTTTTAGAACTAGGGAGGTTTCCTGCCCACTCACAACAGCAACAGGTGAGACAGAGGTTATCTCAGGAGCACTCCATGTTCTCCAAGATTTACAAAGACGGACTTTACCTGTGAAAAATTAATTGAAGTAAATGATCAATTCTCCTGTTTCAATGGATGTTAAGTCCGTAATCCTCTTGCAGAATGCATAATAATGAAGAAGAAAGGACAAAATCATACCATCCTTATGTGATGCTAGTTGTCTACTTGTACGGACCAAAAACCTCCCATCTATCCAAAATTCTGAATCAGAATTTTGGACAAGTGAATTGATCCGATGAAGAAGATCTCCTTCAAGCTGAAATGCAATAATATCTCACATTACTACACTAATCAAGAAAGTAGAAGACAATGGATCTTCATTAAAATTAAACACACACTTCATCCCAAGCAAATGATGGCATCGATGCATAAATGGACAAGACAACACAGCCAGGTCGAATGTAGCTCTCCATTTCCGATGGGCTGTGAGCGAGCCAGTTGACAATCTGTAAACAAAGAAATTACAAAGGAACTCAACATCACTAAATAATCCAAAACTCTTTCAATATGCAGATCTGGTTCTAACTTCAGCATACCTGACTCCGGAGAGCTGCAGGAATTTTGCTGGGATCCTTATCAAAGAGCTTAAAAATTATTCTCCCAGTACGATCCTGTAGATAAAATGAAATTCATATCAAAAGATAAATAACATTTTGATCTCACGCATTGAATTGAAA
Organism: Asparagus officinalis; assembly: GCF_001876935.1. Taxonomy (NCBI): domain Eukaryota; kingdom Viridiplantae; phylum Streptophyta; class Magnoliopsida; order Asparagales; family Asparagaceae; genus Asparagus; species Asparagus officinalis. The sequence goes on along the minus strand of NC_033798.1, from coordinate 66,829,876 downwards.
CGGTTGGCTGAACAGAGAATTATCATGTTACCTGAGCATCAGAATTTGAACTCGAAGGTGAGTGGTCTGATACTGAGGATGAAGTGTAGCCCCCTTGATATGGTATACTATGAACCACCCCATTCTCAGCTTGTCTTTCCGACTCCTTAAAGAGCTCCAATGGAGTTGACCACCGATGACTTGTGCTTGCATCAACAGCACCATCATCCTCCCAGCAAACCGACATCCTCTCATGCTTCCTTTCAGCTGCAGAATGTAGAGGAAAGAGCTTTTGAGCCACTGGAGGAGAAGACGAAGGAGATCTTTCATCCATGGGATTACTACTCTCAGAGGAGAAATATTTCACAGAAGATGCAAATTTCGGAGGACTATCTTCTTCAGCCGAGCCAAAAAGCTGCAATGGCAAAGTTTGTTTTGGTTCTTGACGAGGACGGTGAGAAGAGTCCAATGGTGGCCGCCCATTCCCAACCGAAGGAAAGTTTTGAGCTGGCTTGCTATGAGAATTAGCATCAGTCGCGGTCTCCACAGAGGGCATTTTGGTCTTATCATCACCACTACTGTAACTGCTCCCTTGCGATAAAGAAGCAAGGACATCAGATGCTGATGCTGCAAGTGCTGAAGAGAGAACTGCAAGCAAGTCGGTGGTTGATGGAGCAGTCTGATTCGCATTTGTTTTGCATGACTGATCAATAGACTCTTGCGCAGGTTGTGAAACATTTAGATCAAAACCAGTCAACTTTGGAGCTGCGTTCTTAGATAAGGAGTTTATTTTACTAAGAATTTGGACGAGCCGGTCTTTATCAGGAACAGAAGGGACACTGGCTAGCTTACCACCATTATTACCTGCAACTGTAGTAGTAAACAATGAGGCTAAAATCTAAAAAAGAAAAGTGAGAATGAAATTTTATGAACAAAACCAAAGCACACCTTGCAATTTAGCCAGAACGGCCAACAAATTGACGATATCAACACCACCATTTGCGATATTCTCCCTATTTCCAGGCGTTAATAGCTTAGACGAAACATCCTCCGGCTGAGTCTTTCTCCTCCTTCGGTTATGGCCAGCAAGCCTACGCCGGCAACTCCTCTTCCCCTCATCAAATTCTGATAGGGGGTGAAACCTATGAAGCATAAACAAGAAACCCACATGACATTTCAGAAAAATTCATTAACACCACACAGATTCAGCAAGATAAAGCTATTTCATACTAGATCAGCAATTCTCAAAGCTGAATATACGAAATTACCTAGATTAGCCAACTTCTAAAGCTATATGATTCTACATATACACTCTTAATTCAGTATCCAATCTAAATACATATAACTAATCAAATTTCAAAGTTAGGGTCAGATTCCATTCATACCTGCTACACTGTTGGCAGAACCTCTGCATCTGCTTCCCTACAAGAGCCCTCGTCGTCTTACTATGAATCTCACAAACTTTATGCCTTCTATGATAGTCCTTAGCACCCGATAGATCTGCTCGACAATCATCAACCTGGCACATTGGATAGTTTCCCCTGCTGCCCGGAGATCCTGACCTAACCCTTTTGCTTGGCCTCACAGCCTGCTCCTGTGCTGCCGAGTAAACTCCCCCTCCAAGGTTCAGTGTCAACGTCTCACCATCCTCTTCCAAATTCTTTGGCAAATTTTGCGCCTTTACAGCCTCTTCTGCTCTCGGTTTCGATTGCGAATCATTGGATCCAAGATTTGGGAGGTTGGGAGCATTCTGTGATGGTTTTGCAGTGAATTTGGAACTGTCCCAATCCCACAACCTCGGGTTCCAGTTGGTGTTTGGATTGGGGATCCACTGATTGATCTGCTGTTGCTGATAACTGGAATTGTTAGGGTTTTGCCATGGGAAATCTCGCTTCTTGGCATGGATTGGGCCATCATGGAATCGAATTGGGTGGGGTTGGTGAAGGAAAATTGGAGGTGCGACTTGCGCACCCACATCACCTTCCATTAACCAAGACCTAAAAACTCAGCAAAAATCCAATCCAAAATCCCAACTTAATCAATCCTTTGTTGGTTTCAATCCAATACCAGATCAAATCCTGACGCAAAAAAGAGTAGAAAACGAGGAATTAGATTCATTTCACCGAAAAATGGCCCAGATTCAACTAATTTGGGACAAAAAGAAAATATAGTTATCCATAACTGTGCAAACTAGATTATAGTCCTAGATCTATAAAAAAAAGGCAACAAAATCCAACGGAATTACCCAAAAGATAGTCGAAAATAATAGTAGGCAACGGAATCAACTTCATCAGAAAATACATAAAAACCCCGGAAATTTTCCTCTAGCTACCCCCAAAATATTTTTAAAACTCTGGAAAAATTAAAAATAAAAATCAACAAAAGGAAAACAATTATCGTACAAAGTCAATGACGCCAGACCTCAAATAAAACCCAGGGAGAAAATTTCAAGGTAAAGAAAACGATTGAAACAAATAAAAAAGCTGATTAATCCTTAAAAAACTGCAAAACAAAAATCTCAAAAAATCCCAGAAAACCCACTAACCTCGTCACATCAACTGACTTCAAGCTCCTCGCTCGTCGGCGAGAACCAACCCAGAATCAGATTGATCCGTAAACAGATCAAGACAGAGGATTTTTTTTTTTTTTGTGGGTTTCTTTCCTTCGAGTTTTTGTTTTTATTTGTTTACACCTTTTTCACGGTTAGAAGTCTTCTCTTTTAGTTCGGCCTGAAGCGTGGCAGATCCTGTAAATAAGATCGAAAATCAATGGCGATTCCGTTTCATCCACCGCCCCACGCCTCGCGCTCTTGTTTCAGTGAGAGAGAGAGAGAGAGAGGAAAGAGAAAGTTGAAGGAGGAATCGGCGAGGAGAGAGAAAGAGTTCAATTATTTGATGGAGAGATGAGGATATGAGGTATTCTTTCTGTTTCTTCTCTCTCTCTCTCTCCCTTTTTTTCCTTTTTTTCTTTTTTTTCTTTTTTACTCTCAAAAACTTAAACTCAACTTTGTTTTTTCTCTGATCTTCTCCCTTTTTGAGGTTTGTTTCAATTTTAACGTCACGCGTTTCATGCTTTGCTTGTGGCCAGTTACTGTAGGAGTGAGTTTGTTTCTTTGTTTGAGATTCACTCTTTCTTAATGACTAAAGAGCTTTGCTACAGGAACCCAAAATATGGGATCAATAGAAGGGACAAGTTAAGTGTCCTCCTCCTATTGGATAATGAGTTGGTCATCATTAATGATGACCAACTCATTATCCAATAGGAGGGGGACACCTCACTTGTCCCCTCTATTGGTCCCATATTTTGGGACATTGGGAAATTTTTCATGACTAAATTAGCCCCTGGTCTTTTTGCGTGTATGCCCCTTTCAAATGTAGGCTTGGCATTATTGGTCCGTTCCTCGCATGGAAACTCCATCTTTAACTAACTTTTTATTTGTGGTCTGGTACAAAAAATATTCTTATGTGGAAACATGTTCTGTTGTGAATATGGCGGGCTAGGGCATGACAATAATCTCATGAATTATCCCATCCATCTACAAAAATAATTTTGTTCTATGCATACGAAGTCAAAATGAAAGAATCTCATGAATTCAATGTGCTAAAAGACGCAAACAATTAAACATGATAGGCAGATTGTATCCAAATTGCACAAGGAAAACGAGAATTCTTTTATCGTAAAAGACAACTGGTTTTTTCTCCTTGCACAGATTAGAATAAGTGATAATATTATTTTTAACAAATAGGATCAAAATATCGGCGAGAACTTTTTCGAAAACAGTTGAAAATGGATATAATAACTTCCCTAGAAAAAAAAAGAATAATGACCAACTTATCAAAGAAGGTAAAACATGAATCAAATTGAATTTAGAAATATGATTCTTATAATCGACCAACGATTTTAGACGTGGGGTTAATGAGACGTATGTGAACTTATTTGTGATAGATAATGGAGAAAGATATGGTAACTAAGGTGAGAAATTAAATCTAAGATTTCATTCCCTTTCAAATTGGGGTGTAACCAATGGGAAGTTAAGATAACTATTACACAAAGACGATTTTATCCTTCTATAAAAAAATGCAGTACAAATGTAAGATTATCCGCTTAGTTGTTCTTCATTAGGGCAAACTCAAACAGACCCCTATAGGATACAGGCTTTATTGTTGAAGCTCATGGATTAATGTCTCATCATCTCAAAATAGTATCCCTAACTTTTGAAATGATCTTGCTGATCAGTTAATTAACAAGCAATACTCCCCTAGTTCCCTGCACTGCGTTTTCAGATGGAAGTTGGAGCTCTGAGTAAAACTGGCCCTCCGAGAACATCGCCAGGTGCGAGTTGTTGGCCTTCTTGTTTTGATGATGTTTAACAAACAATTTACCACTAATGTTGTTTGTCTAGTATTTGTGTTTTCTTATTTATTATAGACAAACAACGTTGTTGGAGGATGGATGGATTGCGCTTCAACGATGATATCCAAAGGAGGTTGGCGGAATGTCGGTGAAGCCTTGCTATTCAAAGTTCAAGATCCAAGTTAAAGCTTCATCCGCGAGATTACCTAGAAGAGCTTATTGAAGATCAAGATCTAGCTTGGGTAATTTAGTTTAGGAATTTATATTATGTGTGTTAGTACTTTAAGCTCAATCATATACACACATACACGTTTTGGTTTTTGTATATATATAGTTATATATATACATATATGTTTTGGTTTGATAGTTTTCAAGTTTTACTATGAAACAAATGAATAGAATTGGAAAATACTATTTTGTTTCATGTTTATATGCCTATATATGATTTCACCTTTAACAAGCTTATATTTAATGAAATCATATTTAGTGTTTTGAATATATTGCATAGAATATGCAAATTTATGAAAATATTGTATTTCTAGATTATAGACTTCATAACAACATGTTATATCTTTTATCAAGTCTATACAATCATTTCATAAGGTTTCAAAATGTTGTTTAAGTCAAAATATCAAAATATCAATTTTCAGGTTTTCATGTTTTGGACTATTTTGTAAAATGATGATATTTTTCATTTGGGAAGTCCTTTTTCGAAACCAGTCGTTGTAGCATGTTTATTATCATGTCTACAATCATTCCCCAAAGTTTTACATTTTTTGGAATTTATTTGATATTTTTAAACAGCATTTCAAAATCAGATAAACAGTTTTCATATCAGTTTTCGGTCGACCGCACCGGTCGACCGAACCTGAGGTCAAAAGTTTAAGTGTGTTTAAAAAGCTTTTAAGCAAATTGAGAGTTTGTTTTTGTGATTCAATTCTACAAGAGCTTGAGGAGATCATCTATTGGTGTTTGGGCATTCAACTATTCTCCCTCCAACTCTTGATATATTGAGAAGTTTTCTAAACTCTATTTCTAGCTTTTTTATATATTTGATTATCATTGTTATTAAGCTAGAACTACATTGAGTTTAGTTTTGATTTATATCTCTTTGTTCACACACAACCTATTGAGCTTATTGTATTTACATTCATAGTATAATTTAGGGTTGTGGGTTTGTGACATTGAGAGTGAGCTTAATTGAGTTCTCACCTTGTTTTGAGAACAATCATTTGTCATATTTGTGCTTATTGTGAGAATCACTTTGTAATACACTTGTACACCGAGTGAGGAGTGTGTGGTGAGAGTCGGGGATCGTCCCAAGAGGAGTGGCGTCGGTTGACGTGCCTAGGGAGAGGTTGTAACCGAGCACTTGAGGGAGACACGGCTAGGTCCAACACTTAGTGGGTGTAGAGTGTGATTGCAAGAGTGTGAGTTGTAGAGTTTTCGGTTAGCTAGAAAACCGAGTGTGTAGAAGAAGTTCCGGCTTCCAAACCGGATTGTGTTAGTGGATTTCTCCCCAGGAGTGGGGAGCGGAGACGTAGGACGGAAGGTCCGAACTCCGTGATCATATTGCTTGTTTGAGTGTGCTTTGGCGTTCATTCATATTTATGTTCATATCTTATATCGCCATCGTCATTAGCTCATTATCTATATCATCCACTATCTAGTTCATATTGTTTACCCTTGTGTTAGTTTATATATCCTTGCACATACATTGTCTATATCTCTTTGTTAGGATATATCTTATTGTTTATATATCCTTGCATATATTTCTATCATATAGGATATATCACCTTGTGTATATTGCATATTCTTGCACATAACTCTTTGTATATCTATCTTGCAAGAATAAACTTGTTAATTAGTTTTAATTAGCATTTAATCGGATTAGATTAGCATAAGACCCTAATCACCCCCCTCTAGGGTCTAACACGAGCAATGGCAAATTTGTAATAACTACAACGTACTATGGAAACTGGCACGTGCACCTGGGATTCTAGGCTGGAAAGCCGGCGTCCGGGTGACGCGACGGTGGGAACTAATTACAGCCTAATATGGCCTTCGGTCAAAAGGTAAAACTAATTTACCTTTGATTATTACCTGACCCATATGGCCTTCAGTTCTAGGCTGTAACTAGTTAACTGGTCTCGTCCGATAACTGACAAACCAATAGATCACGTGTCCGGTCAAAGGTAAAACTGATTACAGCCTACATGGCCTTCGGTTACCTGACCTATTAAAAAGCGCACGTGCTTTTGTACACTCTAGGCACCTGAACCGAGGGGAAATCGATGAGAAGTTATCTCGTACGGTTTGTGTTAAAAATAAAAAATAAATAAAAAATAAATAACTGAATCTTGGTAGCTCGATGATAACCACATTTTTATTATAATTTTATGCACTTATTATTTATTTTACATGAATAAATTACTTATCTTAATTTACAGGTTAATGAAGAAATAATGAATAAAAGCCCAAAACACTCTAACTTCCTTATTTTGTAACATTTTATTAAAATCCAGGATCAAGCCAAGAAGCCTGTAGAAGTCGGAGAAAACAAAAATCCAATATGAAAATAAATCATATTCAAGATAGCTGACCGTAATGAAACAATGATATCTCCCAATCCAGAAGGCGAAATTTAACATGTAATATATGAAAATTGTCTATCTCGACGAGACGAAGCCATCCGTCAAGTCAGATTTTTTATACAAGCATCGAAACTAGTACCAATACCAGCATCGATAGGGATATCGATACCAATATCGATACCAAATATGCAGTTACGATTTAAATGCTAAAATTGATTAACTTGGGAATCAATTTTAATCCAAGGACTCTCATTTATTGCTATAGGCTATAAATAGGGATAGAGAGTGAGGGGTTAGGGTGTGAAATATTTTGTAAAAGTTCCTTTCAGAGAGGAGAGTTACTCATAATTGAGAAGACTTTTCATATTATTACTTTTTGTTGTAATTAATAAAAAAATATTTTCACCTCTTCATATTTTCCTTTTATTCTCTTTGTTTGATTATGAAGATGAAGGTAAGATAAAGATGAAGATGAAGATGAAGGTTTGCTTTCACCTTGAGGCTATAACCTTCTTGGGATATAAATTTTCTCTTTGTTAATAAATTTATCTTTTATTTTCTTTTCTTGTTTAAATAGACAAGAGGCTAGAACCCTATTGCCTTAGATTTAATTTCATGCTTATAGAATAGATTTACTTTCATGTCTTTACTTTCTTGCTTTAAGTTCTTGCATTTATTTTATAGCTTAGATTTTATTTTCTTATACTATTCGTCTTGAGACTAGAACCCTCTAGGGATTAGTTTTTACTTTTATTTATTTTTCTTTTCTTTGATTCGCCTTGATGCTAGAACCCTCTAGGGAATTATATTTTTTAAAAATGTGGAACTAGTACTTATGGGAACTCTAGAAATTGCATGAAACTAGCTAGTGGATTCAATTCTAGATTCCTCATATCTCTAATTGAATCCTCCATCTTTTGCTAGTGGATTCAATTCTAGATTCCTCATATCTCTAATTGAATCCTCCATCTTTTACTTTCTTTATTTTCCTCTTTATTCTTGATTTTTTATTCCTCATATCTCTAATTGAATCCTCCATCTTTTACTTTCTTTATTTTCCTCTTTATTCTTGATTTTTTTTCATTTATTTTTTGATGTTATTTCCTTCACCTTTCTTTCTTTCCTTTTGTTAGTTTTGTTTAGTATACTTTATCACATCCACTCTTTATCTCTCCATTCTCAATCTCGTTTTGTGCTTATTTACACACAATCACTCTCACTCTTTTTATCTCTCCACAATCACACTCATCACCCCTAACTGTCACACACACAATATAAGAACTGATTTTAATTTTCTCCTACAAACACCTTCCTCGTGGGATCGATAACTTTTCATACTATAACTTAATGGTTGTGCACTTGTAACTCTAGAGGTATACTTTTATGCCCCGTCAAGTTTTTGACGTCATTGCTAGGAAAAGGTGCTTATAAGTAAGATTTTATTTATTTTAATTCTTTAATTTGTGTGTTTTCTTGTGAAGGAACCACTTGGAGATTGGAGGTCAAGGATTGAAGATCGAGGATTTGAAGATTTACTTATGGTGACTCTTCTTTCTAGAATTTTTAATTTTACCCTTTTAGTTAGTTTCTCATAATTAGAGATAATTAGGATCTAAAAAAAGAGATTTTATTTTTATCAACCATAATAAAATTCACCCTCCACTTAGACATTTACTAACAAGATAATAAATTCAAATAATTACTCCCTTACTCACATTTATTTGATTGTTAACCCTAATTAAAAGAAAAGATTTTCCTTTTACATCATTTCTAGTTGCTTTTAATTCATAGGGTTGCATTGCATATAGTAGTAGGAAATCACCCAGGTAATTTGAGCATCTTGATTTGACGCACACTTGAAAATATTCTTAAGGGAAAACCCCCTAATCAAGATAAGGTGGGGAATTTTATCACCCTTTTCTTAGCCCACATATCACTAATTTCTCACTACACAAACTCAAGCCTTTTAAAACTCATTAGAAGTTGGCTCCTAAGGACTCGAGCTCATTAAGGAATAAAGAATCCTTAAGTGAACCGATTTAAGTTCACTTGAATCCGTTGGTATCTAAGACAATATTTAGGAGTTGTGTAAAGCGCTCTGTAAGGAACGATGTACTTAATTGATCTTTGATCTCCTCTAGTACTATCCTTACCTGGGTAACTAACCGAGTAAACTTTAATCTTTTCACTAAGGGAGTTTTTGGTTAGAAGTTGGACTAGCTAAGTTTAGACTTAACCCTAGAAGTTAGAGTGATTGACACAAATGATTATTTTTTATTTGTTTAAGTAAGGTTTCTTTTATCTTTTTTCTCATTCTTATTATCTTTTAGAAATTTTTTTAGTATTCCTTAAAAAACTAACTTTTACTTTTCGTAGATTTTTTTAAAATAAATTAAAAATAAGAATTTGCCTTGGTGTATGTGTCACGCCCCGCTGTGATGCCCCTGGGTTCACACAAAGCTGCAGTCCAAGGTGAAACCAAGAATGTCAAACCTGCCATGCACCATACCGTGCAATAACATGTTTCACCATCACAATTAACATCTATCTAGTAGAATCAACAACAGGTGTAGGTACAAAAGCAAGTGAAAGATAACTCAAGAAATACTGATGAAATGAAATCACATAAATATCTCACCATCCAACAATACAGCAATACATAGTCAGTGTCCGAATGGATATCTGGAATACTCAATAAGTCTCAAATACAAATGTCTGACAAGAGGAAATAAGGCACACAGCCTTTACAACTTCTAGAACAAGACTCTCAAATGTCTACACAAAAGAAAATCTAAAGTGGAGCCCCAAATAGAACATATAACTATCTAGACAGCTGAAGCTAAAATGCATCGCCATCAACCTGCGACTCTCCGGACTCCTGGCTCGTTACCTGAAAGGGGGAGGGACAACGAGCGTCAAAGCGCTAGCGAGTAACATCACAACCAACCCCAAGGGAACAGGGCTCGTTGTATAAGAAAATACAGTTAATATATAATAGGTCTAAAATTCATAAACATTAACTAAAAAGGGATTTTAGTATTTAGAAATTTACAACACGAGCATAGGTACGTCGAGCGAAATAATCCAAACAAGGAAACCCTCATGTATATACCTTATATCTCAAATTGTAATTCCCTAAATACCAACCCAAAGTCTAATACAGAGACAATAATGAAGAGAAATGTAACTCATCTCAGAACATAAACTACTGTGTTCCGTCGAACTCAAATAAGTGCCAAAGATCTAAAACTTCATAAGTGTCATATCCTGATTCAGATAAGTGTCATACTCATAGCTAAACAAAAGGTTAACACATGGTCAAGTGGGTAAATATCCACACACGTACTGAAATAGGTTATAGTCCAACACAAGGACTTTAATGGATTATAGTCTAACACGAGGACTTTAATGGATTATAGTCCAACACAAGGACTGAAATAATACAGTTTTGCCCGATACCTGGACCAAATAGCAGTTATCGAGGAGATATGTGAAAAGATATGCTTATACAAGTTTCACACGCTTCTCGGCATGTGATTCTAAATTTGGTACTCTCAAGTCATCTATCATGCACAGATATATGTAAAAACCCAAAACTAGTATTTGATAATCGAGGTAAAACCTCGAACACATGGAACAATACAGCAAATCTATCAGGGCACAAAACTGGGCGGCGGTCGACCGACCCGGTCGACCGCATACGGATACAAACCTCACTGTTCAGCAGAGACATCCACGGTCGACCGCGTCGGTCGACCGTCAAGACATCACGGTCGACCGCCGCGGTCGACCGCGCAGAGGTCAAGTGCACTTTTTAGATATATTCAGATCTAGATCTCTTTAACAAAATATATTGGTAAGTTGTAAAAATAAGGAATACCCAAATCTCATATTCTAAACCATAAAGATCTATTAGCTATTCAAAAATACGAATTTGACCTAATAAAACCAAATAAAAACTCAAGTTTTTACATGAAAACAAAAGGGGTAGAGTTGGGTGAGAAATTACTCGCCTTGGGTGTTGATGAAAGCCCTAGATCTGCAGGAGGTTGATTCTCTACGCTGCCAATCCAAAATCCCGCTGAAAAATCCTCCAGATCTCCTCCTAAGCACCAAATCCAGCTAGGGTTTGAGATTTGAGAGATGTGGGCTAGGGTTTTTGAGCCTGAGGTGAAGAGAGGCTCTCCTGGGTTGAGTTGGTATAAATACCAACTCCCTAACCCGACCCGAAACCCAAAAGACCCGAAACAAAACCGCAAAGAAAACAAAACCTGGAAGCTCTCTGACCGCTGTGCGGTCGACCGCGTCGGTCGACCGCCACGGTCGACCGCGTCGGTCGACCGCGCAGCACAAAAATGCCTGCTGCTGGGCATTTCACACGCTGGCCATAACACTCGATTTCTTTCACTTAAAATCCCTTGTTGGGTTCTCAAACACAGATAATTACGTTCATATGACATATATATGTGTATATATATGATTATTCATCACAAGGAAAATATTTACTATTAATAATTCACATATATCTATTGTAGAAATTTTTGGGGTTTTACATTCTTCCCCCCTTAAAAGAATTTCGTCCTCGAAATTCGGAAATTATGCGAACTTGAAATATGAACTCTTAGATAACCTTATAGAGATATTTACACTTAACGATCTAAAATGATAATATTCTTGCTCAAATCCTAATCTAGTGGAACTAGTACATCGGGCGAAAAATCCAAACAAGGAACCCCCCATACATATACCATGTGTTCCAAAAGATTAAAAATTAAGCGAAAGTATTCTCATTATAGCGTTAAATGTAAACCTAACCAAAGATATGCACATAAGTTAAGATATGTAGTCAAAATGAGAATTTATTTACCTGCTCAACCAAGTGTGGGTAGTCACGACGCATGTCCTCTTCGCGCTCCCAAGAAATCTCCTCAATGCCTCCTCGGTTCCACTAAACTTTCACCAAGGGAATTACCTTGTTTCTAAGCCTCTTGTCCTCTCTGGCAAGAATACGAACCGGAATCTCAATAGTAGTCAAATCATCCTGAAGCTCGATCTCCGATGCATCCAATACTCGCTGCTGCTCCTCATCATGCAAGTGCTTCTTAAGCATAGAAATATGGAACACGTTGTGTATGCTAGACATCGATGCTGGAAGATCTAGTCTGTATGACACAGCTCCAATGCGCTCTAGGATCTGAAAAGGCCTAATATATCTCGGTGCAAGCTTCCCTCGCCTTCCGAATCGCTGTATGCCTTTCATAGGCGATACCTTAAGCATAACCAAATCTCCAACCTGAAACTCTAGGGGTCTTCGCCTCTTATCTGCATAGCTCTTCTGCCGACTCTGAGCGGCAAAAATCCGCTCCCTGATCAAAGCTACCTTCTCAGTGGTCTGCCTCACTAGCTCGGGCCCAAGCATCAAGCTATCCTCCGGCTCGGCCTAACATATCAGTGATCTACAAGGTCTCCCATACAATGCTTCATACGGGGTCATACCGATCGTCGCTTGATAACTATTGTTATAAGCGAACTCTATCAGTGGAATATGATCCTCCCAACTACCTTGGAAGTCAATGACATATGCCCGCAACATGTCCTCCAACATCTGATTCACCCTCTCCGTCTGGCCATCCGTCTGGGGGTGAAATACACTGCTATAAGATAGCGTGCTGGCAAATGAGTCCTGAAAACTCCTCCAGAAATGTGAAATGAAAACCAATCCTCGATCTGACACGATCGTGTCCGGTACTCCGTGAAGTCGAACTATCTCCCGAATGAAGATTCTCGCATAAGCCTCGGCTGTATAAGTGGTCCTCACTGGAATAAAATGTGCTGACTTCGTCAACCGGTCCATTATCACCCAAACCAAACTGAATCATTCCCCTTCTTCGACTTCGGCAACCCCACAATAAAATCCATGGAAATATCTGCCCACTTCCACTCTGAAATGGGTAAAGGCTGCTGTGTCCCTGCCGGTCTCTGATGCTCTGCTTTCACCTGCTGACAGGTAAAACATCTAGCCACATAGTCTGCAATCTCTCTCCGTATACCACTCCACCAGAAATGTCTCTTCAGGTCCTTGTACATCTTGGTAGTCCCCGGATGTACTGTGTACCGAGTACGGTGCGCCTCGTTAAATAACTCCCTCTTCAACTCTGCACTGGCTGGCATGACCAATCTACCCTTCATCCGTAATCCTCCATCTGCTCCAATGGTCCAGTCCGCCTTAGGCTCTTTGGAAATCTCCCCCTTACGGGTTTGAATCCAAGAGTCCTCCAACTGAGCTCTGACAACCCTGTCACTCCAAGATGGCTGCACTGACATAGCTCCCAAGAATGCACTGGTTCCTCCAATCTCGAGTCTAATATTAAACTGGCTAAGAGTGATAAGATCTCTGTACAAAGAACACCTTAAAGCCGCAACTCGATGCCGACGCTTCCTACTCAAATCATCTACTACGACGTTCGCCTTCCCTGGATGATACTGAATCGCGAACTCGTAGTCCTTGATAAACTCAATCCACCTCCTCTGCCTCTGATTGAGTTCCTTCTGAGAAAAGAGGTACTTCAGACTCTGATGGTCTGTGAATAGCTCAAACTGCACTCTATACAAGTAGTGCCTCCATGACTTCAGTGCAAACACCACTGCTGCTAACTCTAAGTCATGAGTGGGGTAGTTCTGCTCATGTACCCTCAACTGCCATGAGATATAGGCCACTACCCTCTGAGTCTGCATCAATACGCCTCCTAAGCATGCCAATGATGCATCTGTATACACAACAAATGTCCTGTCACTGCTCGGAATAGTCAAAACCGGCGCTGTAGTCAACTTAGTCTTCAAAATATCAAAGGCCTTCTGGCACTCCATGCTCCAAATGAATTGTACACTCTTCTTCGTAAGGCGTGTAAGTAGTGTCGAAATCTTCAAAAAGTCTAGGATGAACTTCCTATAATAACCGACTAACCCAAGGAGTTTTGAATCTCCAAGGACTGCCGTGACCTTAGCCGGGTCCACTGCTATACCCTCTCGACTGATGACATGGCCAAGAAATCCGACTTCTGAAAGCCAAAACTCGCACTTGCTGAACTTAGCATACAGCTGATGATCCTGAAGAGTCCTCAATGCTATCCGTAGATGCTCCTCATGATCCGCCTCCGACCTCGAGTAAATGAGAATATCATCGATGAAAACGATCACAAACTGATCTAAGAAGGGACGGAACACCCGGTTCATCAAGTCCATGAATACCGCGGGTGCATTGGTCAACCCAAATGGCATGACCAAGAACTCGAAAGAACCATATCGAGTAAGAAAGGCGGTCTTGTGAATATCCATCTCCCGAACCCGCAACTGATGATAGCCAGAACGAAGATCAATCTTCGAGAAATACTGCGCACCCTGCAACTGGTCAAACAAGTCATCAATCCTTGGTAGTGGGTACCTATTCTGGATAGTGACCTTGTTCAATTCTCGATAATCTATGCATAATCTCATACTACCATCCTTCTTCTTCACGAAGAGGACCGGCGTGCCCCACGGAGAATGACTCCGGCGAATAAAGCCCTGAGCTAACAACTCGTCCAACTGGGTCTGCAGCTCTCTCATCTCAGCTGGTGCCATGCGATAGGGTGCGCGGGATATCGGGGTTGCCCTGAGAGGCGGCTACAATCATCTCGGACCCGTCGGACGCTCGCAACTTGACTGTCTTCGCAAAGCAGTCAATACTAATATGGTAGGAAGACAACCAATCCATACCAAGGATGACATCGAACTCGGACATATGCAACACTATCAAATCCACTATGAACTCCGACTCGTCTAAACTGACGGTACACCTCCTACACACGCTCTCCAGAAGCGATACCTCACCTAAAGGGGTGGAAACAGATAGAGGGGTGTCTAGGGGCTGAGCTACGAGCTGGAGTCTAGTCATAAATGCATGCGAGATGAATGAATGCGAAGCTCCCGAATCGAAAAGAATACGGGCGGGAAGAGAGTTCACAAAGAACGTACCCTCCACTACAGCTCCGCTGGCGCCATGATCACGAGGAACCACTGCATACACCCTGCCCGTGGCTGAAGACTGCCCTGCTGATGGTGCTGGAGAATATGGGATAATCTGTCCCTGGGGAACCTCCTGAACTGCCCAAATCTGTCCCTCAGTCCTCTGAGCTGTTGGCGGTGCCTCAAGCCTGTTCTGCTATCCCTGACCTCTACCCTGCTGGCGCTGCTGCTGCTGCTGGTTCGGACCTTTGCCCTGCTGGGCTCCTGCTGGGGTCCCCTTTTATAAGGGCCCTGATGCTGCTGCTGATGTCCAGAAAAACCTCTCTTGTTGCCCTTGTCCCCACTCTGTCCGGTCTTGGCCTTCCCTTCCTTGTCCTTCTGGAACATAGAAGTCTCAATCTCCTGAGAAGTGGCAGCCTCAGCTACCTCCCTGACTGAATAGAATCTCCTCGACACGAGGTACCGTCGGAGATTAGGGCAAAGCCTAGCCAAGAACATCTGAGCCTGACGCTCTCCTATCTGCCACATGCCTGTGAAATGTAACAGCTCCATGAATCGGCTCTCAAAATCAGCCACTGACATGTCCCCCTGAGTTAATTAGGACAACTCAAGCTCCTTTCCAGTCTGTGCTGCAGAAGAAATGTACTGTCCATCGAAGAAATATATGAAGTCCTCCCACGTGAGGGTCAGCCTCTGCTCTGGAGTGAACTGGAGTCGGTACCACCTCCCGGCATCTCCCTTCAGGCTGTAGGATGCCAGTCTCTGCTTCTGGACTGAATCTACACCGAGTATATCGAGAATGTTGCTCACATCCTCCTTCCACTTATGGGCTGTAAGAGGGTCTGGTGACCCCTAGAACTCCGGTGCCCTCATCTTCTGGTACCTCTCTACCATACGGAGCCAAGTCTCCTACTCTGTGGCTCTGTCTGAGACTGCTAAAGGAATAGCTGCAGGCGTGGCCTTTGGAGGTCTCTCTCTAACAGGAACGACAGGTATCCCCTACTGCTGAGCTACCGGTGGTGGTGGTGTCCGTTGCGCTATATGAGTCGTCACCAACTCCTCAATGGTTGTCATCCGGGCGATAAGAGGAGCCATGATGTCCACCAAATACTGAGGAGCCTGCTGCAGCTCGGGTGGAGCCTGCTGAGGCTCGGACTGAGCTGGCTGCTGCTCTGACGGAGTCTGCTGTGACTCTGCCTAGGTAGCTCTCCTGGTACGAGGTCTACCACGTCCTGCCATCTCTCTGATCATAAGAAAATAAGAGTTTATAAGTCAAAATAGACTTCTATAAATAGCATATCACCATACAATTTTTACAACATATAGTATTTGCACAAATACTTTAAACTTATACAAAAATAGTTGTCATAAAAAAAATTCTTAAATTTTGAGATATACGCATATATCATCCTCACTCATACTAGGAAATCCTTACGGACTCTATACATGAATCCTAGGAAACTCTATCCTAGCTCCACGACTCGACACATGATGATCCTAAGGATACTGGAACTAGAGCTCTGATACCAGCTGTGACGCCCCTAGGTTCACACAAGGCTACAGTCCAAGGTGAAACCAAGAATGTCAAACCTACCATACACCACACCGTGAAATAACATGTTTCACCATCATAATTAACATCTATCTAGTAGAATCAACAACAGGTGTAGGTACAAAAGCAAGTGAAAGATAACTCAAGAAATACTGATGAAATGAAATCACATAAATATCTCACCATCCAACAATACAGCAATACATAGTCATTGTCCGAATGGATATCTGGAATACTCAATAAGTCTCAAATACAAATGTCTGACAAGAGGAAATAAGGCACACAGCCTTTACAACTTCTAGAATAAGACTCTCAAATACCTAAACAAAAGTCTACTGTGGAACTAAATCTAAAGTGGAGCCCCAAATAGAACATATAACTATCTAGACAGCTGAAGCTAAAATGCATCGCCATCAACCTGCAACTCTCCAGGCTCCTGGCTCGTTACCTGAAAGGGGGAGGGACAACGAGCGTCAAAGCGCTAGCGAGTAACATCACAACCAACCCCAAGGGAACATGGCTCGTTGTATAAGAAAATACAATTAATATATAATAGGTCTAAAATTCATAAACCTTAACTAAAAAGGGATTTTAGTATTTAGAAATTTACAACACGAGCATAGGTACGTCGAGAGAAATAATCCAAACAAGGAAACCCTCATGTATATACCTTATATCTCAAATTGTAATTCCCTAAATACCAACCCAAAGTCTAATACAGAGACAATAATGAAGAGAAATGTAACTCATCTCAGAACATAAACTACTGTGTTCCGTCGAACTCAAATAAGTGCCAAAGATCTAAAACCTCATAAGTGTCATATCCTGATTCAGATAAGTGTCATACTCATAGCTAAACAAATAGTTAACACATGGTCAAGTGGGTAAATATCCACACGAGTACTGAAATAGATTATAGTCCAACACAAGGACTTTAATGGATTATAGTCTAACACGAGGACTTTAATGGATTATAGTCCAATACAAGGACTGAAATAATGCAGTTTTGCCCGATACCTGGACCAAATAGCAGTTATCGAGGAGATATGTGAAAAGATATGATTATACAAGTTTCACACGCTTCTCGGCATGTGATTCTAAATTTGGTACTCTCAAGTCATCTATCATGCACAGATATATGTAAAAACCCAAAACTAGTATTTGATAATCGAGGTAAAACCCCGAACACATGGAACAATACAACAAATCTATCAGGGCACAAAACTGGGCGGCGGTCGACCGACCCGGTCGACCGACCCGGTCGACCGCATACGGATACAAACCTCACTGTTCAGCAGAGACATCCACGGTCGACCGCGTCGGTCGACCGTCAAGACATCGCGGTCGACCGCCGCGGTCGACCGCGCAGAGGTCAAGTGCATTCTGACCTTCTGCGCGCCCAGCGGTCGACCGTAGCGGTCGACCGCGAGGCAGGCAGAACCCAAATTTGGGTTCTTCTACCAAATTCCAAACCTGAAGAAATTCTTCTTTGAGTTAATCAATAATTAAGCATTTAAAATGTCACATAAAAGGTAAAAGAAAACTGAAATTTTTGCACCTTTAGAAATCATTACCAAGATCCCAACATATTTAAACATGATCTACCTATCATTAACAATAAAAACAAAATTTTACTCCTTTTTAGATATATTCAGATCTAGATCTCTTTAACAAAATATATTGGTAAGTTGTAAAAATAAGGAATACCCAAATCTCATATTCTAAACCATAAAGATCTATTAGCTATTCAAAAATACGAATTTGGCCCAATAAAACCAAATAAAAACTCAAGTTTTTACATGAAAACAAAAGGGGTGGAGTTGGGCGAGAAATTACTCGCCTTGGGTGTTGATGAAAGCCATAGATCTGCAGGAGGTTGATTCTCTACGCTGCCAATCCAAAATCCCGCTGAAAAATCCTCCAAATCTCCTCCTAAGCACCAAATCTAGCTAGGGTTTGAGATTTGAGAGATGTGGGCTAGGGTTTTTGAGCCTGAGGTGAAGAGAGGCTCTCCTGGGTTGAGTTGGTATAAATACCAACTCCCTAACCCGACCCGAAACCCAAAAGACCCGAAACAAAACCGCAAAGAAAACAAAACCTGGAAGCTCTCTGACCGCTGTGCGGTCGACCGCGTCGGTCGACCGTGCAGCACAAAAATGCCTGCTGCTGGGCATTTAACACGCTGGCCATAACACTCGATTTCTTTTACTTAAAATCACTTGTTGGGTTCTCAAACACAGATAATTATGTTCATATGACATATATATGTGTATATATATGATTATTCATCACAAGGAAAATATTTACTATTAATAATTCATATATATCTATTGTAGAAATTTTCGGGGTTTTACACCCGCTTCCCAAAATACCCGGAAATCGGAACTTGAACAAGTTTGCGACGTATTAGATTGAGAAGAAATATACACTATCATTTTTTCTTTTCTTTTCTTCTCAATCTAATACGCTAAGCGTCTGGAAATAAATAAATACGAAGTCACCGGTCCCCGATCACAGTAGCGAGAATATAATAGACAAACTAAGAATAAAATAATACATATCACAATGAATATCATCCCAGACATAATATTCGGGTCAACATGCACTTATACAAAACTGAGCAAATGAATACTGGAGAATATAAAATACAATGATCAAGCGGAAAAAGAAATGCTACAAAAGTAAGCTAAGACCATCGAACAACTTGAGGGAATAACTAAGCTTCGGCTTCTTCTGCTCGGTCTGCAAAACACTCCTGCGAAGGATCCTTCAGTTCTGGCACATCTCCAAGCTGGACATATCCTTCCTCTAAGTCTGACGTACACCAGAGAAAATAGGTGTACGTCAGCATGTATGGCACACGACAAGACCTTACAAAACAAATAGATAGAACAAAAACTCAAGCAGAAAACGATACGATAACAAAAATAACAAAGGAAACGTACAACTGGAAATCCAACAAAATCAATAAAGTATTAAGTCGATCATGCAACTAGCGATCAGAACAATCATCCAACTAACAAGGTCTTACAACTAGATGGAATTAATACTTAAAAATCTATAACAAGAGACGTAGTACGTCGAACGAAATAATCCAAACAAGAAAACCCTCATGTATATACCTTATGTCTCAAATTGTAGATAATTAAATATTAACCCCCCGCGGGTGGACGCGGCTTAACGAGCTTGAGCTCTGGCGTGCGTCATGGGCCTTCCTCGTGAGACGAGCGAGGGAGAGAGCATAGATATGTGGTGCGCCGGGTGTTTGGCGGAAGAAACGAAGGAGCCAGGAGAAAATGAAAACTTAAACATATATATATATATATCATATATATATATATATATATATATATATATATATATATATATTATTATAATATATATATATATATATATATATATATATATATATATATATATATATTAATTTAGGGGGTTTGCCGATGTTAAGGGTTTAAAAACAAAATTAATTAAATTAATAATTAATGGGGCTACTTCCTAAAATTAAAAACTGATTTACAGAATAAATCATCTACGAAATAAAAAACGTACATTTCCTTACTAAATACAACAGTGAAACAAAATAGTCGAAATATACACAATATTGTATTAATTAAAACAAGAATTAATTAAATAATAATAATATATTTATTTACATTTATAAAATTCAAATAATTATGCAGATAATTATATACATAAGTAAACGCTACCAGTTTATACTAATAACGCATAGATAATATCGTGAATTAATTAAAATATTAATACAATAAATATACAAATAATACGTAATTAATAAACAATGTATTATACAAATATACATAATAATAATAATATACCACATCATTATTCAAAATGATACGTATAGTATCGGTAAACAACAGCATAAAATTTAGAAATAATTGTACAGCAACTAAAATAAATTTATAAATATTCAAATCATTAAATAAATATAAAACTTAGGCGCTTTACATTTCATCGAAAATACTAGAAAATTCAAGCAAAAATATTTAAATACTCTTTTTAAAAATGATAATTAATATATTTTAAAATACTAAAAAATTATTTTTAACTAGTTATTCAAAATTTTCATCGTGTCCTTACTATCTACCCCCTTTAAAAACAAAATTTCGCCATTCAGAATTAAAAAAAAAAAAAAAAAAAAAAAAAAAAAAAATTTCCTAAGGCACAGAGATATGAACAATATCCATTAAAAAGAGCGAGAATGCTAAAATAAAAACAACACAAGGTAAGATACAAAGAGTGTGACAGCTATAGATATCGCTATCACATCAGACTCGCAACAAAGTCCAAACAAAATACTATGTATACAAAACATATTTAACTATGTGAACTTTGTTATACCCGTACTTGCTAAATATATAAGCTATCTAATCACATATAAAGTATAAGGTAAGCAAATAATATAGCAGATCAAAACAATTAGTGCTGAATATAAATAAATAATCATATAGAGTGAATCATAGAAAGTAATATACAAAGCATTCCATAGAAATAACAAGCAGAAACATATAAGTGAGAATTAAAGCTCAAGTAAGAACAATAAAATCTAAAAGCAAACAACAAAAAAAATAAGCTCAAATATAATTAGAAACAGAAAGAAACATAAAACAATCATATAAGCATAGTCAAAAAAACTAAACTACATAATAGTTAAACAAAACATAATATCAAACGGCTATAACAATGGCGTTAATAAAAAAAAAAATTAAATATATGAAAAACACAATCTAATACAAGTTCAAACTAAAGATATCTAAAGTCCACAATGTTAGATATTAAAATCAATTAAAAATGATGTAAACGAGCAAAAAACAAACAATCAACATGATCATATAATGATAATAATTAATAAGTATAAATGAAAAGATAATAGCGAAAAGCAATCATAAAGCTAATTAGAATAATAATACATATCAAAAATAAACAAATATTAAAAGAAAATATATTTAATTTGCAGGGAAATGATGAAAGACTGGTCTGAAACATATTAAAATTGATACAAAGTCAGTCTATAGCTATAAATAGTCTAAACACAATTATTAAAAATAATTTATACAAATCAAATAATCATGGTAAAGCTGGCTATTACAAAAATTTTAGCAGAAAATAATTCATGTACTTATATATTTATTGGCGAAATTTATAAATTAATACAAAAAAATTAGATATGTGACAAACAATATAATTATGTTAAAAATTAAGCCAGCACAATGCAAAGTGGAATATTAGAATTAATTGACGATAAGGCCAAAAGATATGATATACAAAACCAATACTAAAGCAAATAATCTTTATTGGTCAAGGACCCACGGTGATATGACACCAACAACATATAAGAAATGATTCATATATAGCTATGTCATATCAAAAAACAAATAAAATAATTATAGTCGTATATCACAAGCAAGAAAGTAATATCGAAAACACGCTGCTATTATATAAATATTAAGACTAAATAACATGAAGTAACTATACCATGAACAAAGAAGCAAATTAAAAATGTATTAGATGAAATAAAAACTGTACAAAACCTGGAACTTAAACAAGCAGAGTTATTATAAAAAATAAGTAAGCAAAACATAAACACAAACTAAGACAAGATTAAAATGATTGATAAATTAATCAAACAATTGATGATACATGTAATTAGAAATAAAGAGTTGAAATGAAATATACTAAATGAAACTACTTATATATGTAATAAAACAAGCTAGGCCAGTTAAAATACACTTATAATATACATATACACTAGCCCAGACAATGATAATGTAAAATGCACTGAAATATACTAAAACACAGAATACACAATATTTGCTAGAAAAGCACCAGCAATATTTAGCACAAGATATGCAGAACAAATTAGGCAGAAATTACAATAAAGATTGATAATAAGCTTTACAGAACATCACATAATCATTAATTAGAAAATAAACATTAAGAAATAAACATAGATTAGAAATACATCAAATACTAACATATAGCCACAAACAAACAGAGGCCAAAATCGATAAATAATAATTCAATAGCAGAATGAACATGATATACATAATTATTAACAAATATTTATATAAAACAAAGCTAAATAATACAAAAATCATAGTTATGCCTTCAATAGAAAACACCATATAAAACAATAGTATAATAAATAAAGAATAAAAGAAAAAAAGGAAAACAAGAAAACCATAGAGCCATAAAAATATAAAGAAAAACACAAATATGACAAACACATAACAAAACACAACCTAACGACACCATCTGTAAACATGCCAACAAAAATAAGATCAAGGAAATTCACCAATATAAAAGAATAGACGATAAGATAAACACTGACATCCCAAAAACATATAATAAACAAAAGACAGAAACAAAAATAATTTCGCATAAAAACAATATGATAAAATTAGAAGTATTATAATATTCATAAATATAAACAAAGATGACAACAAATAATAATATCACTATAATTAAAACAATTTAGACATAGTAGTATATGTGTAGTTAGCCCAAAAAAATCACATAAATTACAATCAGTCGTAATATTACATAAATAAAATATATAATACATAAAACCATGCAGCTAATGAAAGATAACAAATATATTTATAAACTACATAAAAACATACAATATAATACTATATTTGATACATGAAATAACTATAATTAAATAATACAGAATTCAATACAATCAAATAATATATAAGTCAAATCAAAGGAAATATATAGTTGTTAAAAATAATAAATATAAAATATATGACTAGCACGAGGAGATTAGTAATGCAGTATACAAAGTAGACGGGGTATCGCAAAGCGACTGCGACAAGAACTATGCGAAAACTCCGGAGTCAAAGCAGTGATAAGCGGATAGGACCGAAACGAAATCCTATCAAGAAACATAGGCTAATGGACTCAAGATTAGTCTTCCCTACGGGGTATGAAATATGAGTATGTATCATAAATTGTCTACTATATCTCACTGGTTTAGGACTCGGACCGTCGACTCGGACCAATGATCAGCGGATCGTGACCTGCATGCGAGCCCCACCAAAAAAACCTGATCACGCTTCCGCATTCTGTAAAAAAAACAAAATAACCCACTCGAGAACCGAAACAGTGGCAATGAACAAGTCCGGCCGACGCTAATTCAGAATTGATGAAAAATATACACTATTATTATTTTCTTTTCTTATTTCTCAATCAATTAAATGTCAAAAGCGTCTGGCCAAAATAAATAAATGCAGAATAGTCATATGGTTACTCCAAATCACAACTACATAAGTAACATAATATAATAGCACAAACTAAGAAAAAATTAATACATATCATAATGCAATATCATTCCCCAGACATAATATTCGGTGTCAATTATGCCCGTATACAAAACCGTGAGCAATATGAACTACTGAAGAATATAAAATACAATCAAATAGCAAAGAACCCGGGAAAAAAGAAAATGCTACAACAAGTAAGCTTACCAGACCACTCACAAGAACAACCTAGAGCGGAATAACTACGAGCTTCGGCTTCTTCTGCTAACGACGTTGCTCAAAACACACTCCTGGGCGGAGGATTCCTGTCAGTTTACAGGACTATGAACTCAATAAATAATCATATATATATACATACATATATATATCAGATGAATGTGATTATCTGTGTTTGAGAACCCATCAAGTGTTTCTATGTGAGAGAAATCGAGTGAAATGACCAGCATGTTAAATACCTAGCAGCAGGCATTTTTCTGCTGCACGGTCGACCGCATCGGTCGACCGCACAGCGGTCAGGCTGTTTTCTGAGTTCGGGTTCAAAAGGGTTTCGGGTCGGGTTTGTGAGTTGGTATATAAGCTAATGTGCCCGAGAGAGCCTCTCTCAGATCTGAAACCAAAACCCTAGCCCCCCCTCTCTTCCCTAAAACCCTAATTCTCCTTGCTTGGTGATTTGGGAGGAGTTCTTGAGGATTTTTAGCGGGATTGTTGGATTTCAGCGAAGGGGATCAACCTCCTGCAGATCTAGGGATTCATTTCTCACCAGAGGCGAGTAACTTCTCGCCCAACTCCACCCCCTTTTGTTTTCATGCAAAGTTTGAGTTTTTATTGAATTTATTGGGCCAAAAATCGTATTTTCTTGTAGAGATAGTAGATCTATATGGTAAATGTTATGAGAATCATGCTTTCAAACTTTAAAAGCTCACCAAAGGACTTTTATTAACAAGATCTAGATCTGAAATTTGCTTAAACAAGAGTTAAATCATTTTTACTATTATCAAAACGTTTTAATATTGTTTCTCTTGTATTTAGAATTTTGGGTATATGGTTTACATACTTAAAAATGCATTGTTCTTCTACTGTATGATTTTTAGAGAAGTTAGAACTTTTATTTGTCATAAGAATCAAATTCTTGTTTCAGGTTTCGAACTGACAGAAACCCAGATTTGGGTTTCTGTCCGCTTGGCGGTCGACCGGGGCGGTCGACCGCTGGGCTCGCTGTAGGGGCAGAAATAGCGACGTTCTGCCGGTCGACCGAAATGCCTAGCGGTCGACCGCCAGGCTCGTATCAGAGTGCGGTCGACCGGGTCGGTCGACCGCCGCACAGTCTGTTGCAAATTTCCTGTTCTCTGTATTTTCTCATATTCGAGATTTTGCCTGGATCATCTGACTCTGGTTTTTAGTCTTATTATGTATTCATGCATGACAGATGACCTGAGGGTACCAATTGTGGATATATACACTGATTTGAGTATGACTTGGTATAAGTAGATTTCCACTATGTATCTCAACGACATTTTCACTATTGCACAGTCCTCGTGTTGGACTAAAATCCATCGAAGTCCTCGTGTTGGACTATAATCCATTTCAGTCCTCGTGTTGGACATTTGCCATTTATTTCAAGAGTTTGGAAACCACATTATACAGTACCTGTATCGGACATATTTTCTTGATCCTGAACATGATTTTCTCACAGGAGTTTATGACATTACACTTATGTAGGTTTTGCCATGATATTCATGTAAGTAATAACATGATACCCATGTTGGCTATATCACAGCACTGTATTTTTGCTCTGGTATTTGTTGTATTTCTTTTATTATTGTTACTATACTAGAACCTCGGGTTTGGTGGTTAGGGGTTTACAATTTGAGATATAAGGTATATACATGAGGGTTTCCTTGTTTGGATTATTTCGCTCGACGTACCTATTCTCGTGTTGTAAATTTCTAAATACTAAAACCCTCTTTAGTAAGATCAATGATTTTAGATCTATTATGTATTATATGTATTTTCTTATACAACGAGCCATGTTCCCTTGGGGTTGGTTGTGATGTTACTCGCTAGCGCTTTGACGCTCGTTGTCCCTCCCCCTTTCAGGTAACGAGCCAGGAGCCCGAAGAATCGCAGGTTGATGGCGATGTATTTTAGCTTCAGCTGTCTAGTTAGTTATATGTTTTCTTTTGGAGTTCCACAGTAAACTTTTGTGTAGACATTGGAGAGTCTTGTTCTAGAAGTTGTAAAGGCTGTGTGCCTTATTTTCCTTCTTGTCAGATATTTGTATTCGAGACTTATTGAGTATTCCAGTTTATCTACTCAGACTTTGACTATCTATTTTTGTATGTTGGATGATGAGACATTAATTTGATTATTATCATTTCATCAGTCTTTCTTGTATTATCTTCTACTTGCTTTTGTACCTGCACCTGTTGTTGACTCTACTAGATAGATGTTAATTATGATGGTGAAACATGTTATTGCACGGTGTGGTGCAAGGCAGGTTTGACATTCTTGGTTTCACCTGGGACTGTAGCCTTGTGTGAACCCAGGGGCATCACAGCTGGATGGCGTGATGACGGGAGAGGCCGGAGGGCAGGCCGCACGGAAGTGGGGAGGAGGCGCTGTAGGGGTTTAGGCATGGCGATGGGATGATGGTTGGCCTGAGGAGGAGGCCGGCGAAGGGGAGATAGGGACGTGCTCACGACGTGAGGGACGACATGCGACTGCGGTTCATGATGGTCGGAGATGGCCCACGAGGAAGAGAGAGGAGGCGGTGTCGGGT
>NC_033798.1:66794523-66803307 GCF_001876935.1 Asparagus officinalis | reverse complement strand
AGAGGAGAGAGAGAGAGATAGGATTTATATATATATATATTAATTAGGGTTTGGGTTAGGGTTTAAAACAAAATTAATTAAAATTAATAATTATGGGTACTTAAAATTAAACTGATTACAGAATAATCATCTACAAATAAAAACGTACATGTTCTACTAATACAACAGTTGAAACAAAATAGTCGAAATATACACATATTGTATAATTAAACAAGAATAATTAATAATAATAATATATTTATTTACATTTAAAATCAAATAATTATGAGATAATTATATACATAGTAAAACGTACCAGTTATACTAATACGATAGATAATATGTAATAGTAAAAATAATACAATAAATTATACAAATAATACGTAATTAATAATACAATGTATTATACAAATATACATAATAATAATAATAATACCACATATTATTCAAAATGATACGTAATAGTATCGGTAATACAACAGATAAAATTTAGAAATATTTACAGCACTAAATAAATTTATAAATATTCAAATCATTTAAATAAATATAAAACTTAGGCTTTACATCATCGAAAATTATAGAAATTCAAGAAAAATATAAATACTCTTTTAAAAATGATAATTAAATATTTTAAAATACTAAAAAATTATTTTAACTAGTATCAAAATTCATGGTCCTTACTTCTACCCCCCTTAAAACAAATTTCGCCATCAGAATTAAAATCCAAGGACAGAGATATGGAACAATATCCATAAACAGAGGAGAATGTAAAATAAAAACAACACAAGGTAAGATACAAGATGTGACAGCTAAGATATCGCTATCACATTTCAGACTCGCAACAAAGTCCAAACAAATACTATGATACAAACATATTTAACTATGTGAACTTGTTATACCGTACTTGTAAATATATAAGCTATCTAATCACTATAAAGTATAAGGTAAGTAATAATATAGAATCAAAACAATTAGGTGTAATATAAATAAATAATCATATAGAGTGAATCATAGAAATAATATACAAGCATTCATAGAAATAAAGCAGAAACATATTAAGTGAGAATAAAGTCAAGTAAGAACAATAAATCTAAAGCAAACACAAAAAATAAGTCAAATATAATAGAAACAGAAAGAAACATAAACAACATAATAAGATAAGTCAAAAAAATCTAAACTACATAATAGTTTAAACAAAACATAATATCAAGGTATAACAATGGTTAATAAAAAAAAAAATTTAATTATGAAAAACACAATCAATACAAGTTCAAACTAAAGATATTAAAAACACAATGTAAGATATAAAATCAATAAAAATGAGTAAACGAGCAAAAAACAAACATCAACATGATCATATAATGATATAATAATAAGTATAAATGAAAGATAATAGGAAAAGCAATCATAAAGTAATTAGAATAATAATACATACAAAATAAACAAATATAAAAGAAAATATATTTAATTGATGGAATGATGAAAAGTAGTCTGAAACATAGAAAAGATACAAAGTCAGTCAAGTATAAATAGCTAAACACAATTATTAAAATAATTATACAATCAAATAATCATGTAAAGCTGTATACAAAATTTAGCAGATAAATAATTCATTACATAATTATTGGGAATTTATAAATTATATACAAAAAAATTAGAATGTGACAAACAATATAATTATGTAAAAATAAGCAGCACAATGCAAGTGGAATATTAGAAGGTAATTGAACATAAGCAAAAGATATGATATACAAAACAATACAAAGCAAATAATCTTGGAAGGACAAGGTGATATGACACAACAACATATAAGAAATGAATTATATATAGTATGTCATATCAAAAACAAATAAATAATTATAGTCGTATATCACAGCAGTAATTATCGAAAACACGTGCTTTATATAAATATTATGACTAAATAAATGAAGTAGACTAACATGAACAAAGAACAAAATAAAAAGTATTAGAATGAATAAGAAACTGTATATAAAAAATAAGTAAGCAAAACATAAACAAAACTAAGAAAGATAAAATGATTGATAAATTAAATCAAACAATGATGATACATGTAATTAGAAATAAAGAGTGAAATGAAATATACTAAATGAAACTACTTTATATGTAATAAAACAAGCTAGCAAGTTAATAATACACTTATAATATAATATACACTAGCAGACAATGATAATGTAAAATGACTGAAATATACTAAAACACGAGAATAACACAATATTTCTAGAAAAGCACCAGATATTAGACAAGAATGCAGAACAAATTAGGCAGAAATACAATAAAGATTATAATAAGCTTTACAGAACATACATAATCATAATTGAAAATAACATTAAGAAATAAACATAGATAGAAATACATCAATACATATAGACAAACAAACAGAGGCAAATCATAATAATAATCAATAGCAGAATGAAATGATATACAATAATTATTAGCATACAAATAGTTATATAAAACAAAGTAAATAATACAAAATCATAGTTATGTTCAAAGAAACACAAATAAAACCAAAGTATAAAAATAAAAGATATAAAAGAAAAAAGGATAAACAAGATTCAGAAACATATGATGTGCATAACAAATATAATTATTATGTATAATAAGCGTTAAAAATGAAAACACATACATAATAATAAGCATATAAAAAGTCTGTATACTCATGGTACTAATCATGCTAACAAAAATAAATTTTAATGGAAAGAGTCACAAAATATTATATGTTAAAATAGACATAAGAGTAAACACGTGACTCAAAATAAACATATTATATAAACATAATAAGAAGAACATAAATATAAATTCGATAAACAATATGATAAATTAGAAGTATTAGTAATATTCATAAATATAAACAAGATACAACAATAATAATCATCACTATATAAAATCAATTTAGACATAGTAGTATATTGTGTAGTAGCCAAAAATCACATAAATACAATCAGCGTAATATACATAAATAAAATATATAATACATAAAACATGAACTATGAAAGATAACAAATATATTTATAAACTAATAAAAACATACAATATAATACTATATTTGATACATGAAATAATATAATAAATAATACAGAATTCAATACAATCAAATAATATATAAGTCAAATCAAAGAAAATATAGTGTAAAAATAATAACATATAAAATAATGACTAGCACGAGGATAGATGAGTTATACAAAGAGAGGGTAATCGCAAAGCGATGGGACAAGAACTATGGAAAACTCCGGAGTCAAAGAGTGATAAGATAGGGACGAAACGAAATCTATCAAGAAAATAGGATAATGACTCAAGATTAGTCTTACGGATGAAATATGATATGTATCTAAATTGTCTACTATATTCTCACTGGTAGGAACTCGGGACCGTGACCGGGACCATGATCGGGATCGTGACCTGCATGGGCCACCAAAAAAACCTGTCACGCTCCGCTTCTTAAAATACCTGAGAACCGAAACGTGAACAAGTCCGCGACGTATTAGATTGATAAGAAATATACACTATTATTTTTTCTTTTCTTTTCTTCTCAATCTAATATGGTAAGCGTCTGGAAATAAATAAATGCGAAGTCATAGGTCTCCAATCACAGTAACGATAATATAATAGACAAACTAAGAAAAAAATAATACATATCATAATGAATATCATCCCAGACATAATATTCGGGTCAATATGCCCTTATACAAAACTGAGCAAATGAATACTGAAGAATATAAAATACAATAATCAAGCGGAAAAAGAAATGCTACAAAAGTAAGCTAAGACCATCAAACAACTAGAGGGAATAACTAAGCTTCGGCTTCTTCTGCTCGGTCTGCAAAACACTCCTGCGGAGGATCCTTCAGTTTAGGCACATCTCCAAGCTGGACATGTCTTTCCTCTAAGTCTGACATACACCAGAGAAAACAGGTGTACGTCAGCGTGCATGGCATACGGAAAGACCCCACAAAATAAATAGAACGAACAAAAACCCAAGCAGAAAACGATACGATAACAGAAATAATAAAGGAAACGTACAACTAGAAATCCAACAAAATCAATAAAGTAACAAGTCGATCATGCAACTAGCGATCAGAATAACCATCCAACTAACAAGGTTTTACAACTAGATGGAATTAATATTTAAAAATCTATAACAAGAGTCGTAGTACATCGAGCGAAATAATCCAAACAAGGAAACCCTCATGTATATACCTTATGTCTCAAATTATAGATAATTAAATATTAACCACGATCTATGTATGGAAAGGAAGTATAACTGGCCTACATTGTAGGATCTAAAATAGATACACTTGAACACTAGAGAGGGGGGGAGGGGGGTGAATAGTATTCTTTTAGAATTTATGCAAAGTATATTATAAATTGCAAAGAAAAATGGCAATCTCAGAAATTCACAATCACAAACACAAGGATTTATACTGGTTCTACCAATCCGGTGTACATCCAGTCCCCAAGCAAATCCCGCTTGAGAGTTTTCACTATGATTTTGAATAAACTTATAAAATCAAACGCAAACCTGACCAATTTGCAAGTCCTTGCAAATTGTAATACTAATTGACAAATACCTTGCCAATTTGAACACCAATCTCTAAACCAAGAGATCAACCCTCTCAAACCCGAGAGAAATCCTTTTTGAAGCAAGAACACAATTGATGCTATAAGCCTTGAATGTGTAGTGAAGTGCAGCAGTGGCTTAGGATTCTTTTTAACCTCTGTAAATTGCCTAAACAATAAGTATTTGAATGATGTTCAGAGGCAATTTCAGAAACTTTTCTTTTTCTCAAAATCTGAATATTTTTACTTAAAAAAATGCACAAAGATCAAAGCTTATAGGTATGTAAATCTCTACATTTTTTCTGAACAAATAACCTATTTATAGCCCTTGAAAAGACAAAAATTTGAACTTTAAAAACATTTAAAAATGGCTATAAACAGTCATAAATTCAAACTTTGAATACTGGAAAAACTGTATCTGTAGTCGACTACAATACACATTAGTCGACTACACTGAGTTCAAATATACTCTGTGTATTCAAAAAATTTCTCAGTAGTCGACTACAATGCTCATTAGTCAACTACACTATATTTTGACAGAAACTGATAAAATGAAATTTGCGTTCAGTAGTCGACTATAATGTTGATTAGTCGACTATACTGTAAAAAGACAGAAACTTATGTTTTTTGTAAAACACCTGAGTAGTCGACTATAATCACTATTAGTCGACTATACTGTAAATTGACAGAAACATGTATTTGAGTTTTATACACGAGTAGTCGACTACTATTCTAATTAGTCGACTACTAAGAGTAAAAATTATGAAATAAAATATTTTTATACTTAAGTTTTAACTATAATTCTAATGGTTAACATAGGGGATTTCTATAGTTAACCAACACACTAAGCCTGTGTTAGTGTGTTCTAATATTATGTGTGTATGCGTGTGTGTGATCAAGGCTTGTACAATAATTCTAAGTAAAGAAAATGTAAAATACATTATCTCATCTGTTCTTTATTTTCTTCACTTCATAATGCATTGAAAACATCTTGCACTTGTTCATATTCTGATATTGAAATCTGCATATAAAAGTTAGTGCACACACTGTATAAATTGTTATCATCAAAATACTATCATGGAGATATGATATTCAACATACATCTCACAGGAATTCATACTTAGCCAATAAATGAGGTCATGCGACTAGCCATCCTAAAACTCACTAGTCCACATCTCACATAAAGTCAACATTCATATCACCGGATAACTGTCTGTTCACAAATCCTCTACGCGCATCCAATACCGCTACACGAATCGGTCAGAGGACTACACGCAATCCGATCTGGGCCTGGTTCGAACTCACGCAAAGCTCATGTGATGAAACAGGTTACGGACTAAAGTGACTACACGAATTCACTTTAACCCAACAAACCAACCCCAGTGACTACACAAATTCATTGGCACGAGCTGGAAGATACATCAACAGTCATATCCAAGCACATGAATATTAACTTCCCCATCCTAACTCTTCTCGTTTTTCTAAATCAACCATAATCCTCAATAAAACTCGGGTTCACCACCTAAACTCAGTCAACACACTCACACATGTCACTAAGTCTGTTCATGACACACACCACCTAAACTCAGTCAACACACTCACACATGTCACTAAGTCTGTTCATGACACACGAGGCCACTAAGTCATGAACTACTAAGGGCTAAGTCTGTTCATGACACACGAGGCCACTAAGTCATGAACTACTAAGGGTTCTCAAACACAACATGGACAATATATAGCAGACATATTAAATACATTAAATAAATACAAAAAGTAAAATGTGGTCATAAACAGTAAAAATATACATGCAGTCCGGTTTCATCAATATCTTGTTATCCAGCCCTCTAAACTATTCATACAAAATCATAAATTACTTAAATCCAAAATAGATAATTCTTTTTGCAAATAATTTCCTTTAGATCATCATAATTATCAAAAATATAAATTTTTTGCCAAAAATAACTTAACAACTCAAAATGAAACTTTTTCCGAAATAAATAATTTAAAATTATCTATTCTAATAATTATTCAAAACCAACTCATTTTCCAAATAATCTCTTTTTTCATCATAATAATTCTAAAACATCTCAAAATAACCACTTTTACACAAAATAATTATTCCTTTAAATTACTTATCATAATATCATCATTAATATTAATCATCCACAAGCCCACGCAGATAATGTCAATATTCATATAGTAACATAATCAAATCATAATCAAATCGAAGCATGTAAATTAATTCATATTATATCTAAAAAAATAAAACAACGAGTCAAAGAGAAAGAGATTTTGCTTTGGTGCGTCGAACAAGTCAACGTTGACGGCACGGGTCGAATCGGAGACAGTGGAGCGTGGTGTCGGTTATTGTAGACGGTAAAAATTATCTCTATAGACTTACTTGAAATCCGCCTGCGATTCAAAGTCGCCCGTACGACTTGAGGATGGGGGCTCACCCATGGGCTTGACTCGCTAGCACGAGCTCAGACCGCGCGATCACCAAATTGGTTTTTAATAGCTTGCGGTCGACCGTAGCATGTCTAGAATCTTTCGCGGTCGAACGCCTGCCTTCCAGAAGAATATGCCCTCTTTTTGTTCTTCACGGTTGATTGCCAGTATTTCACAGTCGACAGCTGATCTGACCGTTGTGTTGTAATGGCTATTTTTTATCTGATGTTCTGGGGGTATTTTGGTCTTTTCAATGTAGTTTTGGCTGATGTCTTGAGTGAGTATAAATACCCCAGTGCCTTCCTCTTTCTAATGACTAAATTTTTTTGTTTAAAGTGAGTTTTATAAAGAGATTAACAAGTGTTTAAGCTTGTTTATGGTTTGTTTCAAAAGAGGAGTTTTCTACAACAAGAAGAGGCATTCATTTCCAATTGAGGATCTTATCCTCATCATCATTCTACAGTCCTTCTTGTTTATTGAGAAGTTTTCTAAACTCATCTTTCATATAGCTTACTAATTCATTATTCACATTCATATCTTAGCTATATTAACTTGAGTTGTAATTTCATTGTTCTCTTTTATCACACACACCATTGTTGAGCTTATAATATTTTCATACTATATATTATTGGGTAGTGGTGTGTGATTTAGCGAGAGTGAGCTTCATTGTGTTCTTATTCATTATAGAGAACAAAACATTGTATTTAAACTTATATTGTGAATATCACTTGTAATACACTTGTACACCGAGAGTAGTGCGTGGTGAGAGACGGGGCCAAATCCAATAGGAGTGGTGTCGGTTGACGAACCTAGGGAGAGGTTGCATCCGAGCACTTGATGAAGAGGATACGGACTAGGCTAATACTTAGAGGGTTTAGAGTGTGATTGTAAGTGTGTAGTTGTAAAGTTTTCGGTTAGCTAGAAAACCGAGTGTGAGGTATAAATGTTATTCAGATAAGCGTAGAAAACTCAATTGTGATAGTGGATTTCTCCCCGGGAGTGGGGAGCGGAGACGTAGGATGGAAGGTCCGAACTCCATGATCATATTGTGTGTTTGCATTATTTATATTGCCCTATCACATTTTCATCTTTAGTTTAGATTGTTTACTCCTATGTTGTTTATATATCCTTCCATATATTTCACCATATATGATATATCTCTTTATTCGTATTGCATATTTTTGCTCATATCATATTGTAAATCTATCTTGCAAGAATAATTTATTAATAAGTTTTTATTAGGATAAAATCAGATTAGGTTATCATAAGACCCTAATCACCCCCCTCTAGGGTCTAAGAATTGGTATCAGAGCTTGGTACTATTTGATTTAAGGTCTAATTGCCTTGAGTTAAAGATCCAAGTTATCTTTTTGTGCTAATCTAGCTTTGATTGCATTTGTCTTGCTTGTTTATAATCACTATGGATATGCACGATGCATCTAGTCTAGGTTATGCTATTAATATTGCTCCTCGTTTAGATACTTTTTCCTATGCTTAATGGTGTATTAGATTCAAACTTTTTGTTCGATCTAAATACTTCGATTTATGGGAAATTATAGAGTGTGCTTATAGTGTACCCACTTTGGAGAAATCCAACTAGTGTAAAGATGATCATAGATTATTTGCCATGAACAAGTCTTTGTTAGAATTATTAGTTAATGCCTTTGGCTCATCATCTACTAACAAACTTGACTCTTTTGATAGTGCTTATACGCTATGGAATTTATTAGAAGTCAAGGGGTCTTGGAGGCTATCCGACAAGAGTTGGATAATTTCATT
>NC_033798.1:66774523-66792023 GCF_001876935.1 Asparagus officinalis | reverse complement strand
ATTTTCCAAAGTTTTATCATTTTTGGAGTTGATTTACTGTGTCAAATTAATTTTACAAAATCGGGTGTTTCAGCAGTTTTTAGAATCTAAAATATCTATGTTTAAATATTTATTTCTCTCAACTGGGGAGTGTTATTTAAGACATTCTTTCTCTAACATATTCATATACATGTCTAGAACCTTCTGTCAAAGTTTTATGAGTTTTGGAGTTTATTTACTATTTTTAATTTATTTTACAAAGCCAGATACGTAAATTTCCAGAATGCTGAATTTAGGGGTATTTTGGTCTTTTCAGCCTATAACAGCTAGTAACGGCTAGTTTTTGATATTTTTGATTTTTAGGAGTTTGTGGCTAGTTTAATAGGCTATAAAAAGCCCTCAACTTTCATTGTTTCTCATGGATGTTTAAGAGAGTTTTAAAAAGAGTTTTACAAGTTTGTTTAAGGGTTTTTATGTTTGTTTCAAGAGTTTGTTTATGAAAAAACTTTCACAAGAGCTTGAGGAGATCATTCTTTGGTGTTTGGGCATTCAACTCTTTTCCCTCTCTCTCTTGTCATCCTTAGAGAAGTGTTTCTAAACTCAATCTAGCTTTATATTTATATATAATTGTTTGATTATCATTTTATTAAGCTAGAATTTATTTGAGTTTAGTTTGATTTGATTTACTCTTTGTTTACATACACAACCATTGAGCTTATTATATTTGCATACATTATATAATTGGGTTGTGGGATTGTGTGACATTGAGTGTGAACATACATTGTGTTCTCATCTATTGTAGAGAACAAATTTATATTTGTGTGCTTAAATTGTATAGTTCATTTTGTAATACACTTGTACACCGAGAGGAGTGTGTGGTGAGGACGGAGTCGATACCGAGAGGAGTGGCGTCGGTGGCCTAGTGATAGGTGATAATTCCGAGCACTTGAGGGAGTCGATACGTGAGGACCAACAATTGAGGTTGTAGCTTGTGAATGTACATTGTGAGGATTTGTGAGAGTTGTCGGTTGACTTGATAACCGAGTGTGTAGAGTTTTCGGTTAGCTAGAAAACCAAGTGTGTAGAGAAGTTCCGGCTTTCAAACTGGGTTGTGTAGTGGATTCTCCTCGAGAGTGGGGAGCGGGGACGTAGGACGGAAGGTCCGAACCTCGTGAACATATAGCGTGTTTGGTTTGCATTGGCGCCCTTATAACTGTTCATCTTATAGCCTATTGCATCTTGTTTATTTTGTTCACTAGTTTGTTTCACCCTTGTGATAGTTTATATATCCTTGCATACATCATATAGTATATCTCATTGTTAGGATATATCACCTTGGTTATATTGCTTATTCTTGCTCACATATTGTATATCTATCTTGCAAGAATAATTTATTAATTAATTTTAATTGGCATAAAATTGAATTAGATTAGCATAAACCCTATTTACCCCCCTCTAGGGTTCTTTCCTAGTGGCTTTAGGATCTAACAATTGGTATCAGAGCTTGGTGCTCTTTGATTTAAGGTCTAATCGTCTTGAGTTAAAGATCCAAGTTATCTTTTTGTGCTAATCTTGTTTTGATTGCATTCGTATCTTGCTTGCATATTTTTTTACAAATTATGGATATGAATGATGCATCTTGTTTAGGCTATGATTCTAGTATTGCTCCTAAATTTAATATTTTTCCCTATGCTCAATGGTGCTTTAGATTCAAAATATTTGTTCAATCTAAAAATATCAATTTATGGGAAATCATTGATCGTGCTTATATGGTGCCCACGTTGGAGAAATCTAAGTGGAGCAAACATGATAAAATGATGTTTATTATGAACAAGCTTATGTTAGAATTTTTATTAAATACATTTGATTCATTTATGTCTAACAAGCTTGATTCTTTTGATAGCGCTTATACATTATGGAAATTCATAGAAGCGTATCAAGGAGACTTGGAGGCGATCCGACTAGCTTTGGAGGATCCCGCTTCAAGTTCTAAAGGAGCTTCATGCACACGAGCACTAGGCGATAGCCCTAGTGAGGTTTGCGAATTTAAAACCACTAATGATTTATCTAGTGATGAACTTGCTTATGCTAGTAAAAAATTATTGCATGCCTTTAACAAATTGCAAAATAATTTTATTGATTTAAAAAGCAAGCATGAAGATTTAAAATTCGATCATGAGAAGTTAGCTTCCAAATTTGATATCATTTCTCAAGAAAGTATTGCTCTTCAAGAAAACAATGATATGTTAAATTTGGAAAATAAAAACTTGAAATTGGATATTGCTAACTTGACTCATGACAAAAATAATGACATGTTAGAAGTAGAGAACATACAAATTGATACTGCTTCCTTTATAAATGACTATTTATGTTCTACTTCTAAAAATACATATGTGCCTAAAAATAAAGAATTGAATCTTATGAATAGTCGCATTTCATCTTTAGATTCAAATTTGAAAATATGCATTGATAATCATAAGAGGCTTATGGATATGTGTGCCAAGTCTAAGAAATCATCCACTCATCATGCACACATATATAGCAAAGTTTATAAGTGTTCAATTTGCGGCCGTAAAGGCCATCTAGCTAAATTTTGCTATGATGCACACAAACATAAAAATATCAATGCTCCTTGTGCATCTCATGTAGCTTCTTCATCACATGTACACACACATGCACCCATTGTTCATCATAAGCATGCTCATGTATATAGATGTGATCATTGTGGTCGTTTTGGTCATTTGGCCAAATATTATTTTGATTTGAAAAAGAATTCTAATTTGCCAAATGCTTCTAGTAGACCACATGCTTTTAAATGTGATGTTTGTGGTAGGTTTGGACATCTTGCTAAATTTTATTTTGATATGTAAAAAGCTTCTAAGTTGCAATATGTTCCAAATAGACCATTGTTTAAGAATGTTTCTCATTTGCAAAATATTTCTAAAAGACAATCTTTATTTGCAAATGATTATCGTGCACGAGCTAATGGTCCACAAAAACAAATGGATCTCTTTCATTGCACAAATTGCAATCGGAAGGGTTATTTGAGTGATTATTGCTTTGACCGTGTTAGTACACTAAATATGCCCAAATGAGTTCATAACCCAAGGGCGTTGAGCTTTAATGATAGGGGTCATGTCCCTAAATCTTTTGGTACCAAGAGTTCTTGGGTACCAAAACAAATTTGATTTTAAACCAAGAATTTTAGTATTTTTATTTTTCTTTGTCTTGGTTTTGAAAATTATGTCTTAAAATCTTTTGATTATGAAAACAAATTTTTAATTGATCAAATCTTTTGTTTTCATGATTATTTATTTTGATCTTGATGAGAGGACTACGTTTATATAACCCTCCGGAGTTATTGGGTGTTTATATGGGTTGATACTAGCTCAATAGCTAGATATAATTGCCTCTCTTGATTTTTAAAAATCAATGATGATTTAGTTTTATGTTCTTGTATGATTTACTTGTGATTTATGATTTTATTTGATTGATTTGTTTTCATTTGAAAACATTTTGCATAATTCTCATGTTCTTTTTCTTTTGATTTCATAAATCTATTTTATACATGGTTTTTATATTAGTGTAATGAGACACCATCTTTATAATGACATATTTATATGTGTCTTCATTGTCTTTTTGTATGTGAGGAGTGTTTAGCATACTTTCCATCTGTCTTTTTGTATGTGAGGAGTGTTTAGCATACTTTCCATCTATGCTTGCTCACATATGTATGCCTTAGCATTCATTGCATATATTCATTAAGGCATTTTGATAGGGGGAGCAATCCCTATACTTATTTTATACTCACCCATGCTTATTTGTAGGGGGAGCTTTCACTCTCTTAATTCTTTTGTCCCCTTTTTGATGTTGTCAAAGGGGGAGAAATATTATGAGTATAGCTTTTCTTGGGAATATGCATGTTAATTCTAATTTTATTTTCTTTCATGCATATATATCTCTTTGTGTAAATTGTTTGCCATCATTAAAAAGGGGAGATTGTTGGCCTTCTTGTTTTGATAATGTTTAATAAACAATTTACAACTAATATTATTTGTCTAGTATTTGTGTTTATCTATTTATTGTAGACAAACAATATATTGGAGGTTGGATGGAATTGCGCCATAACGATCATATCCAATGGAGGTTGGCGGAATAGTGGTTGAAGCCTATGCAATTCAAGTTGAAGATCTAAGTTCAAGCTTCATCCACAAGTGTACCAAGTCGAGCTTCAATGAAGATCTATCAAGCTTGGGTAATTAGTTCAGGAGTTTATATTACGTGTGTTGGTACTTTAAGCTCAATATCACGTACACACACATACATTGTGTTTTCTATGTATATATAGTTATATATATATACATACATGTTTTGGTTTTCATGTTTACATAAATATGAATTTACATATTTTATATTTATTGTTTTGTTTTGGTTTTTGGCTTTCAAGTTTAAATATGAAACAAATACATATATATATATATATATATATATATATATATATATATATATATATATATATATAGTTTATGGACTTAACAATCATTGTATACATATTTTATTAAGTCTATAAAATTATTTCATAGAGTTTCAAAACATTGTTTATGTCAAAACATCAAATTTCATGTGTATCACATTTTTACGTTTTGGACATACTTGCAAAATACATGAGTTTTCATAAATGGGAAATTTAATTTGAGAATTTATTTTCTAACATGTTCAATATAATATTTATAAACATTTTACAAAGTTTCATCATTTTTGGAGTTGATTTACTGTGTCAAATTGATTTTACAAAATCGGGTGTTTCAGCAGTTTTTAGAATCTAAAATATCTATGTTTAAATATTTATTTCTATCAACTGGGGAGTGATATTTAGGAAATTCTTTCTCTAACATATTCATATACATGTCTAGAACCTTCTGTCAAAGTTTCATGAGTTTTGGAGTTGATTTACTATTTTTAATTGATTTTACAAAGCCAGATACATAAATTTCCAGAATGCTGAATTTAGGGGTATTTTGGTCTTTTCAGCCTATAACGGCTAGTAACGGCTAGTTTTTGATATTTTCAATTTTTGGAAGTTTTTGGCTGGTTTAAGAGGCTATAAAAAGCCCTCAACTTTCATTGTTTCTCATGGATGTTTAAGAGAGTTTTAAAAAGAGTTTTACAAGTTTGTTTAAGGGTTTTTATGTTTGTTTCAAGAGTTTATTTATGAAGAAACTTTCACAAGAGCTTGAGGAGATCATTCTTTGGTGTTTGGACATTCAACTCTTTTCCCTCTCTCTCTTTTCATCTTTAGAGAAGTGTTTCTAAACTCAATATGGCTTTACATTTATATATAATTGTTTGATTATCATTTTATTAAGCTAGAATTTATTTGAGTTTAGTTTGATTTGGTTTACTCTTTGTTTACACACACAACCATTGAGCTTATTGTATTTGCATACATTATATAATTGGATTGTGGGATTGTGTGACATTGAGTGTGAACATACATTGTGTTCTCATCTATTGTAGAGAACAAATTTATATTTGTGTGCTTAAATTGTATAGTTCACTTTGTAATACACTTGTACATCGAGAGGAGTGTGTGGTGAGGACGGAGTCGATACCGAGAGGAGTGACGTCGGTGGCCTAGTGAGAGGTGATAATTCCAAGCACTTGAGGGAGTCGATACGTGAGGACCAACACTTGAGGTTGTAGCTTGTGTATGTACATTATGAGGATTTGTGATAGTTGTCGGTTGACTTGATAACCGAGTGTGTAGAGTTTTCGGTTAGCTAGAAAACCAAGTGTGTAGAGAAGTTCCGGTTTTCAAACTGGGTTGTGTAGTGGATTCTCCTCGAGAGTGGGGAGCGGGGACGTAGGACGGAAGGTCCTAACCTCGTGAACATATAGCGTGTTTGGTTTGCATTGGCGCCCTTATAACTATTCATCTTATAGCCTATTGCATCTTGATTATTTTGTCCACTAGTTTGTTTCACCCTTGTGATAGTTTATATATCCTTGCATACATCATATAGTATATCTCATTGCTAGGATATATCACCTTGGTTATATTGCTTATTCTTGCTCACATATTGTATATCTATCTTGCAAGAATAATTTGTTAATTAGTTTTAATTTGCATAAAATCGAATTAGATTAGCATAAACCCTATTCACCCTCACTCTAGGGTTCTTTCCTAGTGACTTTAGGGTCTAACATTCATTATGCACACATGTATGACAAAATTCACAAATATTCTATTTGCGGTCTTAAAGGCCATATAGCAAAATTTTGTCATAATGCACAAAAGCTTAACAAGCCTATTCATGATTGTGCATCCCATCAAACTTCTTCGTCTCATACACATGTACACACACATAGTGTAAATCATAAACATGCTCATGTGTACAAATGTGAATATTGTGGTCGTTTTGGTCATTTGACCATGTTTTGTTTTGATTTGAAAAAAATTCTCGTTTGCAAAATAATTACAAAAAAAATCTATTTTTGTAAATAAACCACGTGCACAACATTTTGGTCACCGTAAACCATTCAAACCCCTACATTGCACAAATTGCAATCGTATGGTTCATGTTTATGATTTTTGTTTTGATCATATCGGTGTATAAAATATGCCCAAATGGGTTCATAACCCTAGGGATTTGGACTTACATGATAGGGGTCATGTCCCGAATTTTATCGGTACAAAAAAGAATTGGGTACCAAAATGAGCTCTATTTTATATCTTTGTTTTGTTTTTGAATAGTTGGTTTTGAGTTTCAATGTTGATTTCTTTTGTTAAAATAAAATATTTTTCTTGTATTACTAGCTAAAAGCTTTTATATATACATATAATCTCTTATAAAGAAAAATTATTTAAAGATCCAAATGAAATATTTCACAAAATCCATGTTTAATTAAGTTTACTGTTATTTTTCTCACGGTCGACCGTATATGTTTCTGCCTCAGAGTCCAGTTTCTATGACTGTCGTGATCGACCGCCACGGTCGACCGCACAAAAATTTTTAGTTTTTTTATTTTCTTATCGAGTTTTGGTTTTTGTTTTGTTAACTGTTCTAAATCTGAAAGTTATACCACCATTTGATCTCACCTCAGATTCAATCCTGTTCGTTGCTTTATCCCTCACATGAGACCCGATCCTATTCCTTCATTTCATTTTCCCCAATTCGTCGATTCCTGCTCTTTCTCCCCGACGGTCGGCTGCCAATCTCTCTTTGATCAACCACGGTCTTCCCTAGGGATCTTTTCTTCACTGTTTACAGTTGGGTAATTTCTCCTCTCATCACTCTTGTTTTCATTCACTTCTTAGGGTTTCATTCTCTCAAATTCTAGGATTTTTGTTAGGGTTGATCTTTCAAAACTTGTGTTGCTTTTATTTGGATATCATGCCTCCTAGAAAGAAATCTAAACAAGATATTCCTTCTTCATCTAGTGCCACTAATTATGAGGATTTTCTGCTTTACAAAACCCTAGTTAAAAAATATAGGGATCTTTGTAAGTTGAAGATCTTATCATGTAGATATATCAAATATGAGGACTTAGCCATTTATAACATTTCTAAGATACTGTCTAATGTTGGTCTTCAAAATCTGTTAGATGAGAAATGTAAGGTTCCTCATTACCCCTTTCTTGTCTATTTGTTTTAGGCAAACCTATCAGTCACCTCTTCAGCTGATGGTCTTCAAACCATCAATACCTCTGTTAAAAATGTCCAGATATCTTTTTTTGCTGACGAGCTTGCGGGAATCCTAAAGATCCTGTCAAGTGACGTTGAGCTCATGTCCATTGAACACACTGATCAGGATGTGAATAATCTTCTGTTTAAGCCCGGTTGCTCTTATCCCATGAACAACAATTCACTAAATCCTACCGTCAAAATTATCGCACGAATTGTTGCTCAAAACCTTATTCCAAAAACCAGTAGCTTTGATCATTTCGCTCCAGATAAAGTGAATGCTGTGTATAC
The DNA here is from genome assembly GCF_001876935.1 of Asparagus officinalis. NCBI lineage: Eukaryota > Viridiplantae > Streptophyta > Magnoliopsida > Asparagales > Asparagaceae > Asparagus > Asparagus officinalis. Next base: position 66,784,069 of record NC_033798.1, on the reverse strand, counting down.
TATATTCGCCAAGATAAAAGTGAATTGGGCGAATGTTTTTCTTAAAAATATGGCATGCAAGCATTTTAAATTCCTTCCCTTTAGTTCTTTCATAACTCTTATCCTTCAACACTTCAGTGTTGACCTTTCTCATGAAACCAAAGTTGATCCCAGCAAGTAGTATTTCGATAGGGTTGCCCTCTATCGAATGCGACTTTCAGATTCATTATCTTCTACTCCTACAGAACCATCATCCTCCCTACCTTGTTCTGGACCTTCTACCATCTCTGCTTCTGAGGTCTTCGACCGTCTGGACTGCCTTGAGACTCAGGTCTCGAGCATTCAGAAGGATGTGAGGACTCTCCTTAGTCTTCAGCGTCAGTCTCTTAGGATTCAAGATCCCTCTCCCGGCTCTGACACTGGATCTGAAGAGGGTTCTGAAGAAGAATCTGGCTCGGGCTCTGAATCTGATAACGATGGTGGTGATTGATAAGGATGTTATGGATTTATGTTTTGAAGAACTAAAACTAAATGTTTCTATTTTCTTTTGGTGTTGTAACAACTCTTATGAATGCTGTTTTAAATCTATATGATGTTTCGTGTTTATGTAACTAAAACTAAGTATCTTGTAAGTTTGTTTTATGACATATGATGGTGCTTATGTTCTATGTTTGTCTCCTAAGTTCTCATACACATATCTTGTGTATAAGTATTTTTGTTTAGCTCCTATATATGTTCTTCCTTTTTGTTGTTATGTCATGTATGCAATTTGACAGGGGGAGTATTGACTATACACTTGCTTAAATTCTGTGCATGTCTGCAGGGGGAGCTTTGCTTTGTATCTTTTCCCTTTTTGGATGTTGTTAAAGGGGGAGAAAAACCCAAATGTAGCTTATGTGTAGTTTATGTGTTGTTTGTTAATATAAATGCCTCAATGATTTATATACGCTTTTGATTTATTCTTATGAATGCTACATTTTGAAAATTGTTTGCCATCATCAAAAAGAGGGAGATTGTTGGCCCTTTGGTTTTGATGATGATTTACCAAACAATTTATAACTAATTTGTTTTCTAGTATTTGTGGTTTCTTTTCCCTTTCAGGAATTCTACACATGGTGAAAAGCTATATACATCAAGAGTTAAAGATTCAAGATCATGTGTGCACTTTCCTTAAGTATAAAAATAAGTTTGTTAACGTGTATTGTGTGATTATGTTTAAAGCTCAACATATATGCACACACAGTTTGATTTTCTTTCTATGAAAATGATTTTTGCCAAAACATCGTAACAATAGTTGATGTTTCTTGCTTATATGGTTTTCATAGTTCATAATACATATACAAAGTATTCATGATATACAAACACAATTTCATATATCATAGTTCAATTTTTGTGTTCATGAAAAACATGTTTTATGTACCTTTTCAAAAACGGTTAGTTTTCACAAACAAAAATTGCATTTCCAAAAATTCCTTTTCAAACATGTTTATTTTCTCTTTTAGAAGCTTTCTCCAAAATTTTACTATTTTTGAAAATGATCTAATATTTTTAACATATTTTTTAAGCCAGCCAAAACAGGTTCAAAACCTGTATTTTCTGTGTGTCAGTTTGCGGTCGACCGTCATGGTCGAGCGCCTGCAGTCCAGGAACCAAAATTAGTTTTTAATGGCTTGCGATCGACCGTAACGATCGACCGTAGTATGTCCAGAGTCTTTCGCGGTCGACCACCGCGATTGACCGCCTGCCTTCCAAAACAGTATGCCCTCTTTTTGTTCTCCACGGTCGACCGCCAGTATTTCACGGTCGACTGCCGATATGATCGTTGTATTGTAACAGCTATTTTTTTATCTGATGTTCTGGGGGTATTTTGGTCTTTTCAGTGTGGTTTTGGCTGATGTCTTGAGTGAGTATAAATACCCTAGTGCCTTCCTCTTTCTAATGACTAAGAATTTTTGTTTAAAGTGAGTTTTATAAAGAGATTAACAAGTGTTTAAGCTTGTTTATGGTTTGTTTCAAAAGAGGAGTTTTCTACAACAAGAAGAGGCATTCATTTCCAATTAAGGATCTCATCCTCATCATCATTCTACAGTCCTTCTTGTTTATTGAGAAGTTTTCTAAACTCATCTTTAATATAGCTTACTAATTCATTATTCACATTCATATCTTAGCTATATTAACTTGAGTTGTAATTTCATTGTTCGCTTTTATCACACACACCATTGTTGAGCTTAAATATTTTCATACTATATATTATTAGGTAGTGGTGTGTGATTTAGCGAGAGTGAGCTTCATTGTGTTCTCATTCATTGTAGAGAACAAAACATTGTATTTGAACTTATATTGTGAGTATTACTTGTAATACACTTGTACACCGAGAGTAGTGCATGGTGAGAGACGGGGCTGAATCCAATAGGAGTGGCATCGGTTGACGAACCTAGGGAGAGGTTACATCTGAGCACTTAAGGAGGAGGGTATGGACTAGGCCAACACTTAGAGGGTGTAGAGTGTGATTGCAAGTGTGTAGTTGTAAAGTTTTCGGTTAGCTAGAAAACTGAGTGTGAGGTGTAAATGTTATTCGGGTAAGCATAGAAAACCCGGTTGTAAAAGTGGATTTCTCTCCGGGAGTGGGGAGCGGAGACGTAGGACGAAAGGTCCGAACTACGTGATCATATTTTGTGTTTGCATTGTTTATATTGCCCTATCATATTTGCATCTTTAGTTTAGATTGTTTACTCTTGTGTTGTTTATATATCCTTCCATATATTTCACCATATAGGGTATATCTCTTTGTTCGTATTGTTTATTCTTGCTCATATTATATTGTACATCTATCTTGCAAGAATAATGCAAGAATAATTTAGTAATAAGTTTTTATTGGCATAAAATCAGATTAGATTAGCATAAGACCTTAATCACCCCCCCTCTAGGGTCTAACACAAATGCCCTCTCAACAAGAGTGACTGCAAAGGAAAGAATAAGAGCTTCAACGTGATGTCACGAGATTTCTCAAGTGAATATGAAGAATCAGAAAGTAACTTAAGCTTCAATTATAAGGGTCATTATCTCACAGCCAATGCCGATATCTTAAACGTTTTTAAGGATGACAATTTGGTAAGGAAATTTATTAGAGAGCTAAGGAGCATGAAAGCACATGGTATTTAGACTCAGGATGTCCACAATACATGATAGATAAGAAACATTTGTTTCTTGAAGAAAGGTGGGGATGTGACTTTTGGAAATAATGATAAAGGTAAGAATATAGGAATTGGTTATATAGGCAATGATTCTTTTAAACTTCTTAAAGTTTTATTTATCGATGGTTTAAAGCACAATCTTATTTTTATTAACTAGTTATGTGACAGAGGTATATCTATTCTTTTTAGTTTACTGTATGCAATATTATTGATTCTAAAATAGGTTCGATTGACTTTACTGAATATAGGCATGCTAATGAATACACATTAAACTTCAATGATATTAAATCTAATACAGTAAAATGTTCGGTTGCTGGACGAGAGGATTGTGAACTTTGGCACATAAAACTTGGATAAGTGAACATGAGTTTATTACAAATACTCTTAAATAAAGAATCAGTTTGAGGTTTGCCTATCACTACTTTTAAAAGAGAGAGCTTATGTGAAGGCTGCACAAAAGGTAAATCTATAAGATCCTCTCATAATTTAAAGAATTTGGTGAGCACTTCTAAATCTTTGTAATTACTTCACTTAGATCTTTTTAGACTGGTGTTCATACAGGATTTAGAAAAAAAGAGTTATTGTTTAATTATAGCTGATGATTACTCCAGGTTTACATGAATCATATTTTTAGCAAAAGAGTAAAGTCAAGAGAAATAAGACTAGACTTGTTGCTAAGAGTTATAATTAAATAGAAGGATCGATTTTGATGGAACTTTTATTTCGGTTGCTAGACTTGAAGATAACAAAATTTTGCTTGCTATTTCATGTTATGAAGGCTTTAAGCTATATGAAATGGATGTAAAAGTGCCTTTCTAAATTGTCATGATACTAATTAACCAAATGTTAATCTTTCGGGAAAGCCGACGCGTGTCCCGATCCCTGCCTAATCAAACGTGTTTAGAGCCCATACAACTCAAGCTGCTCCCTCAGCCAAAACTTGATAGGTCGACAATTTTCTTAGCCGACTATAAAGGCGGTACTTATCGGCCAACCCACCATATCACCTCCAAGCACCCGCACTCAGCCTATTATTACAGCCGACAACTTGCAGTGTTCACAAGCCTCCAACTAGATGACTGAAGTGGCAGTAGTTTTCTCGAACCCCCATTGATAGCCGACTATCCTTGCATTAATTACTCTGACAAAGTCATCATTGCTCTTGCCCCTATAGTCTTTATGACTCATCAGATTCAGTCAGCTCCAAGCACCTGTTGTCTTCCCTATTATGAATGACTAGATGATTCATCTTCGCTAGCGACTGATACCTGTCAGCTGTCTATCGAGTCAGCTGCTTGCCTAGACTCAACTCAAATTACCTATTTGCCCTTGTGATACACTATAAAAGAAGCCATGTAGCGCAAGGTAACCCTCTAGTTATTCACACAACTTTGAAATCTTCTTCATCATCTCACATTTTCCACTTAAGTTCATATACTGACTTGATCATCGGAGAAACAACCAGAGAATCCAACTCCACCTCTTACGAGTTCTTCGCATGCAGAAAAGAACAACGGCTCCTGAACCGGCAATCTAAAAATGCTTGAGGATCCTAACCCAATACTAATACCTAAATAAACCTCATGTTTGATAACTGACATCAAAAGTATGGCACCCACCGTGAGGCTGATCATCCTTCTTCGTGCAAGATGTCTGGTTCTGAACCCCTAAGTTGATCCGTTAACCCACTCTCTAAAGAACTGTGCATGAACTATGTTACTCAGGTCTAGTTGGAAGAATCTGCACAGAAGACCTCTCAATCTTTCCAACAAAAATTTGCTTCATTCACCAATGAACTCCTCAATCGGATTCCTCCCTAACAAATCTCTTCATTAGTTCCTCTACCTCCGATAGCCAACCCTAAACCGTTCCTCAACCTCCAATGAGTCAACCGTTCCTTCCTCCATCTATGCACGCCACACAAGCTGTACAACAAGTAGACTACGCCGAATACATGTCTCCCCCAACTTGCTAGCAAACTCGCTTTGTAGCTCCTCCCCGACATTATCTGTAATATGTGGAAGCAATGGGGGAAGGCCCTAGCTTTGGCCATGATGATCGAGAGCACACTACGAGGGCGGCATAGCGCGACCCTCGGCATGCTCATGCCACTCCAGGCCCGTCGACCACCAATGTGGCGTCTAGTTACGACCATACCTTTCAACCAACCATGAAGGCCATTGGGGGGAATGCTCCCCTCACTGATGAAATCATGAATGCCACCTATGAGAAGTTCAAGATGTCTCACATAGGGAAGTATAACGACGAGGTGGATCTACCTGAGAATGTTTAGAATTATTATAACATGATCACTATGTTGCAAGCATCAGAACCAATCATCTATAGGTGTTTCCCTATCACTTTGATGGGAAGTGCCAAACTATGGTGGAATTCCTTGGCAAAAAAGTTTATCCATAACTTTAAACAACTCAGCCAGAAGTTCGTGCATCACTTCCTGGCTGATACCAAGCAGAAGATGCCCCTACATCTTGATGCAGACATGTCAAGAACCTAGAGAAAGGCTTAGTAACTACTTCAAGAGGTTACAGGCCAAAAGGCTAGAAGTCGACGACCTTGAAGGTGCGGTCACCATGTCTGCTGTCATGGCCTGCTTGGGGAGCAACGAGCTGGCCGGCTTGCTTGTTAAGAAGCGAGTCACCAGCTACAAGTAATTAATAGCTAAGGCTCATGGATACATGGACGTGGAAGACACCCAAGCCTATAAGAAGGTGGTCAGGGTGGTTGAAGCAGCAACAGTAGTAAGAAAACCGGTACCACCAACAGAGGCCAACTCCTCTCTAAGGAAGGAGGTAGCAAATGATACCCCCACCAACTCCTAGCCAAACAGGGCTAACAAGAGGGATTGTAGGAGGGAGGTCTCCAAGAAGCCGACCCTCACCACCTTCAACACTACTCTCACAGAAGCTCTCTACATGGTCTAGAAAGAGGGGTACCTCAATTCCGCTCCTCCTCGCATGAGGTCGGATCCTCAATCTTGGGATATGAGGCAATATTGTCGATATCGTCAAGATCATGACTATATTTCTAATGATTGCCTAATGCTTCAAAGAGATACTGAGGACTTTATATAGAGAGGATACTTGAAGAAGCTTGTCTCCCAGCAAGACTGGAAAGAATCCGTTCAAGAGGGTTTAGGCCCGTTCAAGATGGATTAGGCCCGTTCAAGAGGGATTAGGCCAAAGGTCTCAGTCCAGATCGCCTCACCCCCAGCATCCACCTAACACCTGACCTACTGAGGCTAGCATTAGGGGTGTTATCAACACTATCAGCGATGGCTCTGCGATGGAAGGAATGTCCAGCAATGCTCGAAAGAAGTATACCAAGCAAGCATTGCAAGTTAACTTATGAGACAAAAAATCAAGGATGGACCAGCCTATCTCCTTCAATGACTCAAACTTGTGAGGCATTAAGACGCCTCATAACGACCCCCTCATCATCTCAGTTGAGATCAACGACTTTCAAGTCAAGAGGATTTTGGTCGACGCATGAAGTTTAACTGATATCCTATTCATCAACGCCTTCAATTAGATGTGCATTAACAAGTGTAAGTTGTAACCTTGTCGGGGTTTACTCATTAGATTCACAAGACATTCACTCCTACCAAAAGGTATGATCACGCTCCCCCTAACTGTTGGCGAATACCCTTAGTAATCCATTGTCCAGACCTAGTTTTTGGTAATAAACCTCAAGTCTACCTATACTTTTATTTTAGGAAAAATTATGCTTAATAGCTTACATGCAGTTCCATCCACTTACCACTAAATAGTGAAGTTCCTGACTCCTGAAGGAGTCAGAATTGCCAAAAGAAACTAGCGAATGGTTAGATCCTATTATCTTCCCTCGATGAAGGGAAAGGAGTGCTGGAGACCTTGCCCATTGAGAAGATAGACCTCTAGATGGAGAAAGCATTAGAGAGAGAGAGAGAGAGGACGACTCCCATCACAGAGCCCCATTGTAGGCGTCAAAAATTGCCTATAGGTCCCCGAATACAGCCCGAGACAAAGAGAAGGTGATGAACATCATAATCCAAGTCGAAGAGGATTATCCGAGTCAAAGAGGATTATCCGACGTCGATAAGCGCATGAAGCGAATCGGCGAACCGTTGATGACGCGACAACGAACCACCACAATGGCAAACGTCAAGTGGCCCACATGCTCGTTAGCCACCAGAATGGCAAACCAAGTGTCCCGTGCACTCAAACCACCCTCATGTGGCCCACTTGCTCGTCAGTCAATACGCGCACATCAGTCAACGCGTGCACATCAGTCAACGTGTGCACGTCAGTCAACAAGCACACGTTAGTCAAGCGATCCACACGAGGAAGCGTACCAGTTAACGAAACGACGAAATACTCATAAACGACGCATGCAAGTCAATAAGACAACCAAATACGCAAAACGGTGGAAAATACAAGTCCCGAAAAAGTCAGAAAAACACTAAAAAGTTCAGCGAAAAGTCAAAACTTTCTGCGCCCGCACGGGTCGGATGAATTCGACCCGCGAGGGGGCGCGGGTCGGACTAAACCGACTCGCTCCTGTGCGGGTCAGATGCATCCGTCCCGCGCCCCTGCGGGTCGGGTTCACCCGTCACGCTGTTTCAACCCTTGGACACGTTTTTGACAGTTTTGAATGGTTTTCTCAGGATTCATTTGTTCCAGGGGTTCCCAACTGACTTGATATCATTCACAAACATGGTTAGGCCATTATTGACTAAAGATATGGCCAAATCCTTCATTCTTATCCAAAAATCCCCCAACCGAAGCCTATAAATACAAGCCTAGGGGCTCAATTCACAAGGGCGGATTATTATCAAGAGGGCGAGGTGCTGCCGGATTGAGGAGTCAAAGGAGCACGAATTTATAGTGAAGACAAGTCAGATCCTGGCGAACTTCAGCATAAAGAGGAAGGCTTTCGAAGGATCTGAACCCGTATCTCCTCTCGTCCGTCCGTTCCTCGAGATTAGGCTTGGTCTTAATCTCGAGAAGAGCTACTAATTTCTCTTGGTCGATATCAGAGCTTCAAGCGAATACTTCCTTGGTGAAGTAGGAGCTCTGTTAATTTTTTATTAACCAGATCTGATCCGTAGGCGGTCTACGGATATCGACGTCCCCGGTATAGGCAAAGATCCCTCACAAGCAGAAGACTAATAAACGATTTCTCTGTATTTGTTTGATAAAGTTGTAAACTTTTTATTTTCATTGTGTAAGGAGATCTTATAAAAAGATCAATTTTTTATTTTATTCGAGTTTATTGTAACGACCAAAGTTGTAATAGATTTAATGACAATGAAAGCAACTTTTGAACCAAACACCCATGAGATACCTATCGACTAAGAAGGAGAGAAGAGAAGAAGGTCAAGATTGGACTAAGCCTTGTTGAACCCCTGCATGGCGTTGTGATCACGTTCCTACTTAAGAATGCAGATGTATTTGCTTCGAAGTGATGTGCCATGAGCTCTCAGTCGAATGGCATGCTAAGCAGGTTCGACAACAGAAGAGGCATCTTGGCCCCGAGAGACAGAAAGTAGCTACCGATGAGGTCGACCAACTCCTTAAATCCAGTTTCATCAGTGAAGTATAATATCCGGAGTACCTATCCAATGTAATGTTAGTGAAAAAATCCTATGGCAAATGGAGAATGTGTGTGGACTTCACATATCTCAATAAAGCTTGGCCAAAAGATAGCTACCCCCTCCCCAGCATTGATCAACTTATGGACGAGAGTACGGGTCATGAACTACTCAGCTTCATGGATGCTTTCTCCTGCTACAACCAAATCCTTATGGCAGAGTATGATCAAGAGAAGATCTTATTCATTACGAACCAAGGAACCTATTGCTCTAAAGTGACACCCTTCGGTCTCAAGAATGTAGGTTCCACCTACTAAAGGTTGGTCAATAAAATTTAAAACCCCAGATCGGCCTCAATGGAGAAGCTTACATGAACGGCATCCTTGTGAAGTCTAAACAAGCATCATCCCACGTTTCAGACCTTGAAGAGACATTCTATGCCTTTGGATGCTACCGCATGAAACTTAATCTAGTCAAATGCACTTTTGGGGTACAATCGAGCAAATTCCTCGTGTTCACGATCACCCAGAGGGGCATTGAAATTAACCCCGAAAAGATAGTCGCTATAAAGCAGCTGCCTGAACCCCACACACTGAAGGACGTCCAAATACTGAAAGGAAAGATAGCAGCATTGGGTCATTTTTACTCAAAATATGCAGAGAGGAGCCTTTCATTCTTTAAGACATTGAGAGGGAGCAAGGAGCTAAAAGAAGGCATGGGCTGGATGATTAAATGCAGCGAGGCCTTTAGGGACCTCAAATGATATTTGAGCACCAAGCCTCT
>NC_033798.1:66728486-66774513 GCF_001876935.1 Asparagus officinalis | reverse complement strand
GAGAGACTTTGTATCTATACATGGCCATGTCCCTCAAAGCCATCAACTCTGTACTAGTTCAAGAAGAAGATAATACCTAGAAGTCGATATATTTATGTCAGCTGGATCCTGAAGGCGGTCGAACTTAACTATACTCTCATTGAAAAAGCATCTTTCATACTCTTCACCACTACTAGGCGGCTTCGCCCCTAATTTTTCAGGCACACCACAGTCATGCCGATGAGTCTGCCTTTAAAAAGGCGTTCAACAGCCCCACCACTTCAGGGAGGATGGCCACTTGGTCGGTCGATCTCAGCGAACATGATGAACAATTTAAGCCAAGGATAACCAAAAAGGCTCAAGCTTTGACAGACTTCCTAATAGAGTCAACAACAGTAGATGATGAGCCATCTCTAGCAATGTTGGCTCCTAAACCAAAGCCCTCAACATCTCAATTAGTTAAAGCATTCTCGAAAGCCCCGCATCCTCGAGCATGATTCATGGAAATTTTCCTCATGGTGGTTGCTGAAGGTGGACGAGTCCTCTGGTGAAGCAGGTAATGGAGCTGGAGTGGTCCTGAGAGCTTTAGACAGATCCATGCATGAGCACCCCCATCATTTTTTATTTTTCTGCCTCGAATAACAAGGCCAAATATGAAGCACTTTTGGTAGGGTTTCGAGCTGCCTTAGCACTAAAGGCTAAACATCTCTACATTTTGGCTGACTCTCAACTTGTAGTCCACTAAGTGAAAGGAGAGTATGAAGCCAAAGACTAAAGGATGATCATGTACTTGAAGGTGGCCAAAGAGCTGCTAAGCAACTTTGCAGTCTTTAGGATCGTCCAAGTCCTCTGCAACATCAACGCATGGGTGGACGCTGTAGGCGTATAAAATTGCCTATAGGTCCCTTAGCACAGCTCGACGCTGATTTAACAAACGGACCACCGGGCGACGTATCCAAACAAGACCGCCAACGCTGAAGCCAAGCTATACGCAACGGAGCAGGTTAACGAGGCGACAAATCGCACCCAAGCATTGGAATGCATCCACTCGCACGCGGAATCAAACCAATGTTTAGGTGAATCACCGAGTCATCTAAACAAGAGCGAACTCGGATGAATCACGATCAAATCAACATCAATTCCGGACTCAAATTCAGAAGTTGGTTTACTGCCATATCAGGAACCCGACTCACTGCCAAATCTGGAATCAAGTCAAAGAGTCGTTGCCAAGTCAATCAACCACACAAGAGAACCAGAACCGGAAACAAAGGACGAAACGGACAAACACCCGGGGACTCGGCCGAAACCGAACCACCCCAGGGTGGCTCGGCCCAAGCCGGAACTTAAAAAAGATTGAAACTTTGGGACTTCGGGGACTCACTCCTTCAGATCTGGTGCTCGGCGATCATCAACGTCAAATAAGGCAGGTGTTCGAGAGGATCAGATCTCAGATCTACGCAGGCATACTCCGGATCTAAGCTTGGTCTTAGATCCCGAGACTTGGACGATTGTTTCCTTGGTGAAACAATCCTCCCCGGCTATTATTTCCTTGGTGAAATAATACCCGTTGTACTGCGTAGATCCGACCGGATCTAGATCGCGCGGTGGTCCACGGCAAACAACCCCGGCGCAGGCAAAGAACCCACAAAGCGAGCGACCGCAAAACAGGAGCTCGCGATTCGTTCGACACAAAAGGAGAAAAGTTGTAATCTTTGTTTATTTTTATTTGATTTTCGTTGTAACCGGATCTTATAAAAAGACCGGATCTTTTGTAACTCAAAAAGTTGTAACTCAAGATGACAATGGAATCAATAACAAAGAAAGACACGAATTTTCCAGCGAACAATCTGGCGACCACAGTGGGAGCCACCGATCTCGCTGCCGAGATCGGAGCGTCGCAGCCGCGGATCTTGATCCCAGTCGTGGAGGAGGTCGAATACGAGTTCGATCAGACCAAGTTCGAGGAATACCTTTCATCCTCGTCTAGATCAACCTCCCCCCGCAAGTCCAAGAAGTCCAAGTTCTCTTCCAACAGAAAGGTGCGTTGGTACGAAGAAGTTGAAGCTACCAACGACGACCTCATCTCGATTGACGCCAAAGTTGCGTCAGATGAGGCTCCACCAATCTCCAACCAGATCAAGCTGGTTCCAACCAATTCCTCCGTCACCAAAGGAGCGGTGACTCTCTCAAAGAGAGCCCGCCAAAGGCAACGCCAACGCTTGGCCAAACAATTCGCCAAAGCGATGGAGTCCACCGACGGAGTCCGCTACAACGCGGGTCTGAAGAACAAGAGAGGCAAACAGCCTCAACAACAGATGAACGGCGCCTCTTCCAAGCCGCCAACAATGGAATGGGTCCGTGTCAAACGGAATCGTTCGACGCTGGAAGAACGCATCCGCAAACGCCGCGCACTATCAGCGCAGGCACGGGCTCAAGCCGAAGAAGCCCGTAGAAAGTTGCAGAAAGAAGTGGCCAAGAAGCCGCCACCAACTCGCAAAGTTTGGAGGCCAAAGTCTGAAGCGGCAATTCAGGCTAAGGAGCAACCTTTGCAGCCTCCAACCAAAATTCAACCTCCGGCGAACCCAGCTAAGTCGCCGAGAATTCCCATAGCTACTCCGGGAGATCATGCAGAATCCTCCCGAAGAAGAAAGCCAGTCTTGGAGCGCCTCGGTCCAATTCCCGATGAGCGAAGCAAAGCTCCGATCCAAGAACGTTTGGGCCCACTAAGAAAACCCCGAACGAATCAACACGCTGGGGGTCACCGCTACCTCCAACATGACAAGGAGCTCAAGGCAACTGCGCGCGCTAATTTGCGCATTGAGGTCCAAGAGCCCGCTGAGAATTCACGCCCAAAAAGGCATGTCTCAAGGCGCGTGACTCTTGAAAGTCCAAGGAAGGCAATTCGCCCTCAGATGGAAACATTATCATCTGATAGTGATAATGTTATACCTGAGAAGTCGTGCCCACACACGATAGGTTACTCCGACTGTCAAAATGACGAGTTGTACTATCGTGCTGGGGGTACGAACAGAACCAGAAAGAGGAGTCCCCGAGAACAGGAAACTCAGTGCCCTTGTTCAAAGCTCATTCGGGCGGTACTGTCTCAATGCAACTGCATCAAGGTAGTCCCCGAGAGAATTTCAGTGTTCGAAAGGCTCGGCACCGAAACGCCAAAACCAAGGTATAGGCGTTTCCGGCAAAGAAGAACGGTGGTTAAAGACGGAGAATTTCCGAGGGTCACCGCCAACATGACCAGCAAAGAGACATCGACACAGATTGATCTCAAATCGTTTCTGGAAGCGTCCCGGCGTGTAACCCGTCTGCAGTCCGGAGCCATCGCACGAGGAACTTATGGTAGGGTTCGGACAAGATTGCCTTCGGAAGATGAAGAATCGGATTCCTGCTCTGCTGTCGCATCGGACAATACAGTGTCCAGCGAAGGACAACCCCGCGAGTCATTTATGATAAGCGCGGAAGAAATGGCCAAGATGCTTGAAGACGCTTTGGCTAAGCAGAAAGAAAGTTTCAAATTCGAGATGGAGATGGCCATGCAGCAGATGAGAGAGATGCATGAGCAGCAAATCCATGCATTCAGGAACCAGCAAAGTGAATCGAACCGCCGTAACCAGATTATTCAGGAAAAGGAGCACGCAGATAGGGATGAAGCTCACAATGCCAATAACCCTCCTGTCAATACAGGGGGTGGTAACGAGGATGCCAACGAAGATACAAGTGAAGACTTGAAGATCAAAGATCTCGAGAGCAAAATCAACACATTGATCTCCGCTCAAGAGACGAAGAAAACAGGCATTCCCTGTCCATACCCACGAGAATGGGAATCGATCCCCTATCCGGCGAAGTTCAGTTTAATCAACTTCACGCCGTTCGATGGGAAGGGTTCCCCCACTCAGCATTTGATTTATTTCAAATCGCACCTGGGTATTATTTCCGGCAATGAGCCTCTGATGGTGCGGTCATTCGTCGGCACTCTTCGCGGAGCCGCCTTCGATTGGTACCGCCGCCTCAAGCCAGGAAGCGTGAACAGCTGGGATGACATGGAGACCAAGTTCCTGGCCAACTTCTTCGACGACGACACCGAGATATCTATCGGATCATTGCTCGATGAGAAGCAGAAGGACGGGGAGTTAGTCGACACCTTCGTCAAAAGGTTCCGGAACAAGGCGATGAATTGCCGGGACCCGATCACAGAGGAATTCATCCTCCAAACTTGCCACAACAACCTTGCGTTGGACGTGTTGGAAGCAATGGGAACAGCACCGTCTGACACTTGGAAGGATCTGAAGGTGCGCGGTGAACAAGCCGAACGTTTCCTCCGAAGGAAGAAGGCCGAGAGGAACCTACCGACGGCTAATCCTCTGGACTCAAACTTCGCCTCTCGTGGTAAGGGCAAAACACCTGCAGCTACTGGTGGTGCTAATCAAGCGTCACAACAGCAATCCCGAAGGCAGCAAAAGACTTCGGGTCCGAGACTCCAAAGAGAGTATTCCTTCAAGGACGAAGACGTTCCAGCCATCTTCGAATCCCTCCTTGAAGGTAACAAGATCAAGCTACCACCTATCACAAATCAGGAGGAAGCTGACAACACTACGGACCCAAAGTACTGTGCATACCACAGGAGGGTCGTTCATCCCACCAAGGATTGCTTTGCTCTCAAGAATAGCATTCAGACCTTGGTTGAAGCCGGCGTCATAACGCTAAGGTAAGCCAAATAAGAACGGCAAAACTCCAAAGAGTATACGAGTATAAACTGTTTCTCAATCCTCCGACCGGTATAAGAGGTTAAACTACTCCCTGATACTCCAATAGGTATATGAGTCTAAACTGTTTCCCCACTTTTGACGGGAAGTTCCTGGAGAATATTAAGCTAATATTCTTAAGGATAACCCGGTTAGGTAACTGATAATAATGTCCGAACCAGTTCCGCAGAGGAAACTGGGGGTGGACGATTTATGTAACGGGAAGTTCCCAAAACCACAACAATGTAATGAATAAGAACTCTCATTCAAATTCTCACCGTGTCTGTGCACTCAACACCCTCTCTGTTAGAGTCTCGACATAAAATTCCCAATTGGTCAAACCTTCCTACAGTTAGGACCATAACCGCAATGTCGATTCCTCCAATGAACGAGAGGTCCACTTTCAAATCGAGCGATCAAACCTTCCTACAGTTAGGATCGTTTCAAATCTCCCAACATGGTCAAACCTTCTTACAGTTAGGACCACAGTCAAAATCCCCTCTCGATTCTCCCAATGAACGAGAGGTCCACAAATCAAGCGATCAAACCTTCCTACAGTTAGGATCGTCTTAAACCTTCCATTCGGTCAAACCTTTCTACAGTTAGGACCAAAACCAAAATCCCCTCTCGATTCCTCCAATGAACGAGAGGTCCACTTTCAAATCGAGTGATCAAACCTTCCTACAGTTAGGGTCACCTCAAACTCCTGTTTGGCCAAACCTTCCTACAGTTAGGGTCAAAACCATAATTCACTCTCGATAAACGAGAAATTCATCTTTAGTTCGGTAATCAAACCTTCCGACAGTTAGGGTTATCCGAATCTTTTCGATTCTCGGAGTGGAGATCCCACTCTCAGTTTCACCTTTCCGGATTCTGGGGGTGGAGATCCCACCTCGAGTCTCCTTTCCAATTGAAGAGAGAATATAAAATTCTTCTTCTTCATTTTCGGGAGATAGAATATAAAATTCTTCCTCTCCCATTTCGGGTTCGTCTTTGCCCCAAGAGAAGACCCCACCTTTTTCAAATCCCAAAATCTGTGCCTCACAGGTTAGGAAGTTTATCCCGAATCCTAAGCAGGGATAAGTCTGCGCCTAACACGCGCTGCCGGTTTAGTCTTTTTCCGTACAAAAAGACACCAGAGTTCGATTCTGGGGTATTCTATCCTGAAACCTAAGTAAGGATAAGCCTGCGCATAACCTGCGCTGCCGGTTAATTCTTAACCGTTGAAAAGAACACTCGCCCGCATATTCAACATTGCGGCAGGCTGTTATTAATAACACCAAAATCCATGCCTTACACGCATGGGGAATTTCATCCTGAATCCTAAGAAAGGATATGCCGACGCCTAACACGCGTCGCCGGTTTAGTCTTTCCCCGTAGAAAAAGACACCAGAGTTCGATTCTGGGGTATTTTATCCCGAAGCCTAAGGAGGGATAAGTCAACGTTTAATACACGTTGCTGGGTAGCCTATTCCCATGACAACGGCGAAGTCTATGTATTCAAAGTCATAGCAACAAGTCTTAGAGGATTCAGTCTCTAAGCACAACGTTACATGCGGAACGGATTTAGACAATTCGCATGCTAGCCCGACTCAAACGGTAGTCGGTAAAGGTTAATCAAATCCGTTAAAGGCTTGGGGTTAGCCAAAAATCCTAAAGTCAGCGCCTAACACGCGTCGCCGGGTAGTCTATTCCCGTGAGAAAGACGAAGTCTACGTATTCGAAGTCGTAGCATCAAGTCTAAGGGAGTTCATTCCTTTAGCACAACGTCACATGCGGAACGGACTTAAGACAATCCGCATGTAAGCCCGATTCAAACGGTAATCGGTAAAAGCATGACAAATCCGTTGAGGGCTGAGGATTTGCCAAAAATCCTAAGTCAACGTCTGATACACGTTGCTGTTTAGTCTTTTCACAGGAGAAAGACGAAGTCTACGTATTCAATATCGTAGCACTAAAAGAGTTAACTCTTTTAGCATAACGTCACATGCGGAACGGACTTAAAACAATCCGCATGCTAGCCCGACTCAAACGGTAGTCGGTAAAGGCGCATCAAACCCGTTGATGGCTGAGGATTTGCCAAAAATCCTATAAATATGCGAGTCATTGACGCATCAACTTTATGAGTTGGTCTCGTGACTCGAGCATCCAACGACCTTGGGATAAGATCCATGCTCCAATTCCTTAAGAGCTTAAACCGTGTGTACTCCAGCAGACGTACGAGTATAAACTGTGTCAAATGCCGAACAGTGCATCATAATGAAGCCTGGACGCCGGACAACGCGTCGCAATGAAGCTCAAACGCCAGACAACGCGTTATAGATGAAGATTCAACGCAGTCAATCGATGATAAGTTCTGTGTTGAAGCAGCAAACTCGAGCCAAAAAGTCAAGAAATCAAGAATCGACTTCAAGTTCAAATTCCAACAACGGTCAGACAATAAATGCAGCACCGGAACCCCTACAGGCATTCTACAAAGCACTGAATAGCCTGAAGGAATTGAAGGAATCCAGAACAGAAGTCATTCCAGAGTCCCGTTACACCGACTGAAGGTTGGGACAATCACATCCAAAGTATTCCAGACTCTTCTATAAAAGAATGAGACTGAAATACTTTGGAGGGGGTATCTGTAGGCGTATAAAATTGCCTATAGGTCCCTTAGCACAGCTCGACGCCGATTTAACAAACGGACCACCGGGCGACGTATCCAAACAAGACCGTTAGCTCGCCAACGCTGAAGCCAAGCTATACGCAACGGAGCAGGTTAACGAGGCGACAAATCGCACCCAAGCATTGGAATGCATCCACTCGCACGCGGAATCAAACCAATGTTTAGGTGAATCACCGAGTCATCTAAACAAGAGCGAACTCGGATGAATCACGATCAAATCAACATCAATTCCGGACTCAAATTCAGAAGTTGGTTTACTGCCATATCAGGAACCCGACTCACTGCCAAATCTGGAATCAAGTCAAAGAGTCGTTGCCAAGTCAATCAACCACACAAGAGAACCAGAACCGGAAACAAAGGACGAAACGGACAAACACCCGGGGACTCGGCCGAAACCGAACCACCCCAGGGTGGCTCGGCCCAAGCCGAGCCACCCTGAGGTGGCTCGGCCAAGGCCGAGCCACCCATGGGTGGCTAGGCTCAGAACTGTGCGCGGGCACAGTTCTGAGTGCCTATAAATAGGCCTTGTGCTCATTTGTTTCAGAGGTTGGAAATTTTGGAGAGAGGCGAAGCCCTGCTGGATTGAAGACTCAGATCTAAAAAAGATCACAACTTTGAAGGCTTGGAGACTTGGACTTTCAGATCCGGTGCTCGGCGATCACCAACGCCAAATAAGGCAGGAGTTCGAGAGGATTGGATTTGAGATCTACACGATCACACTCCGGATCTAAGCTTGGTTCTTAGATCCCGAGATTCGAGCGGTTGTTTCCTTGGTGAAACAATCCCTCCCGGCTATTATTCCCTTGGTGGAATATTACCCGTCATATCGTGTAGATCCGACCGGATCGAGATCACGCGGTGGTCCACGGCAAATAACCCCGGCGCAGGCAAAGAACCCACCAAAGCGAGCGACCGCAAAACAGGAGCTCGCGATTAGTTCGACAAATAAGGAAAATTGTAATCTTTACTTTGTTTTCTTTGATTTTTCATTGTAACCGGATCTTATAAAAAGACCGGATCTTTGTAACGCATAAAGTTGTTAACTGAGATAGCAATGATATCAACAATGAAGAAAGACACGATTTTTCCCGCGAACAACCCCCTGCATTGACGGGAGGGTTATTGGCATTGTGAGCTCCATCCCTATCCGTGTGCTCTTCTTCCTGAACAACCTGATTACGGTGACTTGGTTCACCTTGTTGGTTCCTGAATGCCTGGATTTGTTGCTCATGCATCTCTCTCATAGTCTGCAGGGCCATCTGCATCTCAAACTTGAAACTTTCTTTCTGTTTAGCCAAAGCGTCTTCAAGCATCTTGGCCATTTCTTCCGCGCTTATCATAAATGACTCGCGGGGTTGTCCTTCGCTGGACACTGTATTGTCCGATGCGACAGCAGAGCAGGAATCCGATTCTTCATCTTCCGAAGGCAATCTTGTCCGAACCCTACCATAAGTTCCTCGTGCGATGGCTCCGGACTGCAGACGGGTTACACGCCGAGATGCTTCCAGAAACGACTTGAGATCAATCTGTGTCAATGTCTCTTTGCTGGTCATGTTGGCGGTGACCCTCGGAAATTCTCCGTCTTTAACCACCGTTCTTCTTTGCCGGAAACGCCTATACCTTGGTTTTGGCGTTTCGGTGCCGAGCCTTTCGAACACTGAAATTCTCTCGGGGACTCCCTTGATGCAGTTGCATTGAGACAGTACTACCCGAATGAGCTTGGCACATGGGCACTGAGTTTCGAGCCCTTGAGGGCTTCTTTTTCTTGTTTTGTTCGTACCCCCAGCACGATAGTACAACTCGTCCATTTGATCGGAGTAACCTATCGCGTGTTGGCATGATTTCCCAGGTATAACGTTATCATCCTCGGATGACAACGTTTCCTTCTGAGAGCAAACTGCCTTATTTGGACTTCCGAGAGTCACTCGCCTCGAAACACGCCTTTGTAGACATGAATTCTCAGCGGGCTCCCGAACTTCGATGCGCAAGGTAGTGCGCTTGGGTGCCGTAAACTCTTTGTCATGTTGAGGGTTGTGTCGACCCCCAGCATGTTGATTAGTTCGGAGCCTCTTCATCGGGCCCGAGCGTTCATGGACTTCGTTGCGCTCGTCGGGAATTGGACCGAGGCGCTCCAAGATTGACCTCCTTCCTCGGGATGGTTCGGGAGGTTGAACTCGTTTTGAAGGCTGTAAAGGTCGATCCTCGGCCTGACTCACCACTTTGGACTTTGGCCTCCATATTTTGTGAGTTAGTGGTGATTTCTTGGCTACTCCATTCTGCCACCTTCTACGGGCTTCTTGAACTTGAGCTCGTGCTTGTGCTGAGAGTGCGCGGCGCTTCTGAATGCGATCCTCCAGCGTTGAACGGTTCCGTTTGACACGGATCCATTCGTTCGTTGGTGGCTTGGAGGAGTTGCCATTCATTGGTTGTTGAGGTCGTTCGCCTCTTCTGTTCTTCAGATCCGTGTTGTAACGGATCCCGTCCACAGATTCCATTGCCTTTGCGATTTGTTTCGCAAGGCGCTGACGTTGCCTTTGGCGGGCTCTCTTTGAGAGAGTCACTACGCCCTCGGCAACGGAAGATTCGGCCAGAGCAGATCTGACCTGGTTGGAAGGAGAGATCTCACCCGATGCAGCTTCGGCATCAAACGGGGCGAGATCTTCGTTGGCAGCTTCAACTTCTTCGTACCAACGAAGTTTTCTCTTGGAAGAGAGCTTTGGAGACTTGGACTTGCGAGGGGAGGTGGATTCGGACGAGGATGACAGATACTCCTCGAACTTTTGTTGGTCGAATTCGTACTCGACCTCCTCCTCGACCGGGATCGGGATCCGCGGCTGCGACGCGACAGCTTCGGCAGTAAAGCTGTTGGCTCCCACTGTGGTCGCCAGATTGTTCGCGGGAAAAATCGTAGCTTTCTTCATTGTTGATATCATTGCTATCTCAGTTAACAACTTTATGCGTTACAAAGATCCGGTCTTTTTATAAGATCCGGTTACAATGAAAAATCAAAGAAAACAAAGTAAAGATTACAATTTTCCTTATTTGTCGAACTAATCGCGAGCTCCTGTTTTGCGGTCGCTCGCTTTGGTGGGTTCTTTGCCTGCGCCGGGGTTATTTGCCGTGGACCACCGCGTGATCTCGATCCGGTCGGATCTACACGATATGACGGGTAATATTCCACCAAGGGAATAATAGCCGGGAGGGATTGTTTCACCAAGGAAACAACCGCTCGAATCTCGGGATCTAAGAACCAAGCTTAGATCCGGAGTGTGATCGTGTAGATCTCAAATCCAATCCTCTCGAACTCCTGCCTTATTTGGCGTTGGTGATCGCCGAGCACCGGATCTGAAAGTCCAAGTCTCCAAGCCTTCAAAGTTGTGATCTTTTTTAGATCTGAGTCTTCAATCCAGCAGGGCTTCGCCTCTCTCCAAAATTTCCAACCTCTGAAACAAATGAGCACAAGGCCTATTTATAGGCACTCAGAACTGTGCATTTGCACAGTTCTGAGCCTAGCCACCCATGGGTGGCTCGGCCTTGGCCGAGCCACCTCAGGGTGGCTCGGCCTTGGCCGAGCCACCCTGGGGTGGCTCGGCTTTGGCCGAGCCACCTCAGGGTGGCTCGGCCTTGGCCGAGCCACCCTGGGGTGGCTCGGCCACCGAGCCACCTCAGGGTGGCTCGGCTTGGGCCGAGCCACCCTGGGGTGGTTCGGTTTCGGCCGAGTCCCCGGGTGTTTGTCCGTTTCGTCCTTTGTTTCCGGTTCTGGTTCTCTTGTGTGGTTGATTGACTTGGCAACGACTTGTTGACTTGATTCCAGATATGGCAGTGAGTCGGGTTCCTGATATGGCAGTAAACCAACTTCTGAATTTGAGTCCGGAATTGATGTTGATTTGATCGTGATTCATCCGAGTTCGCTCTTGTTTAGATGACTCGGTGATTCACCTAAACATTGGTTTGATTCCGCGTGCGAGTGGATGCATTCCAATGCTTGGGTGCGATTTGTCGCCTCGTTAACCTGCTCCGTTGCGTATAGCTTGGCTTCAGCGTTGGCGAGCTAACGGTCTTGTTTGGATACGTCGCCCGGTGGTCCGTTTGTTAAATCGGCGTCGAGCTGTGCTAAGGGACCTATAGGCAATTTTATACGCCTACAGATACCCCCTCCAAAGTATTTCAGTCTCATTCTTTTATAGAAGAGTCTGGAATACTTTGGATGTGATTGTCCCAACCTTCAGTCGGTGTAACGGGACTCTGGAATGACTTCTGTTCTGGATTCCTTCAATTCCTTCAGGCTATTCAGTGCTTTGTAGAATGCCTGTAGGGGTTCCGGTGCTGCATTTATTGTCTGACCGTTGTTGGAATTTGAACTTGAAGTCGATTCTTGATTTCTTGACTTTTTGGCTCGAGTTTGCTGCTTCAACACAGAACTTATCATCGATTGACTGCGTTGAATCTTCATCTATAACGCGTTGTCTGGCGTTTGAGCTTCATTGCGACGCGTTGTCCGGCGTCCAGGCTTCATTATGATGCACTGTTCGGCATTTGACACAGTTTATACTCGTACGTCTGCTGGAGTACACACGGTTTAAGCTCTTAAGGAATTGGAGCATGGATCTTATCCCAAGGTCGTTGGATGCTCGAGTCACGAGACCAACTCATAAAGTTGATGCGTCAATGACTCGCATATTTATAGGATTTTTGGCAAATCCTCAGCCATCAACGGGTTTGATGCGCCTTTACCGACTACCGTTTGAGTCGGGCTAGCATGCGGATTGTTTTAAGTCCGTTCCGCATGTGACGTTATGCTAAAAGAGTTAACTCTTTTAGTGCTACGATATTGAATACGTAGACTTCGTCTTTCTCCTGTGAAAAGACTAAACAGCAACGTGTATCAGACGTTGACTTAGGATTTTTGGCAAATCCTCAGCCCTCAACGGATTTGTCATGCTTTTACCGATTACCGTTTGAATCGGGCTTACATGCGGATTGTCTTAAGTCCGTTCCGCATGTGACGTTGTGCTAAAGGAATGAACTCCCTTAGACTTGATGCTACGACTTCGAATACGTAGACTTCGTCTTTCTCACGGGAATAGACTACCCGGCGACGCGTGTTAGGCGCTGACTTTAGGATTTTTGGCTAACCCCAAGCCTTTAACGGATTTGATTAACCTTTACCGACTACCGTTTGAGTCGGGCTAGCATGCGAATTGTCTAAATCCGTTCCGCATGTAACGTTGTGCTTAGAGACTGAATCCTCTAAGACTTGTTGCTATGACTTTGAATACATAGACTTCGCCGTTGTCATGGGAATAGGCTACCCAGCAACGTGTATTAAACGTTGACTTATCCCTCCTTAGGCTTCGGGATAAAATACCCCAGAATCGAACTCTGGTGTCTTTTTCTACGGGGAAAGACTAAACCGGCGACGCGTGTTAGGCGTCGGCATATCCTTTCTTAGGATTCAGGATGAAATTCCCCATGCGTGTAAGGCATGGATTTTGGTGTTATTAATAACAACCTGTCACAATGTTGAATATGTGAACGGGTGTTCTTTTTAAACGGTTAAGAACTGACCGGCAGCGCGTGTCAGGCGCAGACTTATCCTTGCTTAGGTTTCAGGATAGAATACCCCAGAATCGAACTCTGGTGTCTTTTTGTGCAGAAAAAAGACTAAACCGGCAGCGCGTGTTAGGCGCAGACTTATCCCTGCTTAGGATTCGGGATTCAATGCCTATATAAAATAACTTTCATGTTTTGGTGTGTAGCAAATAGTTGCTTATCATAAGTTGCCTATATGATGTTTAAGTTTTGTATTTTCATGCACATCTATGATGCCTAAATGATGATTTGTAATTGCCTATGCTAGTTTATCGTTTTATGATCAATGCATGGTTTATTTCTTTTATAAATCAATGCATTGTTGAAACAACTTTCATGATTTGGTGTGAAGCAAATAAGTTGCTTATCATGAGTCTTTTGCACTGTTTAAGTTTTGTATATTTATGCACATCTATGATGCCTAAATGATGATTTGTAATTGCCTATGCTAGTTTATCGTTTTATGATCAATGCATGGTTAAGAGAATAATCATGTTTTGTTACTTGTATTTTTTATGCATAAGTTTGATGGATAGTTGTTGGTTTAGCTCCTGTATATATGATCAGTAGATGTCATTCAGTCTTTTTGACAGGGGGAGCCTTTGACATACAATTCTTTTTTTTTTTATCTATGCTTATAAGTAGGGGGAGCATTGCTCCTATCTTTCATTTTTCCCTCTTTTTGATGTTGTCAAAGGGGGAGAAAAACTACCACATATATAGCTTACAAATTAATTCTGTTATATATGATCATGTGTGTTTTATACATAAGTGTTTTATACATATGGTCATGTATGATTGATTCCTGTTTTGACTTATATGTGGATTATCAGTATACACCTTACATTCATGTATAAATTGTTTGCCATCATCAAAAAGGGGGAGATTGTTGACCCTATAGTTTTGATGATGATTTGACAAACAATTTATTACTAATAAGTTTTCTAGTGTTTTGTGTTTATGTTCTCTTTTCAGGTATTTCAACACACGTAAATCAAGCGTTAAAGATTCAAGTTCATTTGCGTGGATCTACCTAGGTATATGTTTAGTTTACTTACATATATAGTATGATTATATCTAAGCTCAATATATATACACTTAACACGATCTTTGACATTTTCTATCATATAGATGATTTTTCTTTAAACGTTGTTAAAATATCTTTATCTCTTGTTTACAGCTCTCTCATACTTTATTATATACATATAATATATGCACAATATATATATGAATATTTACAAGTCCTATATCAACTTTCACTTTCATAAAAATACAGGTTTTCTAATCATTTTTCAAAAACAGGTAGTTTTCACAAACGAAATTCGTTTTTCCAAAAATTCCTTTTCAAACATGTTCATTTCATCATTTATAAACTTTCCCCAAAGTTTCACTATTTTTGGATATGAATTGATATTTTTGACGAATTTTCAAAACTGACCCAAAACCTGTCAATTTACCCATATCAGATTTCGGTCGACCGTATCGGTCGACCGACGGTAGTCTGCTTTCTTAGATTTTCTTTAAGAATTTTCCGGTCGATCGGAATTTACGTCGGTCGACCGAAATATCCATTCGGTCGACCGAATTTCACGTCGGTCGACCGCCAGCTTCAAGATATGTTTTCTCAGGGTTTTTGAACTAATCGGTCGACCGTACCGGTCGACCGACGCATTGACAAATGAGCCTAACGGCTAGTTTTTCAAAATGGATTTTTTGGTCTTTTACTCTTTTCTAGCTGTTGTATTGGGGTGTTATATAAACCCCATTACTGTTCTTCTTCTTAAGATTGAAGAAATCCAAGTTTGCTATTTAACAAGTTGTTAATCTCGTTTAAGAGCTGTTTAAGAGTTGGTTTCGTTAATCAGTTTTCAAGAGAAGTTTTTCAAGAGAAGTTTTTCTACAACAAGAAGAGGCTTTCAAATTCTATTGAGATCATCAATTCTACAGCTCTCCTTGTTCATTGAGAAGTTTTCTAAACTCTTTCCTATATAGCTTATTATTTCACTTTCATTTGATTAGCTATATTTATTGAGTTATAGTTATTGAGTTTCATTCACTATTTTCACACACACTTATTGAGCTTAATATTCTCATATCATATATTGTGGGTTGTGGGGTGTAATTTAGTGAGTGTGAGCTTCATTGAGTTCTCACTTGTTATTTGAGAACAAATCATTGTATTTAACTTTTATTTGTGAGAATCACTTGTAATACACTTGTACACCGAGAGAAGTGTGAGGAGAGAGAGACGGGGTCAAATCCAATAGGAGCGGCGTCGATTGACGAACCTAGGGAGAGGTTGTAATCGAGCACTTGAGGAGGAGGACACGGGCTAGATTCCTACACTTATACAGAACTCTACCTCTCTCACTGGAGGTAATCCAGGTATGTCCTGAAAGACATCCTGATACTCCGAGACAACTCTAGTCTCCAATAACTCAGCACCCTGATCCTGTCGCATCACCTCCTCGATGTACGCCAGGAATGACTCGGCAAATCGGTTGCCCTGAGAGGTGGCTACAATCATCTCGGACCCATCGGACGCTCGCAGCTTGACTGTCTTCGTAAAGCAGTCAATACTAATATGATAGGAAGACAACCAATCCATACCAAGGATGACATCGAACTCGGACATATGCAACACTATCAAATTAACTATGAACTCCGACTCGTCTAAACTGACGGTACACCTCCTACAAACGCTCTCCAGAAGCGATACCTCACCTAAAGGGGTGAAAACTGATAAAGGGGTGTCTAGAGGCTGAGCCATGAGCTGGAGTCTATCCATTAATGCATGCGAGATGAAAGAATGCGAAGCTCCCGAATCGAAAAGAATACGGGCGGGAAAAGAATTCACAAAGAACGTACCCTCCACTACTGCTCCGCTAGCTCCATGGTCACGGGGAACTACTGCATAAACTCTGCCCGTGGCTGGAGACTGCTCTACTGCTGGAGATGGAGAATATGGGACAATCTGCCCCTGAGGAACCTCCTGAACTGCTCGAATCTGTCCCTCAGTCCTCTGAGCTGCTGGCGGTGCCTCAAGCCTGTTCTGCTGGCCCTGACCTCTGCCCTGCTGGCGCTGCTGCTGCTGCTGGTTCGGACCCTTGCCCTACTGGCTCCTGCTGGTGCGCTACGACACTCTGATGCCTTATGCCCGACCTTGTGACAATTAAAACAAGATCCCTGGAACTTGCGCTGCTGATGCGCTCTCTGCTCCTGCTGGGGTCCCCTTTTATAAGGGCCCTGATGCTGCTGCTGATGTCCAGAAAAGGGTCTCTTGTTCTTGCTCTTATCCCCACTCTGTCCTGTCTTGGCCTTCCCTTCCTTATCCTTCTGGAACATAGTAGTCTCAATCTCCTGAGAAGTGGCAGCCTCAGCTACCTCCCTAACTGAATAAAACCTCCTCGACACGAGGTACCGTCGGAGATTAGGACGAAGCCCTGCTAAGAACATCTGAGCCTGGCGCTCTCCTGTCTATCACATGCCCGTGAAATATAGCAACTCCATGAACCGGCTCTCAAAATCCGCCACTGACATGTCCCCCTGAGTAAATCGGGATAACTCGAGCTCCTTCCCAGTCCGTGCTATAGAAGAAATGTACTGCCCATCAAAGAAGTATATGAAGTCCTCCCAGGTGAGGGTCATCCTCTGCTCTGGGGTAAACTAAAGTCGGTACCATCTCCCGACATCTCCCTTCAGGCTATAGGATGCCAGTCTCTGCTTCTGTACTGAATCTACACCGAGTATATCGAGAATATTGCTCACATCCTCCTTCCACTTATGGGCTGCAAGAGGGTCTGGTGACCCCTGGAACTCTGGTGCCCTCATCTTCTGATACCTCTCCACTATACGGAGCCAAGCCTCCTGCTCTATGGCTCTATCTGGGATTGCTAGAGGAATGGCTGCAGGCGTGACCTCTGGGGGTCTCTCTCTGACGGGAACGACAGGTATCCCCTGCTGCTGAGCTACCGGTGGTGGTGGTGTTCGTGGTGTTATATGAGTCGTCACTAACTCCGTCCACCAAATACTGGGGAGCCTGCTGCGGCTCGGGTGGAACCTGCTGAGGCTCGGACTGAGCTGGCTGCTGCTCTGATAGAGTCTGCTGTGACTCTGCCTGGCTAGCTCTCCTGGTACGAGGTCTACCACGTCCTGCCATCTATCTCTCTCTCTCTGGTGATAAGAAAAATAAAGTTTAGGAGTCAAAACAGACCTTTATAAAAAAAAATTTCACAACATATAGTACTCACACAAATACTTTGAATTTACACCAAATAGTTGTCATAAAAAAAAATTTCTCAAATTTTGAGATATACGCATATATCGTCCTCACTCATACTAGGAATTCCTTACGGACTCTATACATGAACCCTAAGAAACTCTATCCTAGCTCCACGACTCGACACAGGATGATTCTAAGAATATGGGAACTAGAGCTCTGATACCAACTGTGACGCCCCTGGGTTCACACAAGGCTGCAGTCCAAAGTGAAACCACTAGAGCTCTGATACCAACTGTGACGCCCCTGGGTTCACACAAGGCTGCAGTCCAAAGTGAAACCAAGGATGTCAAACCTGCCATGCACCACACCGTGCAATAACATGTTTCACCATCACAATTAACATCTATCTAGTAGAGTTAACAACAGGTGTAGGTACAAAAGCAAGTAAAAGATAATACAAGAAGACTGATGAAATGATAATAATCAACTTAATGTCTCATCATCCAACAAACAGAAGCACATAGTCAAGATCTGAGTAGATAAACTAAAATACTCAATAAGTCTCAAATACAAATATCTAACAAGAAGGAAATAAGGCATACAGCCTTTACAACTTCTAGAACAAGACTCTCAAATGTCTAAACACAAGTCTATTGTGGAACTCCAAAAGAAAATATATAACTAGCAAGACAGCTGAAGCTAAAATGCATCGCCATCAACCTGCGACTCTCCGGGCTCCTGACTCGTTACCTGAAAGGGGGAGGGACAACGAGCGTCAAAGCGCTAGCGAGTAACATCACAACCAGCCCCAAGGGAACAGGGCTCGTTGTATAAGAAAATACAGATAATACATAATAGATCTAAAATCATTGATCTTACTAAAGAGGGTTTTAGTATTTAGAAATTTACAACACGAGAATAAGTACGTCGAACGAAATAATCCAAACAAGGAAACCCTCATGTATATACCTATATCTCAAATTGTAAACCCCTAACCACCAACACAGAATAGGAAATTTGCAACAGACAGTTCGGCGGTCGACCGACTCGGTCGACCGCACTCTGATACGAGCCTAGCAGTCAACCGCTAGGCATTTCGGTCGACCGGCTGAACGTCACGGTCGACCGGTGCGGTCGACCGCAGACTAATTCTGCCCCTACAGCGAGCTCAGCGGTCGACCGTACCGGTCGACCGCCAAGCGGACAGAAACCAAATCTGGGTTTTCTATCAGCTGCTAAACCTGAAATAAAAACTTGATATTTTACGATAACAAGAGTTCTAAAGTTTCAAAAATCTTACAGAAGATAAACAACTAATCCCAAGCTTGAAATCTACATTTCCAATATTCTAAAATACATGAGAAACAAGTCCAAAAACGTTTTAATAACAGTAAAAATGATTTAACTCTTGTTTAGGCAAATTTCAGATCTAGATCTTTATAACACAGAACATTTGTGAATATTTATAAACTGAAACCAACTGAAACCTCTGATTCTTGTTAACCATATTATAGAGAGTTCATTTTTATACAAAAAAAAAAATACCATTTTGGCTCATCAAAACTCATAAAAATTCAAAAGAAAACCATAGAAAACAGGAGTGAGGGATTGGGCGAGATGATACTCGCCTCTGGTGAGCAACGGATCGCTGAAGTTGAAGGAGAATGTTTTCCTTCGCTGAATCCCACCAAGAACTGCTGCAAAGCCTCAAGAACTTCTCCCAAATCACCAAACAAAGGGGATTAGGGTTTTAGGGAAGAGAGGGGGGCTAGGGTTTTGATTTCAGATCTCAAAAGGGGCCTCTCGGATATATTAGCCTATATACCAACTCACAAACCCGACCCGAAACCCGTTTGAACCCGAACCTGAGAAAACCCTCTGATCGCTGTGCGGTCAACCAACGCGGTCGACCGCCACGGTCGACCGCGTCGGTCGACCGCGTAGCACAAAAATGCCTACTGCTAGGCATCTCACATGCTGGCCATATCACTCGATTTCTCTCACTTATAAACACCTGTTGGGTTCCCAAACACTGATAAATATATACATCTTATATATATATGCTTATTTATTACAAAAGAAAGATTTATTACTATTTATTCACACAATTTTATTATAAAATTTCGGGGTTTTACAGAGGCGGTAGCTTGCAAAACTAATGACAATAAGGTCGTTGTCAAGTTTTTGAAAGAGAACATTTTTGCCCTGTTTGGAGTACCCCGAGCAATCATCAGTGATAACGGTACACATTTCTGTAACCGTTCTTTTGAGGCTTTGATGAGGAAATATTCAATCACACACAAATTGTCAACTCCTTATCACCCCCAAACCAGTGGACAAGTAGAGGTCACAAACAGGCAGATCAAACAAATCTTAGAAAAAATAGTTAATCATAACAGAAAAGATTGGTCTGTAAAATTATGTGATGCTCTGTGGGCATATAGAACAGCTTTCAAGGCCAATTTGGGGATGTCACCATACATCCTAGTGTTTGGAAAAGCTTATCACTTACCAGTAGAGTTGGAGCATCGGGCAATGTGGACGATAAAGCAGTTAAATTTGATTCAGACTCGGCAGGTAAGAACAGATTGCTCCAAATAAATGAGTTGGAAGAAATTAGAATTGATGCATACATAAACTCAAAATTTTACAAAGAGAAAACCAAGATTTTTCATGATAAATCAATTTTGCGAAAAAATTTCTCTCCAGGACAGAAAGTTTTATTGTACAATTCAAAATTGCATCTTTTTCCTAGAAAATTAAGATCAAGATGGACAGGTCCATTTATTGTAAAACAAGCTTTCTCACATGGGGCTGTCGAGATAGAAAATCCTAAAAATGGTAACATTTTTAAAATAAATGGCCAATGTCTGAAACCATTTTTAGAATTTTCTACGCTCGGAGAGGAAGAGGTGTTGGTTCTTCATGAACCTCATTATCTGTAAAAAAAAACATAACGAAATTTGAATAAGTAACATAGGCTTAAAAAAACTATACATATTCTCATTTTTTGTTTTTCAAAAAAAAAAAGCGTTGAATAAGTAACATGAAAAAAATAAAAAAATAAAAATATATGTTAAAAATCAAATATTTTTTAGACCATTTTCTATGGCCCAAACAAAAACAAAAACAAAAATAGAACAAAAAAATAAAAAAAATTAATTATATATATACTGGCCCAAAAATCAGGCCCAAAAGAAAAAAAAAGAAAAAATAAATAAATAAAGAAACCGTTTTTAGGTCGGCTGGCCCAAACACTATGGTTCTGGGCATCGATGCCCAGAACCTGCTGTTTTTAAAACCGCAGCCCCACCCATATCACTTCTTCTCCTCTTCCTTTCATCTCCCAAACCCGATTTTTCCCCTCCCCCCCACACAAGATCAAGATCACAAGGAGGAGATTTCTTCACTAATTTTGGTCTTCTTCCACCTCCACTCATCTACCCAAGGTAATTTTTTCTAACTTGATCTTGTAATTTTTTTTTACATAGATGATCTAGTGGTTGAATCATGGGTAGTTGTGAATGAGTATCATATATTATGTTGATTCATGATCAATTCGACAAATTGATGGTTTAATTTGGGGAATTTGCCAAAATTTTGGGGATTTTTATTCAAAATCCGAAAATTTGGGGGGGGGGTTATGCAAAATCCGAAAATTTCTTGGGGGTTTGAACTTAGGATATCTTGTTTAAAAATCTGAAAAAAAAGGAAAAAAAGAAAAAAAAATTTGGGGTGTTTTGGGCAAAACCGAAAAAATTTAGGGTGTTTCATGCAAACCCGAAAATTCTTAGGGTTTTTGTGCAAAAACGCATAATTTTGAACATTCAATTGGGTACGTGATTTCAAATTGAATTTTTTTTTTGGGTGTTTTATGCAAATCCGAAAAGAAAAAAAATTAGGGGGGTTTTTGCAAAAATAAATTTGAATTTGGGGTGTTTTATGCAAATGTGAGTAATTGTGTTAAAAAAATAATTTTTTTTGAATAACTAACATAGCCTTTAAAAAGAAAAAAATGTTAAAAACATATATACATATATATTTTCTCATTTTTTTTATATACCAAATATTTTTTTTAAAGGTCATTTTCTATGGCCCAAAAAAAAACAAATATATATATCTACATAGGCCCAAATCACAGGCCCAAAGAAAAACAAATCAAAAATAAATAAATAAAAAAGAAAAGAAAAAAATCGTGTTTGGGCCGGCTGGCCCAAACAACATGGATGCCAGCATCGATGCCTCCACCCAGCTGCCTCAAAAACCGCAGCCCCCCTTCTTCTTCTCCCTTTTGTTTTCTTCTTTCCATCTTCCCAAAACCAAACCCAAAAAAAATTCCCAAAACCAACCCGAAAAAAAAACCCACCGGATCAAGAGCATTTTGGAATTCTAGGGCTTTTTCCCATCTCCCCAAGGTATGATTTCTAAACTTGATCTTGTAATTTCAATTTTTGAATTCATGGATGATGTGGTGATTAAATCATGAATAATTTTGGATTATTATCATAGTTTAGATGATGTGGTGATTATAAGTGATCAATTCAACATATTGAGGGTTTAATTTGGGGATTTGCCAAAAATTTGGGGATTTGCCAAAAAATTGGGGATTTCGTCCAAA
Organism: Asparagus officinalis; assembly: GCF_001876935.1. NCBI lineage: Eukaryota > Viridiplantae > Streptophyta > Magnoliopsida > Asparagales > Asparagaceae > Asparagus > Asparagus officinalis. Next base: position 66,752,674 of record NC_033798.1, on the reverse strand, counting down.
AATCCGAAAATTGGGGGGGGGGGGTTTGCAAATCTGAAAATTTCTTGGGGGTTTGAACTTAGAACTCAATTGAGGATATCTTGTACAAAAATCTTTAAAAAAAAGAATTTTTTTTCTTTGGGGGTGTTTTGTGCAAAATCAAAAATATATTTGGGGTGTTTTATACAAACCCAAAAATTCTTAGGGTTTTTGTGTAAAAACACATAATTTTGAACATTCAATTGGGTATGTGATTTCAAAAAAAAAAATTGGGTGTTTTATTCAAATCCGAAAAAATTAGGGGGGGGGTTTTGCAAAAATAAATTTGAATTTGGGGTGTTTTGTGCAAATGTGAGTAATTGGTCAAATAAAAGTTTAATTGGATACTTCTCACATTCGGAAATTTGTGTTGGATGATTTATTCAACGATTGTACGATTTAGCTTATAATTGTCATATCAACATGTATGTTTCACCGATCAAGTTATCAAAATTTTAACATTTTTGTTCTCAAAGAATAATTTTGAGGAAATTTATTGTCAAAAGAAATTTTGATAACTTAAAATTAACTCATGTTGAACAATTTGTAGCTAAATAAAAATAAATAAATAAATAAATAAAAAATTTTGGAATTTTATTATTAATTTTTTTTTCTCTTTTTCTATAGATGCCCCCCAGAAAGAAATCCAGAGCAAGTTCATCATCTTCTGATCCATCTGATACTGATTTAGATAGACCTACTATTTTAGCTAGAATTATGGGTCTTAACATTCATTTTGAGAGGGGCTTTCAGATGAGTGCACTGCATACATATCATTCCACAGTCACCATGTTAACTGCAGTAGGTCTTAGGAGCATGATGACTAAACCCTTAGAAAAAGCAAACATTTCATTAGTGCATGAGTTCTATTCTGGATGAGAAATTAATCCAGATAGAGAATTTTCAGCTTTTTTTATCATGAGGGGTGTTAGGGTTATTTTTGATCTTTCGACTATCCGTGCTACCCTTGACCTTGCAGAACCACCCACTGATGTACCAGATTACTTTCATTTAGCCTCCACTTTATAGCCTGGTACACCAGAATACAACAACATGTCTGCAACCTTGTGTGTGGGAGGATCTTTACATCTAGTTTCGGTTCAGGAAATCTCAAACAAGAATATAGATTACTTAATCTTTTCCTGAACTTTGATTTGAAACCCACCACTGCATACTCTGTCATTACTCCACACGATATTCTCCTTCTCTTTTGGATAGCCACTTGTCAGCGATTTGATATAGCGAGGATTATATTTGTATGAATGCGCTCATCAGTGGAGAATGTGTTGGATTGGTTCAGGACACAGTCTGCATCACGTACTCAGCTCATTTACCCCTATTTTATCACTAGACTCTGCCATAGATTTCATGTTCCAGTATTCGCAGAGGATAGGTTAGAAGCAGGGAAGGGGTTACTAAATGATCAGACTGTGAGGAGGAGCATTTCAGGGCGAGATCAGTCCGGTCCTTCAGGTAGAGAGCCTCCTCAGCACCAGCCAGCTACACATGACCCCACTCGAGAGGAGATGGACAGAATGCGGAGTCGCATGGACAGGATGCAGATACAGATGCACAAGATGCAGCGGCATATACACAAGATACATGGTTAGATGAGCTACTCCACCGATACCCTGGCATATTTGGCGAGAGGATGGCAGAGAGAACATGGAGATACAGATGGACCTCCACCTGAGCTTCATAGTTATATCACACCATTTCAGCCAGATGATTTCCCAGGAGAGGATGAGGCAGGACCGAGTTCAGCAGCTGCCGCTGATGATGTCGATGACGATATATCAGGAGATGAGCAGTGAGGGGTGTTCTTTTTATTTTACCATGTCTTTGATTTTTATTTCGGCATGTACTTATTAAACTGTGATATTTTGGATATTATTTGCCTTTAGGACACTGCAAAGTCTGGGTATGGGGGTGTAAGCTAGTTAGCTTTTGTTTTGCTAGTTAGTATTTTTCTCTCAGCATTTATCTTTTGTTAGTTAAAAAAAAATTTGTCACTTGCCAAATTAATAAAGTTAAGTAATAATTGATCTAATTGATAGATTTTAAATTTTCTAATCCCTAGTTAGTGACATACTCAAGTTCACCTTTTATGATAACTCTAAATAAAATTCTTAAGAAATGATTTTTCAAGTAGTATGCTATATATATTAAAAAAAACTAACCTTATAAAAGAAGAGTGCGAAAAATGGGCACAAAAAAAAACTCTTTGATTCAAGGTGATTCTATCTTATAAAGCCTAAGTTGACTGAGTAATTAAGCCCAATGAGTATTTTTATACTTAATGACCTAAGCCCAATTGGGTTGGGATTCATTGGCCCAAAACTCGTTAAATTGTCACTTAGAAAGCCCGTTAAAATAGAAAACAATCACCAAGAATTAAAGAGTGAGAAAAAAAATATTTTATACGTATAACACTAACCATTTTTTTTCTATATATTGTTGTTTTATATATGGTCTTGAAAAACAATTTTTGATCAAGAAACTTGAAAGTTATTTAAAACAAAGAGTTAGCATGTTCTTTTCAAAACTTTTGAATTAAATCTCTAAGATTTGACTTGGTTTGTATTGCTATAATGAAAAAGATTTTCTAAAGAGATTTACATTGGAGTTATATATAAAAACGTTTTCTTGATTATTAACTAGCTTCAATTAGAATGTCTAAATATATCAAGGAAATTAGTTAACTCACTTATTTAACTTGGCAAGTTGATCGAATTTTGTGGGTATATTCACTGCAAACCCTCACGAGACTACAACTCGTCCACTAGGGTAACATAGGGGTTTAAAGGCTTGTTGTATGCGCTAAATACAACCGTGATTCCTACGAAAGTGAGTTAGAATTTTCTTTTTATTTTCTTTGCTAGAGGACTAGCAAAAGTTTAGGTATGGGGGTATTTGATAATCACATTTTATTATAATTTTATACCCCCATTATCTATTTTATATGAATAAATATACTATTAATAATTGTTTTTATCTTTTAATTGCAGGTTAATGAAGAATAAATCATCTCTCAACAAAAACCCGTTGATTAAATAAAGAAATAAAGCAAAGAAGCCCATTGGAAAATCAATTTCCAAATTATCCAAAAGCCCAAGAAATGCCAAAGCCCAAATCAAATAAATGAAGAAATCAAAGATTTGTCCAAGCCCAAAGCCCACAAGAAGAAACAAGTTCGGACAGCAACCAGAGAGAGGCAGGCATCGATGCCTGCATCGATGGGGGCATCGATGCCCGTATCGATGCCTGTATCGATGCCAGCACGATGTCATAGTCAGTTTGTTACGAATCAAAGGCTGAAAATTAATGTTTTTGGATAAGATTTCGATCCAATGGCTCTCATTCACTGATGTTTACTATAAATAGGGGTAGAGAGTGAGGGGTTAGAAGTGTAAAAATTTTTGTAACTCCTTTTGGAGAGGAGGACTACTCTTAATTGAGAAGGCCTTCCAAATTTGTAACTTTTTATTACAATTAATAATAATAATTTTTTTCACCACTTTAAATATTTCTTCTCTTAGTTGGATGATGAAGATGGAGATGAAGAATTATTTAGAGGTTTGCATTTCTTTTCTTTTTCTCTTTTATTTCTTTTTTTATTGCTTATTAGTTTAGATTTATTTGTATGCTTATAATTAGATTTTATTTTCTTATTAAATAGAGCTTATAGATTAGATTTATTTCATGCTTATAGAGTAGATTTATTTTCTTACATTTAATTCTTGCAATTTATTTTGTAGTTTAGATTTTGTAATTTATTTTATAGTTAGATTTTAATTTCTTACATTATTCACCTTGAGGCTAGAACCCTCTTGGGTTTAGTTTTTCTTTTTATTTATTTTTATTTTATTTGATTCGCTTTTAGGCTAGAACCCTCTAGAGAATCACCCTTTTCTAAGAAGTGGGTTTAATTTTAGATTACACATATCTATAATTGAACCTACCATCTTTTATTTCTTGCATTTTCTTTTATTCTTGAATTTTATTTTTCATTCTTGATTTTTATTTGATTTTTCCTTCTTGCCTTATTAATCACATTCATTCTTTGTCACATCCACTCTCACTTACATTTTTCGCCTATTTACACACCATTTTCACTCTCTCAATCTCTTCACAATCACATTCACTCATCACTCCTAATTGTCACGCACACAACATAAGAACCGATTTTATATTTTCTCCTACAAAAATACCTTCCTCGTGGGATCAATATCTTTATACTATAACTTGACACGGTTGTACACTTGTAACCTTTTTGGTACATGTTTATGCCGCATCATTGCTGAAGTTTTGAGTGGGTATAAATACCCTATTGCCTTCAGTTCTCCCACATACAATAAGAAGTTTTTAATCTTACATTTAATTCTTGCAATTTATTTTGTAGTTTAGATTTTGTAATTTATTTTATAGTTAGATTTTAATTTCTTACATTATTCACCTTGAGGCTAGAACCCTCTTGGGTTTAGTTTTTCTTTTTATTTATTTTTATTTTATTTGATTCGCTTTTAGGCTAGAACCCTCTAAAGAATCACCCTTTTCTAAGAAGTGGGTTTAATTTTAGATTACACATATCTATAATTGAACCTACCATCTTTAATTTCTTGCATTTTCTTTTATTCTTGAATTTTATTTTTCATTCTTGATTTTTATTTGATTTTTCCTTCTTGCCTTATTAATCACATTCATTCTTTGTCACATCCACTCTCACTTACATTTTGCGCCTATCTACACACAATCACATTCACTCATCACTCATATTTGTCACGCACACAACATAAGAACCGATTTTATATTTTCTCCTACAAAAATACCTTCCTCGTGGGATCAATATCTTTATACTATAACTTGACACGGTTGTACACTTGTAACCTTTTTGGTACATGTTTATGCCGCATCATTGCTGAAGTTTTGAGTGGGTATAAATACCCCATTGCCTTCAGTTCTCCCACATACAATAAGAAGTTTTTAAACAAGAGTTTAACAAGGGTTTAAGTTTGTTTTAAGTTTGGTTTTAAGTTTGTTTAAGGGTTTGGTTTGTGAAGAATTCCACAAGAGGAAGAGGAGATCAATTCATTGATATTTGAGCTTCAATCCATCTTTCTCTCTTGTCATTTATTGGAGAAGTTTTCTAAACTCTATCTAGCTTTATATTTTGTATTGTTTGATTATCATTCTATTAAGCTAGTATTTATATTTGAGTTTAGTTTGATTTGATTTGATTTCACTCATTGTTTACACACACCCACTTGAGCTTATTGTATTTTTATACATAGTATATTTGGGTTAGTGAGAGTTGTAACAATTGAGTGTGAGCTTTAATTGAGTTCTCGCCTTATATTAGAGAACAAATCATTTGTTGTTATTGTGAGGTGTGGAGTGTAGACGTTGATCGGTGAACGTTGAAAACCGACATTGTGAGTGTTTGTGAACGTTGATCAGTGAGCGTTAAAAACCGACATTGTGAGGTGTAAACATTATTCGGGTGAGCGTAGAAAACCCGGTTGTGATAGTGGATTTCTCCTCGAGAGTGGGGAGCAGAGACGTAGGACGGAAGGTCCGAACTCCGTGATCATATCGTGTGTTTGAGTTTGCTTTGGCACACTTCTCTTATGTTTATATTTCTTATCGCCATTGTTCATTGCTCATTATTTATATCATCCACTATCTTATTTATTTTGTTTACCTTTGTGTATATCACTTATCCTAGCTCACATATCTTATTGTACTTTATACTTGCTAGGATAACTTGTTAATTAGTTTTAATAGGCATAAAATCGGATTAGATTAGCATAAGACCCTAATCACCCCCCCTCTAGGGTCTAACACTCTAAACAACAATTGGTTAGACAGTATCTGTTTTAGTACCATATATCTTTTATTGCTCTTCTTGAAACAAAGATTAAAGAAGCTTTGCTACCTATTGCTACAAAGAAAATTGAGAGAAACTGGAAATGAATGTCGAATGTTAGAGCACATGGAAAAACCAGAATTCTTATTATGTGGGACCCAAATATTTTAGATGTTCAAATCATTTATTCCTCTGACCAGCAGATAACATGTAAAGCTAAATCCTTGGATGGGAGGTTGGAAGGTTTTATATCCTTAGTTTGTGGCTTCAATACTACAGATGAGAGGAAGGTTTTGTGGGATGAGCTCATGCAGGTTAAACAAAATATTGGAAATGAACCATGGATTCTATGTGGTGACTTCAATGCTATGATCAATGATGATGAGAAACTTGGGGGGACTAGGCTATCTGAGGCTGATATGTATGATTTCAACAATTTTATTTCTGATTGTCAGCTCTCCCATTTGAAGAATTTGGGTTGTTTTTACACATGGAACAATAAACAAAGCTTAGATACTAGGGTCTGGAGCAGATTAGATAGAGCACTGATAAATGATGAATGGTTGCATATGCACAATACCAGCCATGTGGAATACCTTCTACCCAATTTCTCAGACCATTCTCCAGCCTTGGTCACTATTTTTGAAGGTTTGTCTCAAGGGAAAAAGCCTTTCAAGTTCTTTAAAATGTGGATTAATCATCCTAGTTTCTTCCCAACAGTCTCCAATGTTTGGAAAACTACAATTGAAGGCCACACTATGTACTCAATTTATGCTAAACTAAAACAGCTGAGAGGTGCTCTTAAGGATTTGAACAAAAAACATTTTCATAATATAAGTGAACAAGTCCAAAGAGCTAAACATGTCTTGGAGAATGTTCAAGAAAGTCTTCAAGCAAATCCTCTTGATCCCTTTCTTATTAATCAGGAGAAGAAATGTCTTTCAAACTACAACAAGCTGGTGGAATGTGAGTTATCTTTCTTTCAGCAAAAAGCCAGAATTAATTGGAGTTTACAAGGAGATAGATGCACAAGTTTGTTCCATGCCATTGTAAAAGCTAACAAACATCATAACAGGATTGCAGTTCTGTACAATGGCAGAGGAGATAGGATAACTGATGAGGATGGAATTGTTAATGAATTGGTTTCCTTTTATAAGAATCTTATGGGAACTGCTGTTGATTCTTCACTTCTGGATGTCAATGTTGTCAAGTCTGGTCCATGTCTATCTGAAGCTCAAGCAAAAGAATTATCTCTTCCAATCACCAATGAAGAAATTAAAAATGCTATTTTCACAATGCCGGATAACAAATCACCAGGCCCTGATGGGTTTAGTGTGGATTTCTTCAAATATGCTTGGGAAATTATTGGAGATGAAGTTACTTTAGCAATTAAAGACTTCTTCAGGATAGGTAAACTCTTGGGAGTGGTTAACTCTACTTCAATTACTCTAATCCCCAAAGTAAATTGTCCTAGGACCTCCTCAGACTTCAGGCTTATCTCCTGTTGCAATTGTATATATAAATTCGTCACAAAAATTATAGTAAACAGGATTAAGAATGTTCTTGGTCACTTAGTGAATGAAGCTCAATGTGCTTTTGTTAATGGGAGGTTGATCGCAAGCAACATCATGCTTGCTCATGAATTGATGAAGAACTATAACAGGAAGAATATTTCTCCAAGGATCATGCTGAAAGTGGATATAAGGAAGGCTTTCGATACAGTTAGTTGGAAATTTCTATCAGACATGCTTAAAGGACTGGGTTTTCCAATTGAAATGATAAGTTGGATAATGGCTTGTATCACCTCCCCAAAATTTTCTCTCTCTCTTAATGGATCCTTTCATGGTTACTTTAAGGGTGAGCGTGGACTTAGACAAGGAGATCCTCTTTCCCCCTACTAGTTTATTCTGGGTATAGAGTACTTATCTAGGAGATTGGATCTTTTGAAGAATGATAAAGCTTTCAAATATCATCTTAAATGTGCTAAGTTGAGGGTCTCACATCTTATTTTTGTAGATGACCTGCTGCTTTTCTCTAAGGGTGATCTGAATTCAGTGGCTAAGCTGCATAAGTGCCTCAGGGAGTTTAGCATAGTTTTAGGCTTGGAAGCTAATGCTAATAAGAGCTCTATTTTTTATGGTGTGTGTGTGTGTGTGTAGGGGGGGGGATGATAGTATCAAGTCCTCCATTCATAATCTTTTGGGTTTTTCTGGAGGTAATTTGCCTGTAAACTACTTGGGGGTTCCTCTAATTTTAAAAAGGCCGAGTTACATAGATTGTAATCCTCTTTTCACAAGGATTACAGAGCAGTTTGAAAAATGGCTGAAGGTCAGGAATATCTCATATGCAGGTAGATTGCAAGTAATTAAGAGTGTGGTTTTGGGAATCCAAATTTTCTGGACTTCTAACTACATACTACCTATCAGTGTGTTAAAGAAAATTGATGAAATTTGCAACAGGTTCTTGTGGGGGTAAAACTGATTAAGTTTTTAAGACTCCACTGGTGGCACGGGAGAAGGTGTGTATGAATAAGAAACATGGAGGTCTGGGGGTTTTTTCTGCACCAAGATGGAATGTTGCTTCAGCTCTTAGGTGTATCTGGCACATACACACAAATAGGGAACTTTTGTGGATTAAATGGGTTCATGGGACCTATTTAAGACAAAGGGATATTTGGCAAGTTAAATCCAAAAAAGGGGATTCATGGATGTGGAATCAATTGATCAAGACTAGAGACAAAGCTATTGTCATGTGTGGAAGTGCTGAAAACCTAAAAAATCTCATCAATTCATGTCATAAAGGTGAAAAACTCAAACTTTCAGCTTTGTATAATGCAATATCCTCTGTTTCTCAAAGGGTATCATGGTACAACATGGTGGGGGGGAGGGGGAGGGGGGGGTAATGCAATATCCTCTGTTTCTCAAAGGGTATCATGGTACAACATGGTGGGGGGGAGGGGGAGGGGGGGTTAAATGTACCCAAGCATTCTTTTATGTGCTAGTTATGTAGGCGTCTAAAAATGCCTATAGGTGTCCGTACACAGCTCGAGATGGAGAGAAGACAACGAACGTCATTATCCAAGTCTAAGAGGATTATCTATCGTCGACAAGCGCATGAAGCGAAACGACGAACCAAGTGGCCCGCGCGTGTCAATCAGCTCGCACGTGTCGGTCAATACACGTGCGTCAATCAGCTCACACGCGTCGGTCAACACACGCACGTCAACCAACGCGCGTCTGTAGGCTGTCTAAAAATCACAATAGATAGCTGAGTCTCCATCGAACACTGATGATGGAAGTTACAATCTGACGACTTCCAGAAGGCTACAATTCGAAGATTTTCACATGTCAAAGAGTTAAAGCAAAGATTACAAAACGACAGTCTTTAGCAATACTCTGACAGAAAGGGATTACAAATCAACGACCTCTTCAAACCAAGACGTGGAAGTCCTCCCCGCGTACCATCATCAAGACACTACACCGATTCAATCACCTACGCCGCTTCAACAGCTATAAACACGAATGCAGCTTCTTATGCGAGATGATTGATCTTGATGGCTGCGACAACAACACGACTAATATTATATTAGCAACCATTAGAGGTGCTGATGAGCAGTGTAATGATATTCGACACACTCAGTGGAGATCATGACCTGCAGTTGATAGAGCGTTATTGAGATGCCTCAATTGTCACAAATGGCCTGAATAAGACCTTCTTTACTGGTCTTTGGTGTCATCCATATATAAAGACAGAGAAATCTAAATACTACAACAATCAACAGCTAGAACGCAGCTCCAATCGCTGCCAAGCACAGCTCGAACGCAGCTCCAATCGCTGCCAAGCACAGCTCGAACGCAGCTCCAATCGCTGCCAAGCACAGCTCGAACGCAGCTCCAATCGCCGCCAGAACGCAGGTCAAGGTTCTGACTCATTCAAACGCGATCGTAACAACTTCGAAGCTGTTCTTCACCCACGATTTGAGGAGTGGCTTTAGTGGGTTGTTACACCCGACTAATGGGGTAACGAAACCCCCATTTAGGCGCGGATTATGGGAGCAGTTACACCCCTAATCCCCCTATAAATAGCAACAAACTCAACAGAGTAAAAGATCTCTTTTTGGATTGGGGGAGATCGGATTTTTGATAATCAGATCAAGAGAGATTTCTTTTCATTAATCGGAGGGGGATCTTTCGATCAAATCTTCCAGAATCAGAAAAAGGAGGATTGACTCCTTACACAGTCTGGGAAATCAACAAACGGAGGATCTCTAAACCATCGATATTTGGCTTATCAACCGAATTATTTTCGGTTCCAACAACTCTATCATTAGAGTTTGTTACTTGTTCTGAATCACAAAACTCGACAAGAGTTATCAACCGGCCAAGACAGTTGTTCCAGTGAAGTATAGATATTCGGATCGTCAACGAGAAGCAAACTCGACGCAAGCATTCGAGGGAGGCATCTCATCGCTACCGTGAAGAACCCAGAATTAAACAAAGGGGAGAATCCAGATCATTCTCTTCTCTTTTGTAACTAGGAATCCAAATTGTAATCGAGAGTTGAGAGAGTTGTAATCATTCTTTTTCTAAGCAGTTAGAGAGAATAAAATCAAACGCAATTCTTTCCTTATATTCTTTTTATTACAAAATTTCCCACAAACAAAAGATGGCGACTCCGCTGGGGACTAGCTTCTCTGACGAAGAGGTGGTGGCGCAATCCGACGTTCACCTCACTGGAACAACCGTGGAAACCTTGGTCGTGGAATTTGACCAAGCCAAATACGAGGAGGCTCTCTCTTCCGGATCGCTCAGCCCTAAGGCTAGGCGAGATGCTTGTAAGAGCTCTAAAGAAGTCTTAACTGCTGTTGAGACGCCAAAGAAAGTCCTCTCCTTTGGCCAAAGCCTCAAGCTCGCTCTGCAAACCGAAGATCACACGCCTATGTCGACACAGCGTGTACTTGGTTGTAAAAGGCCTATGACAGAGATAAGCACAATCAACGCCGGTGTTGCTGATACTAAGGCTTTGAAACAAGCCAAGAAAAACGCTGCTCGACGACGAAGAAGGTCCATCCGACGAGCACACCTCCGAGAAAATCAATCCCGAGTCCAACGCAAGGATTGCGTCTCCGAAGATCTGCACAAGCATTGCGTCCATACTCCAGAACGCACACTTCGAGGTAATGAATCCAATTACAAACCTCGGGTGATTCAACTTAAACGCGACCCTCAGTGGTGCGTTGTCCAATCAAAGCACAGCCCTGTTAAGGGAAAACAAGCACCTCAAGAGTGCGTCCAAACAAAACAAGACCCTAAAGGGTCTGTTCCTTCAACTAAACGCAGGCCAAGGCCTAGTGTTTATAAATCAAAACGCGACCCTCACGCTTCGACGCCCGAATGCAATAGGGTCCGTCAGGTTCAACAAGAACCAATTTCACCCACTCAAGAACAGGGAGTTTCATCCCCGATGAAGAACTGTCCTCGGGTCTCAGATTTGCGAGAGTTGCTTTCCAGAGAAAAGCCAACGCAACGAGCAGCCCATCCATGTCATTGCGAACGGCTTATTTCAACAGTCCTTTCCGAATGTCACTGTTGTATTCCTGAACCTCGCAGATCTGTATTCGACAGATTGACTGACGTCGCAAGACCTACCAAACGACGACGTCAAAAGAAGAAAGTTTCTGAAGCTGAATACCCTCAGGTTACCATCAACATGACCAGTAGAGGAAAAGCCCCGTGTCCCAGTTCCGATGAATCAGAAAGAAGCCATTCCCCGACCGTTCGAGAAATTTGCGACGAGTTCGAAGGGGTATATCGACATACCCGGTCACGGACTGGAGCTATCCGCCCGGTTAATTACCAAAGGTTAGCCCAAGGGATTACGACAAGTGATGAACATTCGGCAATAGCTGAATCTCAATCTTCAAGCTCTGTTGGAGCACAAAAAGTTTCTGTTTACATGACGACGAATCCCGAGGACATAGCTAAAAGAGTGGATGAACATCATACCATGCTCCAGGCACAACAGGAGACACTTCTCCAATTGAAGGATATGTTCGTCCAATTTCTCGCTGAAAAAGGGCAAAAACCCGAGTCTTCCCGGAGGACTACGTCAAAAGGAAAGCAGAAGGTGCACGAACACTCAGATCGTGAGACTCACAACTTAGATTCTTCTTCTGACAATGAGAAGGAGATGGAAAAAGAACTGTATCCTCAGTCAACCAAAGTAGACGAGCTAGAAGCCCGCCTTAACGCAATGGCCAACAGGAGCGAGCTTCGCGAGGAAGGAGTGATACGACCCTACCCTGCAGAATGGGATACGGCTCCCTACCCACCAAAGTTTAAGGCTCCAACGCTACAACCTTTCGACGGTACAGGGTCACCAAATCAGCATATCTACTACTTCAAGTCTCAAACAGGAGATGTGGTAGCCAATGATGCCATTCTGACGCGCTTGTTCATCGGCACTCTTAAAGGGGTGGCCTTTGAATGGTTTATGAAACTGCCTGCTGGATCTATCCAGAAGTGGGTAGATTTGGAAAGGCTTTTCTTGGCCAGATTCTTCGAAGATGACACAGAGGTTTCGGTTCCTACTCTTCTCGCCACAAAGCAAAAGAAGGGAGAATCTATTAAAGCCTATGTGGAAAGGTTCCGTAGCATGGCATTGCGATGCCCATCAGGTATGACCCAATCAACTCTAGTTGAAACTTGCAGGCACAACCTGCAGACTCAGCTCCTCGCCCAGATGGGAGTAGCAGAATGTCGCTCTTGGAGACAACTAGTTTCACAAGGGGAGCAAGCTGAAGAGATTGTCGCTCAGATAAAAGCTGAAGAAGAGCCACAACCCAAACCGCAGCAACAACGCAATCAGAACAATGCCCAGCGGTCTAAGGGAAAAGAGACTTTAGCAGCTGACTACACGCAAGTCCCACCGCCTACTAAGCAAGGCAAGACGCCCAATCAGCAAAGAGCACCCAAGCAGTATTCGTTCAAAGAAGAGCATGTGGACACTCTGTTCCAACTACTTCGGAAGAACAATAAATTGCAGCTCCCCGAAATCAGAAAGCCAGATGAAGCAGGGAAGATAGATGACCCCAATTACTGTCGCTATCACAGGTTCTTGTGCATTGCTACATTGGGGTCGAGCCCTGGCATATCTTCATAGTTCCAAGCGAAGACGTCAATATACTCCCTGATGAGAGCAATTAACTCCTCCTTCTCATTTGGGGGAAGGCTGTCACTGATGAATATGGGCTTTGGGTTGGCCTCGTCACCCATGTTAACTTGGACTATTTTATCTTCAGTGGGCGGTTCTCTTTGTTCGAACCTATCGCCGTACTGCATGTTTAGGTGATGAACCCATGGATCTTCCCACGTTGGCATTTTATCGTCGTCTTCTATCGTCACAGGATCGACCGTAGTCATATGCGACATCAGTTTCTTGAACACCTCCCCCAAACTTGCGTCGGAATCCCCAGCTGAAGAATCAGAAGAGTATCCGTTCTTAGTTTTGTTAGCAATTTGATCGATAATTTGCCAACCACATTCATCATCAGACGAGGAAACATAGCCTAAGCCTCTTTTGTGACGGTGATAATCATCCGGTTTCCCTTTTGGCACATATGCTGCTTTAGCTGGGATACGGGAACCTCGATCAAAGTACAAGCCTTCTCCGAGTGTGAAATCATATCCCTGTTTTTCCATGAGCTTGCGCGCTTCAGGACTATACTTAGATAAATGTCGACCAGGTTTATCTTCCTCTTCGTCTTCTCTTAGGAAATGATCTGGTAATGGAAAATTCTCTCCTTTACCATAAATCACCTCTTTTTCGACTCCTGTTTTGGCAGGCACGACCAGGGTTGTTCCGAAGGAATACTGGAGGCGTTTCTTTGTTACATAAGATGATCGGAGCGGCGTATGTAAATCAGGATTATCGTGTAGTCCTTTTGTCGCATCATCGAGAGACAACGAGTACTCTAAATCATCTTTTATTTCAATATCGGTAAGTTGCCAGTTACAACTTCCATCTGACGATTGTTCATCATCGAGATTGATTACAAAGGGTACAATGTCATTTAAAACAAAACCACCATTGTAATTGAATCCGGCTTCGGAATCAGCTTCTTCTCCGCTGTCCGTGCCCTGGACCGATGGTTCCGTATCGGACTCGTTACCATAAAGGAGAGAATCAGTGAAATAATTCTCAAACCCTTTAAATGGTTGTTTATCCGCGACCACCGTCCTGACCCTTCCATCAGTGTCGACATATTTCAGACACTGATGTAAGGTGGAGGGAACTATAACATTACTATGGATCCAAGGCCGACCCAGTAGTAAGTTATATAATGTCTCAGCATCAATCACGTAACACGTGACCTCCATCTTCAGATCACCCATTTGGCACTTTATTCAGATCTTTCCCAAAGGCCTTGACCCGCTGGTGTTGAATCCGTAAATGACCGTGCCTGTAGACGCCAATTTGCTGACTGGAATACCAAGGCTATGCATAAGGCGAAGCGGCATAATGCTCACAGCGGAACCCGGATCCACTTGGATTCGGTTGACTTCGCTGGAGCCAATGTATCCGATGAAATATAGGGGCCGATCATGGTTCGAATTCTTCGTCTGCATATCCTCTTTGGTGAAGGTGATGCAGGGAAGGTTCTTAGCCGCTATGTTGCAGTGTTGAATTGACAGTTCTAGCTCTTCAAGTGTCGGCTTGACACGAGTGAGGAATGCTTCAGAATCAGCCAAGGCTTCTCGTAAGGCTTCCCTAGTCTCCTTAGACAACCGCAGCAACTCATACAACGTTATCCGCGCTGGAATATTGGCTAATTGAGCCATGATATCGAAGACGCGCGGAGTTTTCGAACTCTCCGGTTTATCCCTTCCAATCGGACAACTGAAACGAGACTGCTTTGGATTCTGTATTTCCTGGGTTTTTTGTTTATCTGCCGGCTGTCGTCGAGCATCTTCAATCGGTTTAGGAACCGTAATCACCCCCAGCTCTGTGAGAGTCTTGGCTGGTCCCCGTTTTGTCACCCCCTGCTCAGCTAATTGATCACTAGTAGATGGATACTTGAAGTGATACTCATTTCCACTCCGGGTCGCGAAGACTTCTTGTTCTTCTTCAGAGAGCGGGAAAGCTAGGATTCTTTCGTCATCTTCTCCTGGGATAGCAGAGACTTCCCAATCAAGTCATCCTTCGCTTCCGATGAAGAGGTGGAAGACGCACAAAAGGCTTTCTACAAAGTCTCGTCCAAAAGGAAAGGGCAGAAGCCGATCCAGTTCGGTAGAGTCAAACCCCAACAACTTAAGCGAGGAAGTTCAGAGGAAGATGACGGAGTTCCTCAGTTTCATTATCACAAACCCAATTCCATCCAATTGATGAAACGAATGGGGTATAATTTTAATGAAAAACAGGGTCTGAACTTCGGGAAAGGCAGACGAACCCCAGTCCGAATGTCTCTAGCCCCTGAAGGAAAACCTCAGGATTATTACCACAAAACCAGAAGTGGTTTAGGTTATGTCACAACTCCTCCTGCCTCAGAAAATGAAATCAGTAATTATCTGCGTCAGGATCATTCGTCCGGAACCTCTTCCTGGGAATCCGACGTCAGTGTTGGACCTTTCTTTAAAAGCTTGACTGTGAATATGGTTTCAACTAGTCACCTAGATGAAGACGCAGGGGGTGACGAAGAGTTAATCGAGTCAACCAACGATCCTTGGATCAAACGTCTTAATATTTTGTGGGATATGCGCTTCGAACAACGCGAACCACCCACTGAAGATAAGGTGATCCAGGTCAACATGGGAGATGAGTCTGACCCCAAGCCTATCTTTATAGCAGAAGACCTATCATCATCCGAGAAGGAAGAACTTATATCTCTCATCCAAGAATATATAGATGTCTTCGCTTGGAATTATGAAGATATGCCTGGCCTTGACCCGAAGGTGGCCATGCACCGGCTCAACATCGATCCGGATGTAAAACCCGTTAAACAACAACAACGCAGGTTTCGTCCAGAGATCATGGAATCAATTGAGTCAGAAGTTAAAAAGCTTATAGACTCAGGTTTTGTTAGGGAAGAACAACACCCTGACTGGGTGGCCAACATTGTTCCAGTTCCCAAGAAGAACGATAAGGTCCGGATATGCATTGATTTCCGCGCCGATGGATATCTCTGTGTCGTCATCGAAGAAGTTGGTGAGGAACTTAGTCTCCATATCATCCCAGCTATTCACGCTACCTGGCTTGAGGCAGTGATACCAATCGAAGGCGGCTCCGCGAAGAGTGCCGACGAATGACCGCACCATCAGAGGCTCATTGCTGGAGATTACCCCCAGGTGTGATTTGAAATAAATCACATGCTAAGTGGGTGAACCCTTCCCATCAAACGGCGTGAAGTTGATTAAGTTGAACTTTGCCGGATATGGGATTGATTCCCATTATCTTGGATATGGACAAGGAATGCCTGTTTTCTTCACCTCTTGAGCAGAAATCATCGTATTGATCTTGTTCTCGAGGTTTTTGATCTTCAGACTTTCACCTGTGTTTTCGTTAGCACGATTCTGAGGCGGAAGTGTGGCATTACGACTAGCATCCTCGTTACCACCCCCTGCATTGATGGGAGGATTATTGGCATTGTGAGCTTCATCCGTATCCATGTGCTCATCTTCTTGATGAACCTGGTTACGATGACTTGGTTCGCCTTGCGGGTTCGCCAGTGCTTGAATTTGTTGCTCATGCATTTCTTTCATATTCTGCATAGCCATCTGCATTTCAAACCTGAAGGTCTCCTGTTGTTTATTCATGGCTTCTTCAAGCATCTTAGCCACTTGCTCCGCGCTTATCATGAATGACTCGCGGGGTTGTCCTTCGCTGGATACCATATTGTCCGGCGTCCGACTCTTCATCTTCTGAAGGTCCCCTTGTCCGACCCCTACCGTAAGTTTTTCGTTTGATGGCTCCAGACTGCAGACGGGTTATACGCTGGGATGCTTTCAGAATTGACTCGAGATTATCTCGTGCCGATGTCCCTCTGCTGGTCATGTTAGTGGTGACCCTCGGAAATTCTCCATCTTCGACTACTCTTCTTCTTCGTCGGAAACGCCTAGGTCTTGGTTTTGGCGCTTCGGTACTAAGCCTTTCGAATACTGAAATTCTCTCGGGGACTGTCTTGATGCAGTTGCACTCAGACAGTACCGTCCGAATGAGCTTTGAACAAGGGCACTGAGTTTCTAGCCTTCGAGGACTTCTCTTTCTGGCTTTGCTCGTACCCCCAGCACGATAGTACAGCTCTTCCGTTTGAAAGTCGGAGCAACCTATCGTGTGTTGGCATGATTTCTCAGGTATAACGCAATCATCATCAGACGATAACATTTTCTTCTGAGAGTGAATTACCTTCTTTGGACTTTCGAGAGTCACGCGCCTCGAAACGCGCCTTTGTGGGCGTGAATTCTCAACGGGCTCCTGAACTTCGATGCGCAAAGTAGTGTGCTTGGGTGCCCTGATTTCTTTGTCATGTTGAGGGTTGCGGCGACCCCCATCATGTTGATTCGTTCGGGGTTTTCTCAGTGGGCCCAAACGTCCTTGGATTGGAGCTTTGCTTCGCTCCTCGGGAAGTGGACCGAGGCGCTCCAAGACTGACTTCCTTTTCTGGGTTGGTCCTGCGGGATCTCCCGGAGCAGTTGTGGAAATCATCGGTGGTCTGAATTGATTCGCCGGAGGTTGGACTTTCGGAGGCTGCAGTTGTTGCTCCTTAGTCTGAATCGCCGCTTCAGACTTCGGTTTCCAGGCTTTGCGGGTTGATGGCGGCTTCTTGGCCACTTTTTTCTGCAGCTTTCTACGGGCTTCTTCGGTTTGAGCCCGCACCTGCGCTGATAGTGCACGGCGTTTGCGGATACGTTCTTCCAGTGTCGAACGATTCCGTTTGACACGGACCCATTCCATTGTTGGCGGCTTGGAAGAGGCGCCGTTCATCTGTTGTTGAGGCTGTTTGCCTCTCTTGTTCTTCAGATCAACGTTGTAGCGGATCCCGTCAACTGACTCCATGGCCTTTGCGAATTGTTTCGCAAGGCGTTGACGTTGCCTTTGGCGGGCTCTCTTCGAGAGAGTCACCACGCCCCCTGCGGCAGAAGGGTTGGCCAGAGCAGATCACAACGAGATCAAAAAAAAAAGAAAAAAGATTACAACTTTCCTTTCGAACGAATCGCGAGCTCCTGTTTTGCGGTCACTCGCTTTTGTGTGGGTTCTTCGCCTGCGCCGAGGTTTATCCGTGGACCACCGCGCGATCTAGATCCGGTCGGATCTACGCTGTATGACAGGTATTATTTCGCGAAGGAAATAATAGCCGGGGGGATTAATTCACCAAGGAAATAATCGCCCTAGTTCTCAGGATCAAAGGCCAAGCTTTGATCCGGAGGATGACTACGTAGATCTGAGATCCGGTTCCTCTCGAACTCTTGCCTTATTTGGCGTTGACGATCGCCGAGCACCGGATCTGGAAGAGCAAGTCCTCAAAGTCCCAAAGCTTCAATCTTTTTTAGTTCTGAGCCTTGAATCCAGCAGAGCTTCGCCTCCAAAATTTCCAACCTTTGAAAATGAACCAAGGGGGGCCTATTTATAGGCAACCCTTACTGTGCCTTGGGCACAAGGTGGCCGGCCACCGAGCCACCTCAGGGTGGCTCGGCTTTGGCCGAGCCACCTTGAGGTGGCTCGGTTTCGGCCGAGCCCCTCTAGGTGCCGTTTTCAGTCGTTTTCCGTCTTTCGGTTCTGTCCGTGATTCGATTGTGTGGTTGGCTTGTTCGAACTCGATTCGCTGACCTGATTTGGCAGTAAATCCACTTCTGAGTTCGAGTCCGAAACTGATCTTGATTCGATCGTGACTCGTCTGAGTCCGCTCTTAGTTGGATAACTCGTTGATTCCTCAACCCGTTAGCTAAATTCCGCACGCGAGTGGATTTATTCCGTTGTTTGCGTGCGGTTCGTTAGCCTCGTAGCCTCGTTAATCCGTTTCGTCGCGTATCACTTGGCTTCGGTGTTGTGGACTAACAATCGTGTCTGCATACGTCGCCCGATAGTCGGTTCGTCGAATCGGCGTCGTCGAGTTGTGTTAAGGGACCTATAGGCAGTTTTATACGCCTACAATAGCGAGACCGTTGGCTCCTACTATAGTCGCCAGTGTGTTTGCGTCGGAAACAAATTTTATTGTAGAATTCATTATAATTGTTTATCGATTATAATGAATACAAAAGAGTGAGCCTTGTGCTTCGTAAAACTACTCTTTACAACAAAACCAAATTATGAGTGCTTCCTAGAAACACACACAGGATCGTTTTGGATCAATGTTTGCATGAGATCTTTGCCTATGTCGTGGGTGCATTAGCCCGTGGACCATCGAATCACAAATTCAGATTGAACCGTGGAGGCTATTTGGGAATTCTTACTTCGTTTAGAAGTAAGAAAAGGAAGTGAATATCTTATTGATGTAAGATTAACACTCTTCTTAAGATCGAGTCAAAGCTTAGATCACTACAAGAAATCAGGTCTTTAATGACCAAAATTAGTGAATGGGCCATTTGAGCGTCATTAATGTGTGTAAAATAACGACTGTTTTAAAAACCTTCATTGAGTTATCACAAATATTAGAGTAATGATGTGAGATGGGATAACGGTTTTCTATTCCCTTCGTTGATTTGGTTATAATACCATTGTTATTGGGCCTCCTGAAAGGCGAATGAGTCTATTACCGTTATTAATCATAACTCATAATCATAATAAGAGTACTAATCAAAATAATATAAACAACCCGAAACCCAAACCTTCCTCTAACTGCAACTAACAAAATAAAACCTAGATTAAAAATAGTGTTACTGTTCATTATTTGTGAAACAACCCGAAACCCAAACCTCCCTCTAACCGCAACTAACAAAATAAACCCTAGATTAAAAATAGCATTACTGTTCTTTATTTGTGAATCTTCTTCGCCGCCATAGTCCAGCCGACTAGCGCCAGCCCAGCCCCCACTCTTTACCGCCCCAGCGCCGGCGTCGCCCCAGCACCGCCACATCACCGCCCCAGCCCCATCGTCGCCCCAGGTTTGACGGTAAAAGTCAGGCAGCATGCAGTTTTTATTTGTTGTAATATTTGTATTCAAGTGCCCTATAGTTTTCCCTTCTTCTTCTTCAATTTTTTTCTTAAGAGTAAACTGTAGCCTGTCAGGTTCTTAGTACATGATACAAAGGGCAAAGGTAGTAAGGACATATATGAAAGACATTATAGATGATAGATACACAGTAAATTAATTCATATTACACTAGAATAGGTTGCTAGAGTGAAGATGTGCATCTTGCAGTCATGAGAATCATGAGAATCAAAATCAAGATAATTGACTAGGTGTGATTAAGATCCATACTCTTTGCTAGAAAACCAGTTGAACCAGTGATTAATATGCACTTATCCTTCAACCTCTCTGCTACTCCGTCTAATTCCATTGATCACCTAGCTTGAACTATGAGAGGAAGAAGAAGAAGAGAGAGATGGAGTTCAGAGAAGCTATTGTTAGACCCTAGAGGGGGGGTGATTAGGGTCTTATGCTAATCTAATCCTAATTAAAAGCCAATTAAAATAATATTGATTAATTTGTTCTTGCACGAATGATATAAGATAGATATGAGCAAGAAAGATATGAATAAGCACAAATAAAAAATACGCTAAGCAAAACACAAACAAACGATATGTTTACGACGTTCGGTCACCACGACCTACGTCCCCGCTCCTCACCTCGAGGAGATCTCCACTATCACAATCTGGTTTGGAAGCCGGAACTTCTACACACTCGGTTTACAAGCTTACCGAAAACTCTCACACTATGCAATCACACTTCACACATAAGTGTAGAAACCTAGCCCGTGTCCTCCTCCTCAAGTGCTCGGATGCAACCTCTCCCTAGGTTCGTCAACCGACGCTACTCCTATTGGATTCGACCTCGTCTCTCGCCTCACACTTCTCTCGGTGTACAAGTGTATTACAAGTGATACTCACAAATGAAGATTAAATACAATGGTTTGTTCTCAACAACAAATGAGAACGCAAATGAAGCTCACACTCGTCTCTCGTCTCTCGCCTCACACCTTCTTGTTTTGATGGTGATTTAGCAAACAATTTACATCTAATGTTGTTTGTCTAGTGTTTGTGTTTTCATATTTATTCTAGGCAAACAACGAGTTGGAGGATGGATGGAATTGCGCATTCACGATCATATCCAATGGAGGTTGGCGGAATTATGGAGTGAAGCCTACCCAATTCAAAGTTAAAGATCAAGTTCAAGCTTCATCCATAAGTGTACCAAGTCAAGCTTATTGAAGATCAAGATCTAGCTTGGGTAACTTAGTTTAGGTTTTATATTATGTGTGTTAAGTACCTTAAGCTCAATATCATATACACACACGTATTTGGTTTCTATGTATATATATAGTTATATATATACATGCATGGTTTTGGGTTTTTATTTTACAAATATGAAATTACATATTTTATATTTATTATTATGATTTGGTTTAACTACTTAGATATGAAACAAATATATTTTCATATACATACTCATATGTTTCATTTTCTATTGTATTTATAAAAATATTGTATTCTTAGTTTTTGGACTTAACACAAAGTTTCATAATTTTTGGAATTTATTTGATATTTTTAAATAGTATTTTAAAATCAGCAAACTGTTTTTAAAACTGTCAATTTCATATATCAGTTCACGGTCGACCGCCACGGTCGACCGCGCCTGAGGTCTTTCGTTAGTGGGCAGCAGAGACTTTCACGATCGACAGCTGCAGTCGATCGTGAGCTCGAGATTTCCCACGGTCGACCGCCACGGCCGCCCGCCGAAGTCTCTGGAGTATTTTCCTGTTGTTTTTGTTGCTCGCAGTCGACCGCCGTTTATCCCAACGGCTCTTTTAGTACAGAATCAGATTTCTGATTCTTGGGCTGTTTTGTCTTTTCCTTTGGGGTTTTTGCTGTTGCTTTTTCTTCCTATATAAACCCCCAAACCCCCTTCTATCTCAGTAACCAATGGGATGTATTAAACAAGTTTTAAAAGAGTTTAAGTTTGTTTAGTTTGTTTTGGGGTTTGCTGTTACAAAGAGGAGTTTGCATATCTGTTAAGGAGTTTATCTTCAATATCTTCTCATCCTCTCTTTATGTTTATAGAGAAGTTTTCTAACTCTTTTCTCTAGCAATATTATTATTGATTTTCATATTCTTATTATTGCTAATTTGCTATTTGAGTTAGATTTGATTTTACTCATTGTTTACACCCACACCCACATGAGCTTATTGTATTTTCATACATAGTATATTTGTGTTGGTGAGAGTTGTAACAATTGAGTGTGAGCTTTTATTGTGTTCTCATCCATATTAGAGAACAATCATTCTTTGTATTGTGCTTAATCGTGAGATCACTTTGTAATACACTTGTACACCGAGAGGAGTGTGTGGTGAGAGTCGGGGATCGTCCCAAGAGGAGTGGCGTCGGTTGACGAACCTAGGGAGAGGTTGTAACCGAGCACTTGAGGGAGACACGGCTAGGTCCAACACTTGTGAGGGTGTATAGTGAGTTTGCAAGAGTGTGAGTTGTAGAGTTTTCGGTTAGCTAGAAAACCGAGTGTGTAGAAGTTCCGGCTTCCAAACCGGATTATAATAGTGGATTTCTCCCCGGGAGTTGGGAGCGAAGACGTAGGACGGAAGGTCCGAACTCCGTGATCATATAGTGTGTTTGAGTTTGTCGTTGGCGCATTTGCTTATGCATTTATCTTATATCGCCAATTGCCTATTACTCTTGTATATTTTGCCCTATCACATTAGTAGTTTGATTATATCACCCTTGTGTTAGTTTATATATCCTTGCATATATTTATATCATATAGTATACCTCTTTGCTAGGATATCTCACCTTGTGTATATTGCATATTCTTGTACTTAACACTTTGTATATCTATCTTGCAAGAATATATTTGTTAATTAGTTTTAATTAGCATAAAATCGGATTAGATTAGCATAAGATCCTAATCAACCCCCCTCTAGGGTCTAACAAATCACACCCCACAACCCATACTATATAGTATGAAGATATTAAGCTTAATATTGTGTGTGTGATAACAGTGAATGAAAAATATGTAACTCAATAAATATAGCTAAGATGTGAAAATGAAATTATAAGCTATATGAAAAGATGAGTTAAGAAAACTTCTCAATAAACAAGAAGAACAGTAGAGGATGAAGAGGATAGAATCCTAAGTTGAAATGAAAAGCCTCTTCTTGTAGTAGCAGACTTCTTTTAAAGCATATGATCAGAAACAGCTTAAACAGCTTTTTAAATACACTTAAGATTTTTGTTAAAACTTCACTGTAAAACAAAACTTAGTTGTTTGAAAGACAGTAGCAATAGGGTATTTATACCCACTCAAAATATCAGCCAAAACAAACTTGAAAAGACAAAAATAGCCCCAGAAAATCAAATCAAAAAATAGCCGTTGGAAAGCAATTATGAGATCGGCGGTTGACCGTGGAAATCTCGCGGTCGACCGCGAAGCACAAAAACACAAAAAGAGATTTTTGAAAGCTGGCACTCGACCGCGACGGTCGACCGCGAAAGTCTTTGGATGGAGCCACGGCTCTGCCCAACATATAGGTGATCTGCAAAGCCTCCCGTACAAGACTTCATACGGTGCCATTCCGATGGTGGCTTGATAACTATTATTATATGCAAATTTAATCAATGGGATATGATCCTCTCATCTATCCTGAAAATCTATAACACATGCTCTCAGCATATCCTCTAATACCTGATTCACCCTCTCGGTCTGACCATCTGTCTAGGGGTGAAATACATTGTTAAATGGTAACTGGCTGCCAAAAGAATCCTGAAAACTCCTCCAGAAATGAATGAGCTGTAAACATGAAATAAAAACTATTATAACAAAGTTTGATGAAAAATCGTTTATATGATAGAAAACGTCAAAATTGTGTTAAGTGTACATATATTGAGCTTACATATAAACATACGATATATGTAGGCAAACTGAACTTATACCTAGGTGAATGCACACACATGAACTTGAATCTTTACGCTTGCTTGTCGTGTGTTTAATTACATGTAAAGAGAAAAACAAAACAACAAAAACTAGAGAAGGGATTAGCGATAAATTGTTTGACAAATCATTATCAAAACTATAGTGTTCGCGTGGAAAATCGTAGGTTTCTTTGTTATTGATTCCATTGTCATCTTGAGTTACAACTTTTT
>NC_033798.1:66712191-66727486 GCF_001876935.1 Asparagus officinalis | reverse complement strand
CAGAGCAACACTGTGCCCTAGAAATAACGCCAGCCCGCAGTACTAACTCCTGAGGAAAAGGAAAAGATAAAAAAATGAGCGGTGATTAGATTTGAATCGTGATGAACCACGTTGTGAGACAGGCTAGAACAACAACCGCGTTACGTAGCTAAAAAAACATGGCCCAACCAGAACACACACGTGGTGCTAGAAATAACCGCGCATAGCTTGCCGCTAGAAGATCTGAATAGAACACCGTCGAGAAGGAGTATAGAGTACTAACGAGCGGACATGCATGCCCGCGAAAAAGTTGCTTTTGATTCCCGGGCCGCAGCGGGGGAACACAGTAAAGTCTAACAAGGCCGCTGACGCGCCACTCGGGTAGTCTCTAATCTCAAAATGGCATCACCAAAACGACGAACATTTGTGCTAGAATAACGCCAGCCGCAGGGTAGACTCAACTCGAAAAGAAACACTAACAGTGGGAGATTCACCCGGCAGCTGACTAACAAACCTGAAAAATGCGTAGAAGTGCTAACAGACATTTTAACCGTATGCACGAAAAACAACACTGTGCCTCAGAATACGCCATGCCCGCGCAGTAGAACTAACTCGGAGAAGCGAGTAGAACTAACAAGACGCGATTGCAAGTGTTGGTAGGCCTTACATTAGTGTGTTGGCTAATTATGGGGAAAACTAGTGCTAAATCCCACAGAAAAAACCGGCTACAGACATTTAGTTTTAGGAACTAACTTCGAGAAGGATAGATACACATACAGGAGGTAGAACATAAACTCGAGAAGATAGAACACACGATGAGTGAGTTCTAGAAGTTTAAAATTCTAAGTACCACTAAACTACATAAGCAATAATAATGATAAATCGTAAAAAAGTGCTTAGATGCGTGGCGCCCTAACATGGCCACCGAAAACAAACACAACTCCAAGGTTGTGGCGTAGAAAATAACGCCCAACCCCCAGGTTTTGAGTCGCAACCCGATAGATCCTCCGTGTCCGTGTCGAGCGTCTGAGTGGAGCACGCTAGAGTACTAATCAGGGTCCGTGTCCGGAGCAGCTAGCAAAGTCTGTAACCAAGAATTGTCGAGTCGTGTCGGGTAGGCCGCCTCAGCTATGGCACAGAACATCACAGCTTTGTCCTAGATGGTGACATACACGCCAGCCCGCAGGTGTTCTTATGCTATAATATGGCAACTCGCAGAGAGTGACCGATGTCACACGTTATGAACCTGAATCAAAGCCAGCAATTCAGTCAATGAGAAGGAGCAGCTGACAGTCAGTTTTATAACTGACAAAATGTTAAGATTTCTTCAAGTAAGAAAAGATACCCTTTAACATTTCTGACAGTTCGAGGACAAGGGACCCATTAACCTTCACATACCGGCGGCAATACGTAACACAACACCTTTGCTGAAATGGAAGCCATACGAAGTAGCATTAACTCGACATGTAGCTTACTAACTATAGCAAACTATGCTCCAACTCGTATGATGCCGAAGCTCGGCTATAACTAGCAGCTAGCTAGGCGGCTAACTGTAACTTTTATTAATTATGCACGCGTATGGGAAAAAAACCTAATATCAGCACGTGAATAGAATCAGTATCCTCCTAAGGGATAACGCCAGCACTAAGTAGACACCTACACCCCTTAGAATAGTGAACTATCTATAAGACAGCTCTATCCGAAAAAAAAGGGAACACATTAATAGTGCTAATGCTCTGTTTCATCTTCTTCGCTTCAGTGCTACTGCAACTTCACAGCATGTGCCATGCAGATAACACGACCAATAGTTTTGCCATAACAAAACCAACGTAGAAGGAAACATTAAATGGTCAGCAGAATGCACTCTACTTAGCCTTCACGTTCTATTCATGCCTCAATAGATACCAAAACTTATATATCTAAGAACACTTGTGCAATACGGCTCTATTACTTCACACAGGAACATACCACCCAGTTGCGATTGGCAAGTAGACATTGATCAGCAGAATAGTCTTCCATAACAAGAACCAATCATAAGCGCCTCACATGTCAGAGACTAAAACAAGCTCATACAAATTTTATTAACTAGAACTAACGAATACATTAGACATTGCAACTAGAACTATACCTAATTTATAACTGGCTTTAGAACCAGATTTAAACCTATACTACCTTCAATGAGCCTTGCGTTAAAGGCGTAACTATCGACTTGAACACATATACGAAGAAGACCGCAACATCTCCTTGTCAAAAACAATCACTAAGAAGATATCAAACATTTTAAACCCAGGAGTAAGAACGAACATTATTCAATAGATCCAAACAGCTTAAAACAACATTATTTACTTGGCACTCTTAACAAGTATCTATCCTAGCTGGAAGCTGTTTACGGAGATTTCAACACCCCAGTAAGAGACCGAGATTTCAATAGGTTTTTAGCTTGAACTCCCCAAGCACTACTTCGTTTGCTTTCCACATATTCCCGAAACGAGACGTCAACAGACTGTAAGATGTAACTCACTGCCAAAAGTGCATCCAAAGCGTCTGGAATCATGGCGATAAACGCAGAGTTATCCCGATAAAACAAATGTATTAAGAACTGACCCAACCCCCAAAAGGGGGGATTAAAGGACAACAAATACTGAATCATAAGCGCCCCTGCACCCTTGGGCACATCACAACCACACTAAGCGCTAGAGTAGATCCAATCCAGAGAAATTAGCAAAGGATTATTGGCGTACAATACAAATTGGGAAAAAAACTATTGCGAGTTAAGCTCTAGCCAAGTAGAACCCACAAATGGGTAAACCTAGATATCTTAAAAACTTACATCCTACGTAATGCTAAACAAAACAACACTTACTGCTATTATAACTAACACAAGCTAGAAATACAATAATGCGTGAGTTAAGTACAGTAACACTAAATCAGCGCTTGTATAAGCACTGGTATGCACGCTT
This sequence comes from Asparagus officinalis, assembly GCF_001876935.1. NCBI lineage: Eukaryota > Viridiplantae > Streptophyta > Magnoliopsida > Asparagales > Asparagaceae > Asparagus > Asparagus officinalis. The sequence continues at coordinate 66,724,547 of NC_033798.1, read as the reverse complement.
GAACAAGACGCTACACTACCTTATTAAAGACTAACCAGAACCGTCGAGTAGAAGGAAACGAGTAAAAACACCTTAACCAGAACAACCGAAGTTAGTCCAATAGATAATACTTCCCCTGACAGCGAGGACGCCCTTAAACTAACCCAGAACAAGTCTACCATGTACTACACAAGGAAGCAAAACCAATCGAGCAGCAAGGCGAAACTAGAACAAAATTGACAGAGCTGAACTAAGAAATAAGACCTCAGTTCTACTCAACGGCTAAAATAAATTTTATTAGAAAACAATTTCAAAACCCATAGATAATATACTGCAAACATGCACACGAGCTAACTATCAGCTAAAACGAAAGTACCTAGCTTATAACTAACACAATCAGAGACACCCTACTTAGGGCAATGATTACAAAACTTTGGTTCCAGTCTACCCAATGAGGTGATATTCACGCCAAATATTCTCTTGTACGTATGTTCTTCACATCTATTGCCCAAGTTCTATGGAACTACTATCAACAGTTTTGCAGACAAAAACTTCCCATTTGTAATACCTCCATTCGACGTTATGTGTCGGCGTCAATATCACCATTAAACCTCGGCGTTGAACAATAAAATTATACTCGAGATTTGAACTCCTCAAGACAAATGATACCACAAGTTACTTTTGGATAGAGTATGCTGAAGCAAGAACATCGAAAATCATATAAAGATGCATTGGTGCATTTAATTCTAAAGTTTTCTGTCTATTCATCCATGAGAGGAATAAACACATACTATTATGCTCAGCGGGCGGGCCGGCGTCGCGAGCCGCAATAACAGAAGGTCCATCACTAATAATTAAGTGAAAAAGTGTGACACTCAATTAAAGTACACACCTTGCTCCAACAATGCTTCATCGTCCGCGTGAGCCTTCGTGGGGGCGAGGACATCTTGATATCAAACTTTTCCACATGCCTTCAACAATATGATTTCCTCTTCATGAGAAAATCTCTGGGAATGTTGAGGTGCGGCGCGCCCGATACCTTTCACAGCGCGCGCTTCAATCATATCTATCTTCCTGAACCAATTCACATTGGACAAGATAAAACTCTTCCAATTAACATTCGTCAAAACACAGAAAACATTAGCTTCAAGATGTAATTGCCACAGTCCAATTATTAGACCTAATGGCCCGCGGAGAAATACAATGAAAACAACAATTAGAACTTGCATGGTGTGAGATAAAGGAATCCTAAAATCATTTGCAATACATACTTAGAACATAACCAAGACTTAAGTAAACTAACGTGGCATCCCCCAGACTCTAGACTAAACACAATCTGGGCCACATACTCGCCATTTTCTAATTCTTGAATTGTTTCCTGCACTCTTTAATGCTTAGAGAAAATCCACTCAAATGCTACTAAAGTTGTAGCGAGTACTCTTTCAAACAGCTTACTTCCTCCCAACAATATCTGAAATCGCCTCATTCCTTTACCGAATTTGTCGGCTGGATCTTGCAAGAGAAAAGCCCAAGTGTACAACGAAGAGATAAGCAATGTAACAACTACTATATTTCAAAAAAGTTGTAGATGTAGCAACTAACATGCATAAGTGTAGAAAACACAATTGGTGTTGGTGTTTTTCCCTTAAAACATTATTCAAAACACGGACGCTGTAATGGTATTTTAATTACCTCCTACAGTATGTTATTCAGAATAAATATTTATTAATAATGTAATATTATGTTATGACTAGTATTATTACATAAATTTATCATATTATAAATATTTTAAGTATTATGAAGCAAGGTATGAATTTGGAGTGCCATTGCGAGTCCTACATAAAGGCTGAAAAAGCTTTTAATATGCACTAAGTTCTTATCATTTAATAATACAGTTCAATCATTTATGAGTATATTAAAAACCTAATAATAGGTCTTATTAGATATATTATTTTACGGATAACATTTTTTCTAGCCCAATAAATTATGTTAGATATTACATTAACATATTAACTCTATACTAATTACAGTTTGAAGAAGAAATCCCATGAATATGTTATGAATAATTATCAATATTAACACAACGTTGCTCCAAATTCCTCCAAAGCCAAAACGATTGCAAAATTAAAACTTATTTTAGGAAGCGTTAAAATAAAAAAAAAAGTGTGCATTTTTGGCAACTAACATCAAAAAGCTGAAGACGAAGGTCGATACCAGGTACCTCAAAAAACACAGCATCGTATCCATACGGAGCCTAAGTCATTTGTTTTACTTTGTTCCATGGTTTTTACTAGGTTATAAGATCGTTGTTATCTTCACTTATCATATCTTCCGTGTTAAAAGGAGTCGTAGACGTGCATCTTCATATTAGTTCGTTTATCCAGCCACAGCCTAGCGCGAGTTAGTTCTTATAGCGTAGAGTACTGGTTCTATGAGTCCCTTGTGAAGATGTTCAAGCCTAGTATGTGACTCTCGCTTCTCCAGAATAGCACTCTAGCATGTTCTCGTGTTATTCCACCATCCATATAACTTGAAGTTCTTAGGTTTAAGTATGAGGAGGCATAGCTAAGTTTTACTGATCATCATGGAAACGTAGTCACACCCTATCGCCCTATATTATAATTATTACATATTATTTTCAACATAATTAGGGTAAATATACCCCTCCACATAATTTTAGAAATAATAATTCAAAATATAGGTATGGTTAGATATTATATTATATTTTAAAAAAACCTCATATTATTAATATATAATAATATTATACTATGTTAGTACTAAACGATAGACTTTTAGGAAGGAAGTAACGTCCAATAATTATACTCCCAACACTTCAAGTTGATATTCAAAGAATGATAATATTATTAATAATGTAATATTATTAGCGAAAAAGGATAAATAATATTTACTCAATTATAGATTACACGGGGGACTATATTCACAATAAGTTTTATATATTAGTCAACGTATTATGTAGATATAGTTGTATGGTCTTTAATAGGGCTAAAGTTTATTTAATAGTAATTTAATAAAACATTAATAATTTATTGCATATACGTATAATAGGTATTAAATAAAGAAGACTGTAAAATATATGTATGAATTGTAGCATTAAATAATAGAATCTTAATATAGCAATAATAATCACCTTATGTTAATTATAGCTTCAGAATGAACATAGTTAATTACTCTTAAATATTTTAAAGAAATCCTTGTGAGTCATGTTAACATATATATGATTAACCTAAAGAAAAATTGATTATAACGGACCTCTCAAACTCAAAACAAAACACCAAATAAACTTATTTAGTGCTCTGGTTCTCGTGTTATTTCCACTCCATATTAACGTATTTAAGCGTTTTCTAGTTTAAGTGATTGGATCTATTTACTTAATGATGCTTTATTAATTATAATTATTAAGATTAGCTTTTTCAAAATAAATTAATACCAAAATATTTATAATTGGCAGACAGCACTTGCCTATATAAAATTAGTCAAATCTTTGATGGTAGATAGGTGATATCTATATAATGATTTTTTTAAACCAAATAACGCTAATTTAGATTGTATTTTATCTAAGAAGATATAATATTATAGTATGGCTCATTTTCATCATAAACATATTTCAAAGCATGGCAAAACTCAGAATCGAAAAAAGCTGCACTCAATATCATGGAGGAATTCAGGAGTGGGGTATAATCATCAATATTATTAATAATGTTAAGTCAAAAATCATGTAATCCCGGCAGTCTATAATCGATGACTTTAGTATGTCCTCACTTCAAGCTTACAAATTTTAAATATAAACTTATAAATCGATTTTCCAGACCACAAACAATATTCCTAATTACCATCCTAAGTATAATTAAGCATGCCGTCTAACTAGTGCTGAATCTGCTCTCTTTTCCAGCGCTCCCATCCATAGCCGCCGTTGTTGTGATTAGCAATTGAAACAGAGTATTCAGTCCCAGGCACTATTAGGAAACATAATATATTTAATTTCGATAGATATTAAAAACAAATATAAATGAGTATTCATTTGGCAGCTGCACCCCACCATCAGCTTTCATGGGGTTTTTTCTATCTGAAACATCTAAAAACATAAAGTCGAGTCAAGACACATCAAAACTAGACATAACATTATTAAGTGAGACATAGTTAGTAATAGAACTATAGAACAAAGACCATGGAAGAATAAAAGTCACAAATAGGAGCGTACGAAGAAAATTATAATATATTCACTCATCAGAAACCAATACCTTATTTTCAAAGAAAAAATTTAGATTATAATTATTATATTATGATTAATAATAAATAAGTTATTTAAAAATATAATATAATATCAACCTATATCAATTTTGATATACAAAAATTATAAATATATATATATTTGAAAAATATATTAATAATTAGTAAAACGTATAATACTAACTCATGTAAGTGTACAATAGCATCCAACACTTAATTTACTAGCCAAAACTAAAAACCATAACGTTATGATATAAAGAATGAGATAAACCCTTTGCCCGGGTCTAAGAGTGGTCGGAAATAACACGACTAACCCACGTTCAACAAGCAGGAGCGAGAGAACAATCACCTAAAATAAGCTTTAATTTTTGTTTGGTTTAGCGTGATGGTTGAACGAGGTGTTCAAATATAATATCTAACATTAAATTATGTTAAATGTATTAATATAGAGTTATATGGTAATTATATCTAACATTAATTTATTGCTAAAATATGTTTAATTGAAAAAATAATATATTCATGCGAATAACCATTATTACGATTATTTCCTTTTGTACAAGTAACGAGCCAATATATCATAAATATTAATGTCTTAATATTTAAATTACTATTAAATGCCCAAACTTAAAGTTGGAGTAGCCCTTATTAGAGCAAGAATAACCATGGATAATATTGAAAACTAAATATATTAAGACAACACTGATAATATTTAGAAAATTTGATTAGATAACTTACTACTAGTCATCAACATAAGTATTAAACATATTAATATTATATTATATAATGAGAATAATCATATATTATATTGACGAATAGTATAATATATATTACATTATAATAAAATGAGGTTATTTTAAAAATATTAATATAATATCTAACCATAACAATTGATATACCAAAATTATTTAAAATATATAATTATTTTGAAAAATATTAAATAATTATAAATATAATATAACCATTTAAGCTACAGTAGATCCATTACTGTAAACTAGAACTTAAATTATATGGGAGTGAAAACACGCGAGAACAAGCTAGATCTATTACGAGAGCGAGTAACTTACAACATACTAGGCTTAACAACAAAGACGATAGAACTACTTAACCTATAACTACGCTACGCTTGGCCGAGTAAACTAATATGAATGCAGTTTAGACTAACACGCAAGGATGATGAGAACTAACAGAATCTGAAGCTAGAACGTAACAAAAACCAGTAAAACAAATTGATTAGTGCTCCGTATGCATACCATGGGTTTGCAGCCCTTAAATCGTCTTCAACCCAAAAATGCAACACTTTTTTCTAAACACCTAAAATAAGTTTTTAGATTTGGGTGTTTTGCGTTTCTGAGTTTGAGAAGTGTATTGATATATATCTAACATAATAGTATATAAACTGTAATTAATATAGAGTTGAATATTAATTAATATCTGAACATATAATTTAGTTGCTATAAATATTAATGTAAAAATAATACTATTCATAATATCCTATTGATATATATCATAAATTATTAATGCTTATTATTATAATTACTATAATAAACTCAGCCTATTAAAGACACATAATATATTACATAATATTAAGAATATTTATAATATATTAATTTATTAATAACATACTAGTCATAACATAATATTAACATTATTAATAATATTATTAATAACATACTAGTAATAACATAGTGTTTTGAAAATGTTTTAAGGGAAAAACACAACACCATTGTGTTTTTCTAACTTATGCCATGTTAGTTCTAATCTACACCATGTTAGTTTACATTGTTATTTTCGTTGTAATTTCTCCGTCCGAACTCGGAATGAGGCGATTTAAGATTTGTTGGAAAGCTGTTGAAGAGTCCTACAACTTTAGCATTTGAGATTTTCCAGATTAGAGCGGAATCAGATAGAAAATGACCAGTATGTGCCTTGTTAGTTCTAAATTATGCCACGTTAGTTCTAACTTATGTCTTGTTGGTTCTAACTTATACAATGTTAGTTCTAATCTACACCATGCAAGTTCTAATTGTTGTTTTCATTGTAATTTCTCCGCCCGAACTCGGAATGAGGTGATTTAAGATTTGTTGAAAAGCTGTTGAAGAGTCCTACAACTTTGGCAATTAGAACTAACATAAAGAATTGCTATATCACTTGGGCAACGTTTTGTACCTCATTGCTATTTATAGATTTGTGTTAGTTATAATACTGTAAGTGTTAGCTGTAGTTTAGCTCGCGTTAGTTCTACCTTATTCTTAGTTCCAGCTTGTCAATTTTGTTCTATTGCCCATGTTAGTTCTAGCTGTCCTCCTGTCAGTTCTATTGGACTACTTCGTGGTTCTGTTAGTTCTAACTCGATTCTGGTTAGTTTTAATAGAGTAAGTGTTAGTTCTAGTTGATACCCCGTTAGTTCTTTCCCATTTATTGTTATTTCTAGCTTCGTGTTAGTTATAATACAGTAAGTGTTAGCTTTTGTTTAGATCGCGTTAGTTTTACCTTATTTCTTGCTAGCTCTAACTTCGCGTGTTCCCAAGAAAGACATATCCCTTTGAACCCGGATCCTCAATTATGTGGTTGGTGGTGTGCCCAAGGGTGCACCCCTATCATTTCTTTTATCATAACTCTCCTCCTTGGGACTGCACTTTTGCAAGGTGAGTTAACTCTTCAACCTTGGGAACTATGCAAAAACAATGAATGCAGTCAAACCTATAATATCTCGGTAACCTTCACAGCCAAGTGCAAGTAAATAATGTTAGTTTAAGTGTTGGATCTATTGAATATGTTAGTTCTACCTGGGTTAATGTTTGTTCTAGTCGTTTCCGTGTTAGTTCTTTCCATTCTCGTGTTAGCTAACGCAAGGTCTAGTTTAAATGTGGGTTCTAATCGTTTCCGTGTTAGTTCTTTCCATTCTCGTGTTAGCTAACGCAAGGTCTAGTTTAAATGTGGGTTCTAATGCCTATGTTAGTTCTAGTTGTGTTCTAATGACTATGTTAGTTCTAGATTAAATGTGATAGTTCTAGCTGATCTCGTGCTATTTCCACCTCCAGGTAACTTTAAGTTCTAGTTTAAGTTTTGGTTCTATTGGTTATGTAAGTTCTAGCTGCCCTCCTGAATAGTTCTACCACTTCTCAAGTTAGTTCTACTTCGTGCTGGCGTTATCTCTAGCACAAGTGTTTGTTCACACGGCCATGTTAGCCCTAGCCTACTCCTAGTTAGTACGCGAGCTTCCCTCATGTTAGTTCTAGCCCATCTCGAGTTAGTTCTACTTCGTACTGGCTTCATTTCAAGCACAAGTGTTTGTTCTATTGCCCATGTTAGGCCTAGATCACTTCTTATTAGTTCTAGCTGCCCTACTATTAGTTCTATCCCTTCTCGAGTTAGTTCTATACTGCGGGCTGGCGTTATTTCTAGCACAAGTGTGTGTTCTGTTGGCCATGTTAGCCCTAACTCACTTCTTGTTATTTCTAGCTGCCCTCCTGTTAGTTCTATCCCTTCTCGAGTTAGTTCTACTGCGGGTTGGCGTTATTTTCTAGCACAAGTGTTTGTTTTGGTGGCCATGTTAGCCCTACCTCATGCTTGTTAGTTCTAGCTGCCCTCATGTTAGTTCTATCCCTTCTCGAGTTAGTTCTACCCCTCCTGTTAGTTCTATCCCTTCTCGAGTTAGTTCTACTGCGGGCTGGCGTTATTTCTAGCACAAGTGTTTGTTTTTGTGGCCATGTTAGCCCTACCTCACGTTTGTTAGTTCTAGCTGCCCTCCTGTTAGTTTTATCCCTTCTCGAGTTAGTTCTACTGCGGGCTGGCGTTATTTCTAGCACAAATGTTTGTTTTGGTGGCCATGTTAGCCCTACCTCACGCTTGTTAGTTCTAGCTGCCCTCCTGTTAGTTCTATCACTTCTCGAGTTAGTTCTATACTGCGCTGGCGTTATTTCTAGCACAAGTGTGTGTTCTGTTGGCCATGTTAGCCCTACATAACCGCTTGTTTGTTCTAGCTGTCCTCCTGTTAGTTCTATCCCTTCTCGAGTTAGTTCTACTGCGGGCTGGCGTTATTTCTAGCACAAGTGTTTGCTCTGGTGGCCATATTAGCCCTACCTAACTGCTTGTTAGTTCTAGCTGCCCTCCTGTTAGTTCTATCCCTTCACGAGTTAGTTCTACTGCGGGCTGGCGTTATTTCTAGCACAAGTGTGTGTTCTGTTGGCCATGTTAGCCCTACCTCACTTCTTGTTAGTTCTAGCCGCCCTCCTGTTAGTTATATCCCTTCTCGAGTTAGTTCTACTGTGGGCTGGTGTTATTTCTAGCACAAGTGTTTGTTTTGGTGGCCATGTTAGCCCTACCTAACTGCTTGTTAGTTCTAGCTGCCCTCCTGTTAGTTCTATCCCTTCTTGAGTTAGTTCTACTGCGGGCTGGCGTTATTTCTAACACAAGTGTTTGCTCTGGTGGCCATGTTAGCCCTACCTCACGCTTGTTAGTTCTAGCTGCCCTTCTGCTAGTTCTATCCCTTCTCGAGTTAGTTCTATACTGCGGGCTGGCGTTATTTCTAGCACTAGTTTTTGCTCTAGTGGCTATGTTAGCCCTAGCTCACTTCTCATTTAACATGAAAATACTTACAACACACAACAACAACGTAGTTGTCTGTAAATGTACACGCAAAACAATTAACAATATATTAACAACATGAACATACTTACAACATTGAATACACAACAAAAACCTTGGAGAAAATTAAAATAATATTTACAAAAAAGGTGAATCGCGTGCATACAAAAGAGCAGCACAAAACCTTGCTCTATATTTTGCACAATCTCCTTTTGAAATTGTTATCGACCGTTTTTCGACAATGCTGTTAATGAATTCAATCATAAAGATCCCGCAATCTAACGTTCTGCATTTAAGGGAAAAATATTACAATATTGAAAATGACAATGAAACAAAAAAATGAACAATTAAATTAGAAATGCATGAAACACTTACGGTCCTTGTTGTGGCACGGCAACTGACACAAGACCATGATGCTCCAATTTCCCCAATCCCCAATTACTCTCAATGAAACTCATAAACTTATTTATAAATTTCACAGCATCGGCGGTATAAATGGGGGAGTTGATTGAGGAGTAGTGATAGAATTTTGTCTCCTCTCTCACTAACTCTACCAGGTGCCAATGTCCGGAGCTGACAATCGGGATCAGAATTCTTTCACACTCCAAGAACTTCTGCTGAGAAACATTTTCCTTCATTCGTTTTGCCACCATTTCAAGATTTCCTTCTAGAAATGCTTGCTAAAAGATGCAATAATATCAACATTATTGCATAATAATAATATCCACCAATTAGTGAAAAAACAAGGATATACTTACTGCAAGCCAAGGTCTTATGACATGTATCTTTCGATCATAACTATTAGTTGTTTCTTCAATCTTGTTACAAAGCCGAATAACAAATGCATCGATCACCTACAAAATTTACCATGAATGAATGAAATAGTTAATATAAATTATTTTATATACAACATCAAACAAACAATAACACAATTGTTTAGAACCTACATCGTCACTGAGTTCACCTCCCGTTAATAGTATATAAGCATCTAAGCGAGATACGCTTGCTTCGGCACACTTCCAAATGTACGTATCACTATATGCAAGTACATTGTGAGAAAATTGCTACTAGAATTAAGTAAATTCAAAGATTATTATTAGAATAAGTCAGTAACAGTTACCTGTTCATTCTCGATTGTAGAAAGTCTTCAATTAATTTGTTCTCATAATCAAACGCCAGTGCCTTACCTGGATAGTCTCTAGATGTAGGTATGAAGCCTTCTTCATTTTTGTACTTTTTTTTCCCATCAGGACTATCCAATATCTGGATGACACGTCTCTTCTTTGTGCCTTCCTTTGGTTGATCTAGAGGCATATAAGGTGAAGTAACAGAGGGTCCATCCTTCCTCTTCCTCTTTCCGACAGCCCGTTTGATAGATGGCGTTTCTCTGTTATTATCATTACCACCTTCATCTTTTTGAGAAACATCTCTATAGAGTCGAGAAGGCATATAATTAACAAAGAGTTACACAATAATTATATGGAAAATATAAAAATTAAAATTGCAAGAAAACTTAAAAAACTAAACTCACCGAGCATCTTCTAAATTTCTCATGTCTCTTGCGCTCACACAAAGTCATCACATAAATCGGCTTCCCCAGTTCCTTCCAAATTCTCATATTCCTTAGCTTCCATATCCTCTTTGATTTTTTTTCTTCAGTTACATTTCCGTCATCCTCTTTCTCCTTGGTTTTTTTTGGCATCTAGCACTACGCTCTTCTAATTCTCGTAATTCTGTAGTGAGCTCATTCAACTCGTACGTCTTCTCCGCAATTAAGAAAATTAATTCAGCTTTCCTTGATTCCTATTTGACAAAAAAAAGCTAGTATTAGTACGTATACTATAGTTGCAAACATAGATACTAACAAAAGGGACATAAAATAATGAACTATTAGAGCAATGATATGTACAAATACTATTGGAGATGCCGTATGAATAAGAGGAGTATTCTCTTGGCCATTATCCGTAACCAACTTCGGGACTCTATATAATTTGTTCATAGTAGTCCTCCTCCACTTTCCAGTACTCTTCACACAAAAAAGCAACGGTAACCTTTCAACATCTGAAGTATACTCTAATTCCCCCACTTTTTCATAAAACCAAACCTACAAAAAAGAAACTACACATTAGCATGTGCATAAACAATAATCATTATCAAAATGAAAAGATATACAAAATAATGTTCATGTAACTCACCAGTAAAACGGAGGAAAAACCACCCATGTACCCGCCATTTGAGCGCTGACCTAATTCCCGCATACTAAGAGACTTCTTTGATTTACTCATATCTTTGCAAAGAAAAGTGAACACCGCATGGCACCAATTATATTTATGCAAAGTTGATAACTGCTCCGCATATCTAAACGCCCACAAGGGACATGTCTTACATGTCCGCGGGCATAATATGAAGCCGATAATGAAAGCCACAATAAGTTTCACACATATTATAGGGTCTTCATTAATCATATCTACAATCATCTCGGCCATTCTATCGCGCTTCCCCGAAATCACCGCCTTCTTTTCCTCATCGGCTTTCTTATAATTCTTTACAAAATAGGTGTAGATTGTATTAGCCGCTGCCCCACTCATTTTTATCGGAATTCCCTCCTTTGGCAATCCGGTAATTCGGTGAATATCATCTATACCGAACACACAATTTTTATTCCCAGTCATGAATGAGCATTTATCAGGATTAAAATTTTGAATCAAGCAATCAATTGCTATTTGCTCATTGCTCAAGGACCTGGGTATATTGAGAAAGTTGTGAAAATGTGTCGTCTGTAGGGCTTTTATGTGTCTTTCATCTAATATTATTCACTTATCAATTAAATCTCGAAAATAACACAAATTGACCGGAATTCTCAAGTGTGTTATCTTAGCCCTACAAGAAAATTATAATTTAGAAAGAGTTAAAAATTAAATATATTTGGGCAAATTAAGACGCATATTAACAAGTTTATTAACACAAACATTATACATCATGGCTTACAACAAAATTATAATTCAGAAAGAGTTAAAAATTAAATATATTTGGGCAAATTAAGACGCATATTAACAAGTTTATTAACACAAACATTATACATCATGGCTTACAACAAAATTATAATTCAGAAAGAGTTAAAAATTAAATATATTATGGCAAATTACTTACGAAGTTGGAGGATTATTGCATTTAGAAGAGGTAGGCTTTGATTTTGAAGAATTCGAAGACGTCGACTCTTTCAATTTGTTCGAAGCCATGAGGGCAGACGTCGAGGGCTTGGTCGAGCTCCGGAGGCGGCGATGAACCTGAGGGCTGAGCTCAAATGCCATCGGAGGCGTGGCTGATGACGAGGGGTGAGTTCGATGGCGAGGAGGAGTAGACGGCGCTGACCCGGCGGCGACGCTCAGCGGCGGCGATCTCGGGAGCTGGAGAGGAGGAGGGGAGGTGATGGCTAGGGCAAGGGGACGACGGCGACGCTGAACGGGGACGTCGAGGGCTTGGCCGAGCTTGGGCGGCGGCGCTTTCGGGCGGTGGTGAGGAGGAGGGGGTCGGTGATGGCG
>NC_033798.1:66710357-66711108 GCF_001876935.1 Asparagus officinalis | reverse complement strand
GATAGGGAGGAATATTGATATGCTTGGTACCAAGCACAAAATTTGTGCTTGGTAGTGAGGGGGACCACATTCACATGTGGGGAGGAATATTGATATGCTTGGTACCAAGCACAAAATTTGTGCTTGGTAGTGAGGGGGACCACATTCACATGTGTTGAATGTGGTCCCTCCCTATTGAATGAGTGGATTGGAATGAGACAGCTCACTACCAAGCACAAAATTTGTATTTGGTACCAAGTATACCCATTTTTCTCATATATATATATATGGGAAAAGTGAATCTAAGGTGACACCCTAGGCTCCCACCTAAGGACGCGGCCTAGAATTACATCATTTCCTAAAAATTTTTTTCGATCCGCTTCGTTGAACTTTATCTACATATTCTTAAACCCAAACACACCAATTTTAGGGTGAACCTGTTGTGTTTTGACTATTCGTTGAGCCGTGTAAAAAGTTCTATTCATTCGAAACCGTTAAAATTGCAGCGAGTGGATAAATGGTCAAAACACGACGGATTCACCCAAAAATTGGTGTGTTTGGGTTTAAGAATGTGTAGATCAAGTTCAACGGAGCGGATCGTAAAAAAAAAATTAGGAAATGATGTGATTTAGGCCGCGTCCTTAGGTGGGAGCCTAGGGTGTCACATTAGATTCACTTTTCCCTATATATATATATATATATATATATATATATATATACTCTCTCTCTCTTAGTATATAAGTATATATAAGTATATTCTCTCTTATATATA
>NC_033798.1:66697477-66709676 GCF_001876935.1 Asparagus officinalis | reverse complement strand
CGAAAAACGGATACAACGACAAAACGACGAAACCCAACACCAAGGGGGGGCTCGGCCAAAACCGAGCCACCTCTAGGTGGCTCGGCCAAAGCCGAGCCACCTAGAGGTGGCTAGGTGGCCGAGCCACCTCTAGGTGGCCGGCCCAGATCTGTGCCAAGGCACAGATCTGAGAGCCAATAAATAGACCCCCTTGGCTCATTTTTGAGAGGTTGGAATTTTGGACGGCGAAGCTCTGCTGGATTGAAGTCTCAAAACTTAAAAAGATTGAAGCTTTGGAACTTTGAGGACTTGGAGATATCAGATCTGGTTCTTGGCGATCATCCACGCCAAATAAGGTAGGAGTTCGAGAGAGATCAGATCTGAGATCTACGCAGTTTCCTTCCGGATCAAAGCTTGGCCTTTGATCCCGAGAACTAAAGGCTATTATTTCCTTGGCAAAATAGTACCCTCGGCTGTTATTTCCTTTGTGAAATAACACCCGTCATACTACGTAGATCCGACCGGATCTAGATCGCGCGGTGGTCCACGGATAAACCCTGGCGTAGGCAAAGAACCCACACAAACGAGTGACCGCAAAACAGGAGCTCGCGATTCGTTCGATAAAAGAGAAAAGTTGTAATTTTTTATTTCTTTTTCTTTGATTTCGTTGTAACCGGATCTTATAAAAAGACCGGATCTTTTTGTAACCGATAAACGATTACTTGAGAAGAACAATGATTTCCCACGAACAATCTGGCGACCATAGTGGGAGCCAACGATCTCGCTGCCGAGATCGTCGCGTCGCAGCCGCGGATCTCAATCCCGGTCGAGGAGGAGGTCGAGTATGAATTCGACCAGCAAAAGTTCGAGGAGTATCTTTCATCCTCGTCCGGATCTACATCCCCCCGCAAGTCCAAGAAGTTCTCTTCCAGGAGAAAAGTTCGTTGGTTTGAAGAAGTTCAGAACGCCAACGAAGCTCTTACCCCAGCTGACGCCTCCGCCGACCTCCAACCAGGTCAACCCTACTCCCGCCGATGCCTCCACCGTTGAGGGCGTTGTGACTCTCTCGAAGAGAGCCCGCCAGAGGCGACGTTAACGCTTGGCGCGGCAACTCACAAAAGCGATGGAGTCTACGGACGGAATCCGCTACAACGCGGATCTGAAGAACAGGAGAGGCAAACAGCCTCAACAACCACTGAGTGGTAGCTCCTCCAAGCCGCCAACGAACGAATGGGTCCGTATCAAACGGAACCGTTTGACACTTGAGGAGCGCATTCGCAAGCGCCGCGCACTATCAGCGCAGGTACGGGCTCAAGTCCAAGAGGCCCGAAGAAGACTGCAAAAGAAAGTGGCCAAGAAGCCGCCACCAACTCGCCAAGTTTGGAGACCGAAGTCTGAAGCGGCGACTCAGACTAAGGAGAAATCGTTGCAGCCTTCGAAGCAAGTTCAACCTCCGGCGAACCGACCGAAGTCGCTGGTAATTCCCATAACTTCTCCGGGAGATGCAGCGGAATCATCCCGAAGGAGAAAGTCAGTCTTGGAGCGCCTCGGTCCACTTCCCGATGGACGATGCAAAGCTCCTGTTCAAGATCGCTTGGGCCCGATGAAGAAGCCCAGAACGACTCAACATGCTGGGGGTCGCCGTCACCTCCAACATGACAAAGAAATCAGGGCAGCTGCGCGCACTAATTTGCGCATCGAAGACCAGGAGCCCGCTGAGAACTCACGCCCAAAAAGGCATGTTTCGAGGCGCGTGACTCTTGAAGGCCCAAAGAAGACAGTTCGCCCTCAGAAGGAAACATTATCGTCAGATGACGATAGTGTTATACCTGAGAAGTCGTGCCCACACACGATAGGTTGCTCCGACTGCCAAGCTGACGAGTTGTACTATCGTGCTGGGGGTACGAGTAAAACCAGGAAGATGAGTCCTCGAGAATAAGAAACTCAATGTCCCTGTTCCAAACTCATTCGGACAGTATTGTCGGAGTGTAACTGCACCAATACAGTTCCTGAAAGAGTTTCGGTTTTTTAAAGACTTAGTACTGAAACGCCAAAACCAAAGCCTAGGCGTTTTCGACGAAGAAGAACGGTGGTTGAAGATGGAGAATTTCCGAGGGTCACCACTAACATGACCAGTAAGGGGACATCGGCACGGGATAATCTCGAGTCAATTCTGAAAGCACCCCGGCGTATAACCCGTCTGCAGTCCGGAACCATCAAGCGAGCACCTTATGGTAGGGTTCGGACAAGACTACCTTCAGAAGATGAAGAATCGGATGCCGGCTCCGCGGTCGCATTCGATAATACGGTATCCAGCGATGGACAACCCCGCGAGGCACTTATGATAAGTGCGGAACAAGTAGCCAAAATGCTTGAAGAGGCCATGGCTAAACAACAGGAGAGCTTCAGGTTCGAAATGCAGATGGCCATGCAGAACATGAGAGAAATGCATGACCAACAAATCCGAGCATTGACGAACCAGCAAGGCGAGCCAAGTCGTCGTAACCAGGTTAATCTAGAAGATGAGGACACAAATGCAAACGAGACTCATAATGCCAATAATCCCCCCATCAATGCAGGGGGTGGTAATGAGAATGCTAGCGAAAACACAGGTGAAAACTTGAAGATCAAGAACCCTCGAGAGCAAAATCAACACATTGATCTCCGCTCAAGAGACGAAGAAAACAGGCATTCCCTGTCCATACCCAAGAGAGTGACGACGACACAGAGATATCCATCGGGTCGTTGCTTGATGAGAAACAGAAAGACGAGGAATTGGTTGACACCTTCTTCAAGAGGTTCCGAAACAAGGCGATGAACTGTCGGGACCCGATCACCGAGGAATTTATTCTTCAGACTTGCCACAACAACCTCGCATTGGACGTGTTGGAAGCAATGAGGACAGCACCGTCCAAGACATGGAAGGATTTGAAGGTCCGAGGAGAGCAAGCTGAGCGATTCCTCAGAAGGAAGAAGGCGGAAAGAGGCCAACAGGCGACGAATGCTCCGCAACAGAATTTTGTCCCACGGGGGAAAGGTAAGGCACATGCTAATGCAGTTGATGCTAATCAAACTTTCCAATTACAACCTCAGCAACAGCCGCAGCAACAAACACCACAACAATCTCGGGGGCAATGGCAACTAAAGTGTACTCTTTCAAAGATGATGAAGTTCCTGGCATCTTTAAGTACCT
The DNA here is from genome assembly GCF_001876935.1 of Asparagus officinalis. Taxonomy (NCBI): domain Eukaryota; kingdom Viridiplantae; phylum Streptophyta; class Magnoliopsida; order Asparagales; family Asparagaceae; genus Asparagus; species Asparagus officinalis. Next base: position 66,706,504 of record NC_033798.1, on the reverse strand, counting down.
GTTGGAGAATAACAAAATCCACCTGCCAGCGATCGTGGATCAAGAAGGGGCTAGCAAAGTGACGGATCCGAAGTATTGCGCATACCATAGAGCGGTCCATCACCCTACCAAGTCGTGCTACCATCTCAAGGGAAGATCCAGGCGCTAATTGATGTAGGCGTCATAACCCCGAAACCGTCCAAGAATGTTGGAGCAAATACGGTGTCGATTAGCTTTGGATCGGTGCCCACAACATGGTTCAAACCAGAGCGCATCACCAAAGTAGGAATGAAGACAGTGAACGATGACCCACATGGACAGCGCCAAAAATGACTTATGCCACACACAGCCCCAAACGGCGAAATCCTATGGGTTCATCCCGATTTCATTGAAGACGAACAGTGGGCAACTTCCTCGAGAAGAAAGGGCAAAGGCAAGTCCTGCAATGCTACATCCGCAATCTTCGAGGAGGATGGCGATGAAGCTCCTACTTTCCCGCTCTCCGAAGAAGAACAAGAAGTCTTCGCCACTAGAAGCGGAAATGAGTATCACTACATTTACCCGCCACCTAGTGATCAGGGGGTGAATAAACGGGGACCAGCCAAAACTCTCACGGAGATGGGGGTGATTACGAGTCCAACACCGGGCGAAGAGGCTCGAAGACAACCGGTGAATAAACCGAAAGAGAAGAATCCCCAGGAGATTCAGAATCCGAAGCAGTCTCGTTTCAGTCGCCCGATTGGAAAAGACAAACCGGAAAGCTCGAAGACTCCGCAAGTCTTCGATATAATGGCTCAACTAGCCAACATTCCAGTACGGATAACGCTGTATGAGTTGCTGCGGTTGTCCAAGGACAACATTCCAGCACGGATAACGCTGTATGAGTTGCTGCGGTTGTCCAAGGAAACTAGGGAGGCCTTGCAAGAAGCTTTGGCCAATTCAGAGGTGTTTCTAACTCAAATCAAGCCGGTGCCTGAAGAGCCAGAACCGCTGAGTCAACAATGCAATATAGCGACTAAGAACCTTCCCTACATTACTTTCACCAAAGAGGATATGCGGACGAAGAATTCGAACCACGATCGACCGCTATATTTCATCGGGTACATTGGCTCCAGCAAAGTCAACCGAATCCAAGTGGATCCGGGTTCTGCTGTGAGTATTATGCCGCTTCTCTTGATGCATTTCCTCGGTATTCCAGTTAGTAAGTTGGCGTTCACAGGCACTGTTATCTATGGATTCAACACTAGCGGGTCAAGACCCTTGGGTAAGATCCGGGTAAAGTGTCAAATGTGAGATTTGAAGACAGAAGTCACATGTTATGTGATCGATGCCGAAACTTCATATAACTTACTATTGGGTCGGCCTTGGATCCATAGTAACGTTATAATTCCCTCAACTCTCCATCAGTGTTTGAAGTATGTTGACGCTGATAATAAGGTTAGGACGGTGGTCGCGGATAAGTAACCATTCAAAGGGTATGAGAATTATTTCATTGATTCTCTCCTTTATGGTAACGAATCCGATACTGAATCATCGGCTCATAGCACGGACAACGGAGAAGAAGCTGATACCGAAGCCGGATTTGATTACAATGGAGGTTATGTTCTAAATGACATTGTACCCTTTGTAATCAACCTTGACGATGAACAATCGTCAGAGGGCAGTTGTAACTGGCAACTCGCCAATAATAAAATAAATAACGATTTAGAGTACTCCCTGTCTCTTGATGATGTGATAAAAGAGTTGTATGATAATCCTGATTTGTATATGCCGCTTCGATCGTCCTATATAACAAAGGAACGCCTCCAGCATTCTTTCGGAACAACCATGGTCATCCCGAACAAGATAAGAAGCGTAAAAGAAATGGTTTACGGTAAAGGAAAAATCTCTCCATTACCAGATCATTTCTTAACGGAAGATGAGAATGATGACAAACCTGGTCGGCATTTATCTAAGTATAGTCCGGAAGCGCGCAAGCTCATGGAAAAACAGGGATATGATTTCACACTTGGAGAAGGTCTATACTTCGATCGAGGTCCTCGTATTCCAGCCAAAGCGGCATATGTACCAAAGGGAAAACCCGATGATTATTATAAATACGAACGAGGGTTAGGGTATGAATCTTCTTCAGAAGACGAATGCTGCTGGTTAATCAATAACCAATCATCTAAACAATACAAAGATGAAAATTCGTCAGATGCCTCGGAATGAGATTCCGATACAAGTCTGGAGGAAGCTTTCAAAGCCCTAATGGCGAACATGGCTACAGCTGATCCGTCCACAATGGAAGATGACGATCAAGTGCCAACATGGGAAGACCCGTGGGTTCATCACCTGAACATGCAGTATGGTGATAGGTTCGAACAGAGAGAACCCCCCACTGAAGATAAAATAGTCCAAATTAACATGGGTGACGAAGCTAACCCAAAGCCTATATTCATCAGCGATAGTCTTCCCTCAAATGAGAAGGAGGAATTAATTACTTTCATCAGGGAATATATTGATGTCTTCGCATGGAACTATGAAGACATGCCAGGGCTCGACCCCAATGTGGCAATGCACCGCCTCGATATCAAGCCGGATGCCAAACCTGTCAAACAACAGCAAAGACGGTTTCGTCCGCAGATTATGGAAGCCATTGAGATAGAGGTTAAGAAGTTGGTCGAATTAGGATTTATTCGAGAGGAGCAACATCCAGACTGGTTAGCCAATATTGTTCCAGTCATGAAGAAGAACGGTAAAATCAGGATCTGTATCGACTTCAGAGACCTGAACACGGCATGTCCAAAAGACGACTTTCCTCTCCCGATCACAGATGTCATTATCGACAATACGTGCGGATTTGAGAGAATGTCTTTTATGGATGGTTTTTCAGGATATATATATAGAGAGAGAGAGAGAGAGAGAGCGAAATAGAGGAACTTAGTACCATTTTACTCCATTGAACTTGGTAGTAATATAGATTAATCCAGTCCCTACATCTACATTGGAGTAGGTGAAAAGTGGTTGAGGCTCTATTTTCGAGAAATGATGTAGGGGCCAGATCAGTCTGCATCACTACCAAGTTCAATGGAGCAACTTGGGGGCTGTTTGGTTGGGTTTTTTTTTTGGAAAAATGCAGTTATGGAACAAAAAGCAACTTTTTAAGCTTTTTTGGATTCTAAAAACCGCGTTTGTTTCCCACTTTTTTTAGGAAAAGGATTGCCAAAATACTGACAAACAGTAGCTTTTTTTGGACACCCTATTTCCACTATTTTTGAGTGGAATTGGGCTGGAAATCTGACACAACACTTCCAGCTCAGCGTTTCCTTTTCTCTTTGCTCGAAGAACTTGGACTCGTTGTTGATACCCTCACCGCCTCATCTTCAGCTGCCTCTTCTCTTCTACCTTTCCCTCCTCTGTTTCGTGCTGATTCAAGAGAAAAATCAGGTAGCCGATGCATCAATCGGTGGCAAATCGATCTAGAATGGTTGATTAGCTCCCTGTTGGGACACCTCGATCGCACGTAGCCCTTGATTTCAAAAGGAATTTTCTGATGTTGGGGTTTTACAAGTCTGCGATTTTCTGATGATGTGGCTTTTCATAGTGCATAAACTTTGGGGAATGATTGTAGACATGATAATAAACATGCTACAACGACTGGTTTCGAAAAAGGACTTCGCAAATGAAAAATATCGTCATTTTACAAACTAGTCCAAAACATGAAAATATGATGTACTTGAATTTTGATGTTTTGACATAAACCAACTTTTATTTACAAGTCTGCGATTTTCTGATGATGTGGCTTTTCATAGTGCATGTCGCCTTCGTTGATGGAGGTGAACTTCTCTGATCCACTTGTAACCGAAACTCCTCCCTGATCTGAACTTCAGATCTGCCGCCTTGATCTCTTGTTTAGGGGTTCAAGTTCCTTCTCTGATCATCAGGGTCTACTCCACACCGACGATAAGGTATAGCCTTCAGTTCCCTAATTTTTTAATTTTATATGCTTTTAATAAATTGTCACTATTTACTTAATATAGGTAGGCAATTATAGAAGAGTCTGAATTCCAATATTGTGAGGAAAAACTAAGTATATTTACGACATAGTTTACTCCCCAGAATTTTTCGAAATGTCAATTTTGTTTTCTATACTTACATAATTTAGATGTTTATCTTTGCTTGCTTATGTCCTTCGTGTATATGAAGGCTAGCTCAAAATTTTGGCACAGTTTAATTTTATTTAGAATATGAGATCGTGGTTGATTTAAGAAGAAATTATGTGTAGTTATATAATTTTATTATACTGAATATCCGCTGAAAGTATTAGAAATAAAAATTTGATCCCATTATTTGTCTATGTATAAGAATGTATTTTGCACTCATTGTAGATGGAATATATTGATGACGAAGCGTTAATGAGGATATCGAGTAATGCTACTATGTCTGCCATCGTCACTGTGTTGACATATCGAGTAATGCTACTATGTCTGCCATCGTCACTGTGTTGACATGTGTAATGAGAATGCGTTGTAGAAGAAAATCTGTCACCTATCACCATGGGGAGGGGAAAAAACAGAAAATAGAGTCTAGGAATGCCCACGTATGCTGCGTATTTTCTGGCTATAGTCACAGCTGTAGAGACTATGTTAGAATGCGGCCTCATGCATTTGAAAATATTGTCAGTATAATGAGAGGGTCGGGCCTACTACAGGATTCACGTGATGTAAAAGTTGAAGAATAGTTGCTCATGTTTCTTAATGTATTAGGACATAAAACAAAAAATAGAATAGTAAGATCACATTTCATAAGATCGGGAGAAATAATTTCCAGATATTTTAACAAATGCCTAGAAGCAGTTGGTTGTATACGGGGGCGGTTCTTAAAGCAAGCACCAATGGAATTAGCGCCAGAGATTGCAAGCAATCCTTTGTACTATCCTTATTTCAAGGTAATACACTCATGAACATACAGTGATCTACAGAAGTAAAATTGTTATCCTATTGTTTAATAGTCAATTTGTAAAATTATATAGGATTGCATTGGCATGATAGACGGGACCCACATTGACGCTATGCTTCCTGCTAGCATTGTGGCCCGCTTTAGAGGCCGTAAAGGTGTGACTCAAAATGTTCTAGCCGCCTGCACCCCAAATAAGTTATTTTCATATGTTCTCGCCGGTTGGGAGGGGTCTGCAAATGATTATAGAGTACTACAAGATGCACTTTCAAGACCTCAACCTCAAGGCCTGAGAGTCTACGATGGTAATTACTCGTTAATGACAAAAATGGATATTCAATTGTAATTTACAAAGAATTTAATTATTTATGATAATGTGTTGTTTAAAATTGCAGGCAAATATTATTTGTGCGACGCGAGGTACACCACCATGCCTGGCTTCATCTCCCCTTATCGTGGTGTACGTTACCATTTAAATGAGCACAGGGGTAGGCCAATAAATAACAGAAGAGAGTTATTCAATCTAAGACATTCATCGCTATGGTCTAAAATTGAATCAACCTTTGGATTGTTGAAGAATCGTTTCAAAATCCTCACTGCAAAGACACATTATCCTTTTCCAACCCAAGTTGACATAGTATTGGCTTGTGCTATACTTCATAACTACATTGCTATAGTCGACCCGGGCGATGACTTATTAAATGAGGACATTACCATTGATGATGACGATGTAGAAATAGCTACTGAGGGGGAAGATGCCAATCTTGTTGACTTTTCTCAAAATGTAACACAAAGAGAAGAAAGAGATTCAAGGAATGAATGGAAAGAGAAGAGGGATGACATTGCAAGTGCTATGTGGCTAGACTATTGTAATAAATATCGTAGCGGGGACACAACCGAAATTGGCTTGTAATTGACATATTTGTATTTCCAGAATTGTTGTATTTCTTAAGTTTGTCGTCGGGACTGGTTGTATTTATTAAGTTTGTTAATGGTGGCTTGATTTTATCTTTACATTATGTGCCTTTGGTCTAACATGATCTTTGTTCTTCATATTTTCACTATGTGATTTTATTGTAATAGGTCCTTCATCCTTTTAAGTATGGCCGATTTTGATGATAGAAATGATGATTGTGATGCCACTCCCTCTCCTAAAACCCCTCCAGCTCCTCCTTCAAACTTGAACATGAACTTCATGTCATTCCCTCGTGCACCATTCTCTACTCCCCCGTCCCCTCCCTCCATTTCCATCTTTCTCTCCTTACGACGGTAATTTTGCATATATGATTCAGCAACCTACGTCTTACATGAACATGCTTACTAGCCACCATACATTCCATGCAACCCCTAGCCCACATAACAGTAATTGTCAATCTGGAGAGAGTCGTTCGACTAAGAGGGTTAATGAAGTTGATGCCGAGGTAATATCGCCATCCCGGAAAAAGAAGAAAGTAGCTGCTAAAAGAAGATTGGCGTCAACAGTTACAGACAAGCCTCCCAACACTAGGGGTGTGCCTAACATGTATTGGAATGCCAGGCATGATGATGTTCTAATCCCTGTTCTTGCTCAATTGGCAAGAGATGACCTTAAGGTTGATAAAAATTTTAAAATGCATGCATACAAAGTGGCCGCAGATGAAGTTAACAAGAAATGTGGAACTGAATTCACAAAGGAGAATGTGATGAACCATATGAAGAACTTGAAGAGCAAGTTTTTTGATATGCGAACTGTGATGAACATGAGCGGGGTTGGATTTGATCCGACATCAAAAATAGAGACCATGGATCCAGATTCATTTGATATGTGGACAAAGGAATCGATTGGTACTGGCTATATTTATCTTTCATCATTTGCGTACAATTTTATGTAGAGAGCAATTTTTTCTTAAATTTAGTTATTACACAGGATAATAAGTGCAATAGCTCAAAGTTGAAGGAGTACTTGAACACGCCTCTAACGCACTTCGAAGATTTGTGTACGATTGTTGGTGATGACCAAGCAAGGAGAAATTATGCCAAAGATGTGAGTAAGAAACTTGGTAATAGTCGGCCTAATCCACTTTTTGAGGATCCGATCAATCTTTGTGAAAATGATGATATTGAGGCCTCAAAGTCACAATTTGAGGCTGAGACACCAAGTGTTGAAAGGCTTGACCCTCACTCTCAAAATGTGAAGTCGGCTAGCGGGGTAACTTTTACATCCATTGCCAAACCTCATTCAAAAAGGAAGGGTGGCAAGGGAAAAGAGGATGATTCACTAATGCGTGAACTCATCGAGTCCATGTCCCACTCAATCCAAAACCAACATATTTTACATTGGACTGATCGCATGGCCAAGGCTTTATCCGCACATGCGGCTGATTTCTCTGAGACAATACTGGATAAGGTGCTGGATTTTCTATATGACAATGAATCAGAATCTAGGCGGTTCATTATCAAGTCGAAAAATGCACAAAAACTATTCTTAGAGAAGATTATACGCGAAAATGGATTTGCCACCGATGATTTGCCGTAGTGGACACTATATTGGGTAATGGATTAGTTTCCTACCTACTTTTGCACTATTATAGCCGTATTTATAATCAAGTGAACATGTTATAATCTTGTAATATCGTGAGACAACACCTTTACTTTATGTGCATGAAGCAGCAGCGACCTATCATGTTTCTTACTCCTGCCTTGGCTCATGTTATTTTTGTTGAGTTGTATTACCAGGTCTGAGCTGTTATTTTTGGTTGAGTTATATTTTTCAATAAGTTACTAAGCCTATAACATAAAAAGACAATGAGGAACTGAATTTATATATTGTATTACCAGGTCTGAAGCAGCTGCTACCTCATCTGTGTATAGGTTATAATGATTCACATAAGTTACTTTGGGTTTTGTCAATAGGCAATGAGGATTGCTCATGTTATTTGTTAATGCAGCCTATACTGAGTAATTGTATTGGTCTGGATAAGGCTTACCATGATGAGATTGCAATCTAGATTGCTAATGTGATTTTTAGGTGAGACAACTATTATGCGTAGGCAATCCTCAATGCAATTACAATATGTAGGCGAGGCATCGTATACTGATAATATAGCTATAATCTGAGCTTCAGTTTCCAGATGTGCATCTGAGCTTTGTATGTCATTGCTTCACTTATATTATTCAGCTTTTTGTGCTGAGTTTTGGATGAGTTGTTTTTCCTTACTTCAGTTTCCAGCTCTGCTTCACTTTGATATGCTTCAGTTCCCAGCTGTGCACTACATTGCTTAGCAAAAAATTTCAGCTGAGTTATTGCAGCTGCTCCTGTCTTCAGCTTTACTGAGTTTTTCCTTTGCACTCAGTTTTCAGCTTTGCATCACTATTTATCTGGGTTTAGAGTATTTTTATGTACAAGTTTTCAGCTTTGCATCACTATTTATCTGGGTTTAGAGTATTTTTATGTACAAGTTATAACTATGTACATAAGTTAGTTTGGATTTTGTTTTTATTTGTTCCAGTATTACCTAGCTGAGTTTTGCTGAGTTGTTTTCCCCTGCTTCAGTTCTCAGAGTTGTTGTTTGTGCTGAGTTGTTATTTCAATAGGCAATGAGGATTGCTCATGTTATTTGTTGATGCAGCCTATACTGAGTGATTGTATTGGTCAGGATAAGGCTTACCATGATGAGATTGCAATCTAGAAAGCTAATGTGATTTTTAGGTGAGGCAACTGTTATGCGTAGGCAATCCTCAATGTAATTACAATATGTAGGCTAGGCATCGTATACTGATAATATAGCTATAATCTGAGCCTTGTATGCCATTGCTATCTTCGATTTATTTGACTTTTTAAGCTGTGCCTCAATTTCCAGCTTTGCTGGGTTTTTTTCTTGCTTCAGTTTCTAGATGTGCATCTGAGCTTTGTATGCCATTGCTTCACGTATATTATTCAGCTTTTTGTGCTGAGTTTTGCATGAGTTGTTTTTCCTTGCTTCAGTTTCCAGCTCTGCTTCACTCTGATATGCTTCAGTTCCTAGCTGTGCACTACATTGCTTAGCTAAAAATTTCAGCTGAGTTGTTGCAGTTGCTCCTGTCTTCAGCTTTGCTAAGTTTTTCCTTTGCACTCAGTTTTCAGCTTTGCAT
>NC_033798.1:66654977-66692477 GCF_001876935.1 Asparagus officinalis | reverse complement strand
GTAACGCCTTTCGAGTCGGCTTCGTAAGGCGTCTAGCCAATGGTCGAGTGGACTCACGGCGAATCGTCTTTGACAAAAGGGAGGCGACAAGTTCTGCCTTTTGATTAGACATGGAGGAATGTCGAGTCGTCGAGTCAGCTGAATGATCGTCCTCACTGGTCTCTAGCCCCCAAGTTAATTGGGGCATAGCATGTAGCACACTTGTCCGTTGCTTAGCAATGAGCTTGCACATTAGTGAATGAGAACACCATAACAGTTGGCCCCTTTCACTTTGAGTCGGCTTGAGCCTAGTTTGAGTAATAAAATCAATTTAGCTTTGACAGACGCGGAAGCGTACTGGATGAGAAATTAAAAACTCTCTTCAAATTAGGCGTGGCTGACATCACTATACATTCCTTTTAATTTCCGCAGCTCCGTTTTTCCTAGTAGATTATGGGCTGTTCGAGGTGAGCGGGCTACGCCTCGATCTCAAAGAGGAAGCTTCGAGTTTCGAGAATTAATCTTGGCTGTTGGATGAAATTTTATCTGGCCGATCAAAGTCCGACAGTTGTAGGGTAAGCTGCCTATATATAGAAGTGGGGCCACAAGGGTGGTAATTGCTATCTCTTCAAATTCCCTTTAGAGGACTATTGATGTTCTCCGTTCATTTCTTCTGGCTTTTTGTGGGAAAATTTAAAGGAAATAATGAGAATTAAAAATTGTAAATTCTCTCTAACTGGCTTAGACCAAGAAATTATAATCTCTCAAAATGTAAAGACTTCTCTAACTGACTTAGACAAAGTCTATTACAATCCTTTTATCAGATTCCCGATTACAAAAGAGAGTTAGATCAACAGAGACCCTTCCCTTTGTTTAATACTAAGTTCTTCTTTGTGACGATTGGAGCTTGAGTCCTGTACCCCGTTGACAATCCAGGCACTTTGCTTCATGGAACTTTAGTCTTCACTTCTGATTTTTATGTCGGGAAGAACTTGCTAAGCAAGTTTTGAACTCTGGCCGAGTTAGGAACTCTTGGAAAGATTTAATTTTAGTAAAGGAAATCGATCCTTTTAGCCAAAAAGCTGATCTCTTGATCTTTTAGAATTCAATTCTCTCCTCTCCTCCTTTATTTTTCCTTTCTTTTTTTTTTCAGCTGTAAAAACCAGCTATTTATAAGGTTTAAGGGGTGTAACTGACCCTTTAATTTGCTCCATAATGGGGCTTAATGCCCCCATTAAGTGGGGAACCATTCAAATACTTTGAAACGGTCAAACGCAAAGTCTGCGTTCTAACTTCAATACACGAGGGTGGACCCTCGCGTTTGGAATTTGGAACGTGTGGGTAGACCCTCCCGTTTGACCTTGAAGAGACCATCAATTATAATCTCTTTTTTCAAATTTTGCAAGGATCGTCAGCTTGTAATCCTTACATTTAGCTCTTGGAAATATAAAAGTTGTCAAGTTGTAACTCTCTTCTATTTTTGTGAAAGTCGTTAGAGTGTTTTGTGAGGATCAGTTATCCGTAGTAATTTTTAGACAACCTACAGAACTTCCTCCAAAGTTTTTAAAAGTTCGCGCTTGACTGTGATGAATTTTTGAAATACTTTGGATATCGATTCTATTTGATCTTGGAACAGTGGAATTGCTCACTGGATCTGTTTCGAAGGCACCATGAATTTGGTTGAAGAAATTTTGACATGCAAGACTCGAGTTCTGGTTTTGCAGATGTGAGGGTCGCATTTTACCTTTGGAACGCGGAGTGAACCTCGCATTTAGATTTTGGAATGGGGGGATGACCCTCGCATTTAGCTTTTGAAACACGGGGGTGACCCATGCAATTTTCTTTTAGAATGCAGGGGTGACCTACTTGTTTTTCTTTTGAAACGCGGGGGTGACCCTCGCGTTTTGATACTGAAGTCGAAACGACATCGATGAATGCGAGAATCGCGTTTGGGCGGGATTCTCTCCTAGAATCTCCTACTAATCATGACAGCTCAGTTGTCTATAAATAGACCCTCGGGTCAAATAAGAGTCAAACCGACTCTTTCTTTCATCAACGAGAACTCTAGTTCATCTCCGGTGATTTCAACCCTCAACCTTCGGGTTTTTCTCTTACTCATCATCGACGAAGTCTATGGCACCCTCGAAGCACTCTTCCAGACCTAAGAAGACTATCAGAGCATCTTCGAGTAGCCCGTCGGCCAAGGCTAACCTTATGGTTTCAGCCACCAGCGGCACTGCTGCTCATACTCCGCTTATTAGTAGTAAGTATAGCCGTTTGTCGCCAAAGGCTTAAACTTGTTCAACAAGTTTCATATTCAACATGAGGCTCACGTTTCGAACAATGATTCTCATGTGAAATGTGAAGGTTGCGTTCTGAATGATGATCCTCGTGTAGAACACGAGGCTCACGTTCCGAACGGTGACCTACCCGTTGGACGCGGGGGTCACGCTCTGAATGCTGACCTTCGCGTTAGACATGAGGATCGTGTTCTGAATGGTGACCTTCGTGTTGGATGTAAGGGTCGCATTCTGAATGTTGACCTTTACGTTGATTGTGTGGGTTACTCATCTAATTTAGTCTTTTAGACTTTTCGATTCACCTACTTTTCAGATTCTAACTGTTGTCTTTCTCTATACAGTGCTCTATTCCAATGAACCCCTCTCTTTTCACCATCATTTTTGTCATGAGGGAGGTGTGTAGGCATCAAAAATTGCCTATAGGTTCCCATACATAGCTCGAGATGAAGAAAATATGATGAACATTATTATCCAAGTTAAGGAGGGTTATCTGGTACCGTAACGAAGCTAACAAATGCATGAAGTGAGTTGACAAAGCATACGAGTCAATAGGATGGTAAAATAACGAAGAAACGACTCGACCAGGAGTTATCTTTCATCCACAAAGAGTGAAGAGCCACTCGTGTCTCACTCACTCCATGTAACGCCCCGCCCCGGAATCCCGGAGTCGGTACGCTATTAGATCTGATGGACTAGCCTCACAAACCACCACATGTCTTTTCAGCACGTTTTTGTTCTTACTCACGCGCTCCCTAGAAAACTTCCTAGGGGGTCACCCATCCTAGAATTTCTCCAGGCCAAGCACGCTTAACTTTGGAGTTTCTAAGAGTTGTGTTCCCGAAAAGAAGATGCATCTTGGTGGTATGAGTATTCCAATCAAATTTATTAATACTAATCACATCACCCTCTCAAGGGTTGGGGTATTACAAACTCCCCCACTTAAACTCACAACGTCCTCATTGTGCCAAATCATATCATCCAAGACCGTACCATCCGTGTGAGATTCTAGAGGTGGCTCCTACGGCCTCAAGAGGTGGCTCCCGCCCTCTCGACGTAGCACTTTGCATCACATAGCACTTAGCTCTCACAATTCCGGTTGGCTTGGCTCTGATACCATTTGTAACGCCCTGCCCCGGAATACCAGAGTCGGTACGCTATTAGATCTGATGGACTAGCCTCACAAACCACCACATGTCTTTTCAGCACATTTTTGTCCTCACTCACGTGCTCCCTAGAAAACTTCCCAGGGGGTCACCCATTCTAGAATTTCTCTAGGCCAAGCACACTTAACTTTGGAGTTTCTAAGAGTTGGGTTCCCGAAAAGAAGATGCATCTTGGTGGTATGAGTATTCCAATCAAATCTATTTATACTAATCACATCACCCTCGCAAGGGTTGGGGTATTACACTCCATGTGTATTTTGCCTATAGGAGCTTGTAGATCTCTTCTCCAGCTTTACAATGCATTTTGGATCACTTTATTCCTAGATCAGATGGGAGAGTAAGAGGCAAAATAATAGAAATACGCCAATGGCATCTCACCCAAATGGGAGAGACACCAACGGTGTCTCACCTAATGGGCAAGACACCATTGGTGTCTCAGCCAATGGCCGAGAAACCAATCATGTCTTGGCCAATGGCCGAGACACCAATCGTGTCTCGACCTAAGGGTGAGACACCAGCGGTGTCTCTCGCCCAGTAAAGCTATTTTTACACATTTTTCAATAAGATTTTATCCCATAACCTCTCCAACTAATTTGAGACTATCTTTGAACGTGGTAAAGTGGTTATAATTGAAGATAAGATCAAATCATCTGTAAAACAAAGCTTCTGAAGCCTATAAATACAGCCCTATGGCCCCTATACACGGGAATCAAGAATTTGGAGCTGTCGGCGAAGCCCTGTCATTTTGAATAGTAGAGGAGCATGAATTTCAAAGAGGAAGAAGAGAGATCTGTGAGTTCTTTAGCATAAAGAGGAGGAGTTCGATAGATCTGCAACCTTTCAGCACGCGTTATCTGCTTCCCTTGAGATCAAACTTTGATTTGATCTCAAGAAGATTGTTTGTGTCACCTTGCTTAGTCATTCACTTCAATTTCTTGTTTTTTTGCAAGATAACAAAATCAACCAGACTTGATCCGTAGTGGTCCATGGATAAATCCCGGCACAGGCAAAGACCCTAAGTAAGTAGCGGGTGATAAATATCCTCTGCGTATGTTTCTAGGGAATTGTTGATGTATTTCTTTTGTGTAAAAAAGTCTTATAAAAAGACTCATCTTTTTGAATCTGTAAAAGTCGATAAACGATGGATTCCACTAAGAAATCAATTTTCGACACAAACAAGGTGTGGACAATGCTCTGACATTCAGCCTGCACCGGGAACTTCCCATCTTCCACGGCCAGGATGAGGAACACACGAAAAGCATAACTCAGGCGAGTTCGCTGACTCTTAGAGCCATTATCACGGATGCCAAGCTTGAGACCGTGGATAGAAGAATTCTGAAGAAGCCGACTTTCTTGTTCGGAGATTCTGTCAATATCAACACGGATCTCTTGTATGATGGGAATTACAAGTTGCTACGAAAAATTTATGATCGCTTCGTCTTCCTGCCCAACATGGAGCGGAAGTACCCCCTATCTTATTTCCAATGCACTTCCATCCCCAGGCACATGCAGTGGGATCTTGTCAGAAAACAAGATGGAGTACCCATCGGGTCTCTAACTGATCAAGGCGTTCGCCCGGTAGGTTATACCCGGCAGTTGGTGGCCTTGAAACCCGATCTATTCTGCCTTGAGTATCCGGTTGGAGAGACTACCAATTTGGCGAACGTCTTTTTCAGAAGTTTTATGGCGACCAAGGGCAAGTTCCCCGCACAAGAATTTATGACTCCTAGATGGGTGTATTCTGCAGATGAGGGATGGTGGGCTTGCATGGTGAACTTTGTTTTTGAGGAGTTGAGAGAGCCACTTACTAACTCTGGCCTTGGGACTCCAGTGTTGGCTACTCGATATAGAATTATTCAGAGTCACTACAATCTTTTTACCATGCTGGAGCTTTTACAACGCAGAGACGTGCATGTTCTTTACACATGTCGAGGAGTTAGGCTTTGCGCTGCACAAGATGCATGAAGTCTCAAGTTTTCCATTTGGGGAGTTGCTGTATGAGGAATTCATCTCAGGATCCAAAGAACTCACCATTTTAAAGGCGACAAACCCAGCAATTTATGAGACTTTCTGGGAAGTAATGTGTCACTACCACATTTGCACTCAATTGACAGGGCTGCGTAAGGGACCAGGGGTAGTGTCAAACAAGTATCCTGGTTGAGTATTTATTTCAGAATCTGAACCAAAAGGATGATGAAGTGACCCGTCTTGTTGTGAGTACTCTCGATGACATCAAGGCTAGCATTGATGTTGCCACTACTCATTATATCAAAGAGGCCAAGGAGGATGTTATTCTCCCATTCACCGAGTTTTACAGTTTTCACGACCAGGCTCAGACTCCTATTTCTGATAAGGCCATGTTTGCTAGATTCCTGATGTTATGGCTGAAGCGATGTGTGGTGCTTACAAAGCCAATCGGATCCACCACGATCGAAGTTGTGTACTTGGCAATTCTTCTAGCTCATGGGAGATCGATGAATCTCCTCTCTGCTATGCTGTGTTGTCTGCAGAGCGGTTTGTAGGAGTTGACCACCGAGTTCCTTGCGGTAAAAGTGACGGGCTCGGATGGGATGAAGAAGTGGAAGACAAAAAATACCCAATACACCCCATGCTCCTTGGGATATATATATATATATATATATATATATATATATATTATATAATATATATATGATATATATATATATATATATATATATATATTATATCTCTGTCCGTCGTGTACTCTCTCTCTCTCTTTAGCATTGACATAGATACTAAGATATGAGTACATAAATATGTATAATATAGTTATAAGTATACTCAAATATGTGTATATTATAAAATGACAGTTATATAAGTATATATAAGTACGTAAGTATAAGTATACGTATGTATATTGCATCTAGTATATATAAAAGTATAATATTTAAGTAAAGCATATAAATGTACTTAAATAAGTATATTGTAAGTATGTAACAAATGCATATATAACTATATAATACGTGTTTATAAACAAATAATATATACTTATGTGATTCTCTCTCTCTTTCTCAATTTATTACTTATAAGTCTGTACATTATATTTACATAAATATATGTATATGTAATATATACCTATATAATAATATGTAAGTATATACTAATAAGTATTTATATAAATATAATAAGATTAATCTAATTTTTTACTAAAATATCAAAAACTAAAACTAAAAAAATCCGGGTTAGCCCAAAGCCCGGCCTAGTTAAGCCCGGGGCGGGCTCGAGCACCCCGGGTCTGGGTCCAGGCCACATGTTTTGCCTAGTTCGGACCTGAATTTCAGGCTCGTCTGGGTCGAGCCAGCCTGAATGTACATGCCTACCTCAATCCCTCTAACGAGTGTTACCATGTACAAGGATCTGCTTCCCTCAGATTAATCAGTCATCATCGAAGATTAAGGAACCCTAAATTCCTCCATATATGCTCCCACTCATATAGTTAACTTTTTGACATAAATAGTTTAGTGTCCACCCTGAGGGCCTACTTTTTCTTCCCTTAAAAAAATGGTTGATCCTAATTACCCTCCAATCCATAACACACATACTCCTAGAGAATCTTCCAGTTCCAGCTATAACTCTCAAGCTCAACTGGATGAATCCCCTAAAGGATAGCTCAATCACTCCAATAGCAGTTCTCTTTATTCACGAATGAACTCCTTAGCCATGTTCTCACTTTCCAGCCTCCCACATCACCTGCTACCCTTTTCTTAGAGGATAATACCAGCGATAGGAAGATGAAGAGCAGTTTAGGACCCCCCCCCTTTTCAATGCTCCCCTCTCATAGATTTTGCATTTGATCTAACAGGAGAGACATCTCACCAAAACTCCACCATGCATGACTTCAAACCCTAACAAGAGCGATCCTTGACAATGCTACCGCTAGTATCGGAACCACAGTCACAACATTGATGATTGCGGAATCTTGTGAAGAGATATCAAGGATCTCATAAAAAAGGCTACTGAAGAAATTTCTTGATGACTGCAATAAGGAGGAACTGGTCCTAGATAAATCAGAGAGAAAGAGATCAAGATCACCATGTCTGAGTTAGCAAAAGAATCAACTAAGAGAAACCAATAACAATGGCATCATTAACACTATTAGCGACGACCCAGCATCAAGATGGATGTCAAATAAGCTTAGAAGAAGTACACTCGATAAGCCCTTGAGGTGAATCTATGCGAGCAGAAGCTCAAGATGCATCAAGATGGATCCACCCACAATTTTGAACAATGCCGATCTGAATGGTGCAACGATTCCTCAGACAATCCTATCATCATCTCCACACAAATCAATAAATTATGAGTCAAAAGGGTTATGATGGTCACTGGAAGTTCAATCGACATCTTGTTTATGGATACATTCAACCAAATATGAGTTGATAGATCAAAGCTGCAACCTTTTCCAAGTCCTCTTGTAGGCTTCTCGGGGCAATCAGTCTGGCCAGAAGGGTTTATAAACTTACCTATGGTAGTTGGTGATTATCCCTGCTACTCCATAGATTGGGTCTAGTTCATCGTTATGGACATCAAATCAGCTTACAATGTTATCCTTGGAAGAACTTCCATTAATGACTTCTAAGTTATTCCCTCTGCCTACCAACAAATGATGAAATTCTCAACTTCTGACGAAGTTGACATTGTGCAGAATAATCAACAATATGCTAGGTCATGCTACTTGCTCTCTATGAAGGGTAAAGTGACCTTAGAGACTTTGCCAATCAAGAAGTCCCAAGCCTACCTATAAAGGGATGAAGAAAAAGAATGAAAAACTTCAGTGGAAGATTGAAGATTCAACTCAGCTTCTATAAAATAAAAAAGGTTAAAATCGGATCAGAGTTGCAAGAACCGTGGTGAGGGGAAATCATCAAATTCCTCCACACCAATGCTAATGTTTTTGCCTCGGGACCCAGAGATATGCTAAGGATATCCCCAGAAGTTTATAACTCATGAACTATCTAATGACAAACATATCAAATCGATCTGACAGAATAAGAGACATCTCGGGCCAGTGAGACGACAGATGGCCACAGAAGAAGTTGATCAACTGTTGAAAGCTACTTTTATTTGAGAAGTCTAATACCCAGAATGGAGAGCAAATGTTGTCCTTGTAGGTATTAAAAATTGCCTATAGGTTTCTATATGCAGCTCAAGATAAAGAGAAGGCGATGAATGTCGTTATCCGAGTCAAAGAGGATCATCCAATGCCAAAGGGGAAGTAATGGAATGCATAGGTATGAAGAACTAAAATTTTTACCATGATATAATTCAAATTCGAAAAATCTCAAAAGACAAAAGTCGTAGGTCTCTTCACCAGATTTTCAACGCAACTAGAATCACCTTATTCTGAGGTTGGACGAAAGAAATAAAGTCAAAATACTGAAGGCGGTATAAAATTTTTCGCCCACATGGTCAAAAAACCAAGTGTGTTTCTCCCATATGAGCGAAACACTATGTGTGTTTTGCCCACATGGTCAAAACACACTTGAACACTAAGTGTGTTTCGCCTACAGGGGCAAAACACACATGCTATTTTGCCCGTTCAGCCTCCCGACGATGTGTATTTCGATAGAATTCTAGGATTCATTCATTCCAGAGCCTCCCCAATTGACTTGAGGCTATTCTTGAATGTGGAAAAGTGGTTATCAATTGAAGATAAGACCAAATCGTGAATTCTTATCCAAAAACATGGTACCTGAAGCCTATAAATACAGCCTTAGGGTCCCTATGTACGAGATCAGGAATTTTAGAGCTTTGATGTGAGGTGCTGACCCTGAGAGAGCTAAGCCACGAATTTCAGTGAGGAGGAAGAGAGATTTTGGCGAACTTCATCATAAAGAAGAAGATTTCGAGAAATCAATAACCCCTGCATCAGTTCCTTAAGATCAAACTTTGTTTTGATCTTGAGAAGAGTATTTATCTCGTATCATTGAGATATTTACTTCAGTTATTGTTTCCCTTGGGAAACAAGATCAGCCGGATCTGATACTTGATGGTCCACGGATCAAAGAGTCCTCGGCACATGCAAAGATCCTACAAAAGCAGCGATCGATAAATGATCCTGTGTGTCTTTCTAGGAGATGCCCCGATTTGTTTTCATTATGTAGGAAAGTCTTATAAAAAGACTAACTTTCTTTTTTTGAATCTGTAAGACGATAAAAGTGTAATGGATTCAGCAATGAAAAAGATTTTTGATGCAAACACGCTGGCGACCACAGTGGGAGCTGACAGTCTCACTGCCAAGACCAGAGTGTCGCAACCAAAGATCAAGATCCCAGTTGAAACAGAGGTCGAGTATGAGTTTGAGTAGTAGAAGTTCAATGAATACATCTTATCCTCCTCCTCCAGACCCTCCTCCCCTTGCAAGCGTAGGAAGGTCTCTTCTTTGAAGAAGATCCGTTGGTCTCTGAATATGAAGATCCAGGGTGATGACTCTCACCCAATCACTTCTTCGGCATCCAAGGAAGCCAGATCTACTGCTTATGACAACTCCTCTCCAGTTAGGGAGTCGCCCGCTAAAGGCGTATCAATTCTAACGAAGAGCGCTCATCAGAGGCAGCGCCAACGCCTCGCTCATCAATTCACCAAAGGTCTGGAGTAGGTTAACGGACTTTGCTATTAAGCGGATTTGGAACTTAGGAGGCGCCAAGCGATTAAGTCGTAGCCACAACAAGCAACTGATCCTTCCTCCAAACTATCAACCAATAAGTGGGTTCGTGTCAAACGAACCCGTTCAACTCTCGAAGAGTGCATCTAGAAGCATCACATACTTCTTATGCATGCACAGATTCTCGTGTAGAAGGAAGAGGGGCCAAAGAACCACTAATATCCAAACAAGTCTGGGTGTTGAAGGCCAAAACAGCACCGAAAGCAACTCAGAAAAGTGTTGAAACAACTCCTCCTGGCGCGAAACACAACATGTGTTTCGCACCTAGAGCGAAACACACATTGTGTTTCGCACTAGGGGCAAAACACAATATGTGTTTAGCATCAGGAGCAAAACACAATATGTGTTTCGCACCTGGTGCCAGCCCTGAGGCTGTTTCTCAGCCTTCGTCAGCCTTTGTTTCTACTCTAGATGATCCCGTACCTCCGGTGAAGTCTCATGGTAGCGTGGATCTTTCCTGATTTAAGATAATGATGGTGGATGGCCTTGGTCCTTTGCACGAGGATCCAGTCAAAGCTCTAGTTAAAGAGCGCTTAGGTCCGGTGAATAAACCCTGAGCAACTCTTCGGACAGGGGGTCGTACAGGTCCTCCTAACAAGTCAGAGCCATCCTATATTGGTAAAATTCTTGTAACCGCTCGCCTCGGATTGCATGTTGAAGTCCAAAAGCCCGTTGAGGTCCTACACTCATGAAAGTGTGGTTCCAAACATGTGACTCTTTAGAACACCAACAAGGCGTTACATCCCCAGAAGGGAACATGTCCATCGGACGATAATGTTATACCTGGAAAGTCATGCCAACACACGATAGATTGCTTCGGTCATCATGCTGATGAGTTGTACTATCGGGCTTGGGGTATGAACAAGTCTCGGAAAAGAAATTCCTAAGAAACTAACTCTCATTGGCCTTGTGAGAGACTTATCAGGGCAGTATTATCAGAAGGTAGCTGCTACAAGACCGCTCCACCGAGGATCTCGGTATTCCTAAGGTTTTCCACCGAAGCGTCAAAACCTAAATCAAGGCACTTCCGCAAGAAATGATCAGTTGTCCAAAATGACGAATTTCCAGAAGTCACCATCAGCATGGCTAATAAAGGAAAGTCAACACGATGTTCCAGTCCTGACTCTTTTCTAGGGATATCCTAGTGTATAACTCGGCTCCGACAGGGGATGATCAGATGTAGGGATTATCAGAGGATGCAGAAAGGACTATCCTCAGATGATGAAGTGTCGGACACTTTCTCCGCAGTCGTGTTTGATGATATAGTGCCTAGCATAGGACTAACCAGAAAGGTATTCACAATCACTCGAGATCAGTTTGCTCAAATGCTTCAAGAAGGTCTAACCAAACAACGTGAAGAAATTAGAGTTGAAATGAAGATAGAGATAGAGTTGATCATGCTGCAACTAAGAGAGTTACAAGCTCAGAGACTTCGACCACCAGAGTCCAGTCAGCGGGTTGAGTCTCGTCATCACACTACACCTGTAACGCCCATTCAAAACGGTTCAGATGACAATGATCCGAAAGTGGATGAAGTCATCAAGGCTGATGCACCCCTTGATAATATTGGGGGTAGTTCAAATGCACCCCTCAATGAAACTAGGGATGGCCTAATTGCTTCTCCTCAACATCGCTCGAAGAGAGAGGAAGGCGACGACGAGATGATGAAAGAGCTAGAAAATAAGGTAAATGCCTTGATGTTTGCTCAAGAAGTAAAAAAGACCGTCATTCCGTGTCCATACCCAAGGGAGTGGGAGTCAATTATGTATCCGTCAAAGTTAATTTAATCAACTTCATGCCATTCGACGGAAAAGGCTCACCCACTCAGCACTTAATTTATTTTAAAATTCACCTAGGCGTGATCTCTGGCAACGAACCTTTGATGGTTCGGTCATTCGTTATCACCCTTTGCGGGGCCGCCTTTAATTGGTACCACCATCTTAAGCTAGGTAGCGTCAACTGCTAGGACAACATGGAAAATTGGTTCCTCAACAACTTCTTCAATGATGACACTGAAGTATCAATCGGATCTCTGCTGGATGAGAAGCATTCCAATGGGAAGTTCCTGGAGAATACTACACATGATACTCTTAAGGATAACCTAAAACCGATTATTCAAGGTGAAAACCAATCATCAGAATAATTCATTCTTATTCATGATTAAGAACCTCCTATTGTGGTTATTTAATCATTTCCAAGATGATTAAAACCCTCCCACTGTAACTTTCAGAGCACACTTTTGTTGAGATGAGATTTAACGACTACATATGGTTAATCTTTCCTCACAAAACTCTCAGGGTGTAATTGTGAAGTGCTTAATGATTCATGGTCCTCCACCACAAAATCTCTCACTGATCAAATTAATTAATGGTAGATCCACCAAAATTCTTCATGGTTAAATCTATTCAAACTCCTATTGTGTCTAAGCCTTTAACACTCCCACAGTTGAAGTCCTCACACAACATCCAAAATTTTAATCTGCTGATCCATGGTAATTATCAAACCCCTTCGTGTTAAGTCCTAGCCACTTGACACCAAAACCCCCCCTGAATAATTTATACAAGTCAACATTCCTATTGTTATTTGTACCTCCACTCACACTGCCTATTTGGTCAAACCATTAAACAGTTAGGACCAAAACCAAAATCCCCTCTCGATTCCTTTCATGAATGAGAGGTCTATTTTCAAATTGAATGATCAACCTTTAAATAGTTAGGATCATCTCAAACTCCCATTTGGTCTAATCTTTAAACAGTTAAGTCCAAAGCTAAAATCCCCTCTCGATTCCTTCCATGAATGAGAGCTCCACTTTCAAATTGAATGATCAAACCTTTAAACAGTTAAGATCGTCTCAAACTCCTATTTGGTTAAACCTTTAAATAGTTAGAGCTAAAACCAAAATCCCCTCTAAATTCCTTCCATGAACGAGAGGTCCACTTTCAAATTGAATGATCAAACCTGTAAACAGTTAGGGCCGTCTCAAACTCCTATTTGGTCAAACCTTTAAACAGTTAGGGTCAAAGCCAAAATCCTCTCTCGATTCCTTCTATGAATAAGAGGTTCGCTTTCAAATTGAATGATCAAACCTTTAAACAGTTTAGGATCATCTCAACTCCCATTTGGTCAAACCTTTAAATACTTAGGGCCAAAACCAAAATTTTCTTTCGATAAACGAGAGTCTTCCTCCCACATCAGGTGATCAAACCTTCCTATAGTTAGAGTCACTTTAAAATTCCCACTTGATCAAACCTTTAAACAATTAGGGCCAAAGTTAGAATTTCATCTCGATAAATGAGAAATTTATCTTCAGATTGGGTAACCAATCTTATAAAAGTTAGGGTTATCCGGATCTTTTCGATTCTCGGAGTGGAGATCCCACTCTTAGTTTTACCTTCAGGATTCTCAAAGTGGAGATCTTACTTTGAGTTTCTTTTGCAGCATCGGGTTAGTCTTTACCCTAAGAGAATACCTAGAGATAGAATATAAAATTCTTCCTCTCTAGCATCAGGTTTGTCTTTGCCTCAAGAGGAGACATAATCTAACCAAAATACATGCCTTACACGCATAGGGGACATTATCTCGATCCCTAATTAGAGATAAGTCTGCATCTAACACATGCTACCGGGTGGTCTGTTCCTGCGAAAATGACCAAATCTACGTATTCAACATCGTAGAGATAAAAATCAATGTCTTTCACACATGAGGGACTTTATCTCGATCTCTAAATAGAGATAAGTCTGCATCTAACACATGCAGTCGGTAGCGCATTCCATTGAAAATGGTAAAGCCCACGTATTTAACATCGTGGTAGGTTGTTATTAATAACCCCAGAATCCATGCCTTATATGCATGAGGGACTTTATCTTGATCCCTAATTAGATATAAGATTACGCCTAACACGTATTGCCGGTTAGACTTTCACCGTCAAAAGCCACCATAATTCATTCTGGGGGACTTTATCTTGATCTCTAAATAGAGATAAGTCTGCATCTAACACATGTTATCGGGTAGTACATTCCCGTGAAAATGACAAAGGCCACGTATTCGACATCGTGGTAAGTTGTTATTAATAACGCCGAAATCCATGCCTCACATGCATGAAAAACTTTATCTCAACTCCTTAATTGAGATAAGTCTACGCCTATCATGTGTTGTCGGTTAGTCTTTCATTGTGAAAAAGACACCAGAATTTATTCTAGGAGATATTATCTCGATCCCTAAACAGAGATAAGTCTACGTCTAACACGCATTGCCGGTTAGTCTTCCACCATAAAAAAACACCAGAATTCATTCTGAGGGACATTATCTCGATCCCTAAACAGACATAAGTCTACGCCTAACACTCGTTGCCGATTAGTCTTTCACCACGAAAAAAGACACCAGATTTTTTTTCTAGGGGGATATTATCTCGATCCCTAAATAGAAATAAGTCTATGCCTAACACACGTTGCTGGTTAGTCTTTCGCTGCAAAAAGGACACCAGAATCCATCTATGGGGGACTTTATCTCGATCCCTAATTAGAAATAAGCCTACACCTAACACGTGTAGCTAATTGTTATTTGACCTAGCAACAACTGAGTCTATGCCTCTTTGACATAAGGGAGTTTATCTCAAATCCCCCATTCGATATAAGTCTGCATCTAACACATACTACCGGGTAGCCTATTCCCGTAATAATGGTGAAGTCTGTTAGATATAGGTGCCCTGCAGGCAATTATTATATATTGTAACAGGACCTATATGTATATAACATCCTTGTTCGAAATGATAGTATGCTATTTTGGTCAGATTTATCTGATGTTCTAAATATACAGATAATGTCCTTAGAATAAATACTAGACTATCAGACATTTCGGATAGTGATTGTAATGAAGAGATCTGATTAGTCGGTAACGTATATTCTAAAATGTTCCTAGTTGATGAAGTGTTGAGATAGGACATCATCACTTTGGTTTAGACTAGTGTATGCTTTATTTCTCCTTTTGAAGGAGATGATCGATCTCTTAGATCATTGATGTGAGACATCAAGATACAGTATACAGGTGACTCATTAGTGAATGAGTTGACTGAACGACTCGCCGAGAACATCTAGTTGGTAATATACTTAACTGTCAAATAGAAGTTCTCAAGTGATATAGTACATAGTAGTCTCTTGACCTGAGGCATGAATACAATATCTTATATGTCAGTAAAGATGTATTTAGACTTTTACCTAACCACAGTTCTTATTGAATTGTGCATAACGGTTCTTGTTGGGTACATCCCAAGACATAAGTAGATATTGAGATGCCAAGAAGGGATTCGTCTCTCCCAGTATAGGGGTTGATGTCATAAGATTGTTTGATATAACTATAGCCTGGAAATCCTTGGCCAAGGTGAATAAGATAAACTGAGTGTCAGTTTGATCTTATAGGTTATGAGTTTAATATCAATAAACACTAATCAAGCTATTAGGGTTTGACAGTTTGCCATACCCTAGGCTCAATAGTTTGACATGGTTTGACGAAGAGACCGGACTGTACGGTATTATCATTGAGTGGTCCTGATAAAATTGGATAAGCATCTTGCAGACCTTTATCACAACTTATACCCGGGTGGTCTTCATGTGTAGCTAGCACCTCTGTTGTACTTATGGATATGATCCACTACCGAGTTTTTTAAGTTGGGCCCTAGAGTCACACCAAGCGCGTACTTGAATCCTATGAAACACAATTTATGGAGTGATGCGTATGATTGATACGCATATATGATTTCTTCCGGATACACATAAACGGTTATGTATATCGGTAAAATCGGAATGCTATGTGCTTAGGAAATGAATTCCAGTATTTTTCCCATAAAGTTAACTTTTAGTCAACTAGTTGACTTTTTGGTCAACAGTTGACTTTTGGTCAACTCTTGATTTATTTGGTCATATAGTGACTAATTAGTTAAAGATTGGAATAATACTATATACCGTATTTATGAAATACTGTATTAGTGATAATAATTTGGTATTCTCATTTATGAAATACACATACCATGTATAATGAGTCATGAGATGAGTCACTTAGTGGTATGGTTTGAGCACATGGTTTATTAGCACATGGTTTTGAAATGTAATGATTCATAAGATAATTCATTGCATGACTCACTTGATTAATCATTAATTTTTGATGATTCATTGCATGACTTATAGGATGAGTCATTCATATCATGAACACATTTCACTCTATAAATATGAGCTCTTTTTCTTATGGAAAGGTTAATGAAAAATTGGCTAAGTGTTTTTTTCCATAAGAGAATAAAAGAGAGCTCTCCTCTTACTAATCTTTAGCAATCTTTGAGCAAGAGGAAGTAGTAGGATTTTAAGAACCCCGGGGTGGATATCTTACCTTGTGTCTTAAGAAGACTCCTATTTTATCAAGCTCACTTGAAGACTTGGAGATCCACTACAAGGAGATTTTCTACTACAATGAGCAAGAGCTAGGGGTTATTCGATCTTCCATCGAATCACGCTACGAAAGTATGACTTTCTAACTCTTGTATGCTCACTTAATAATAAGGATCATGTTAGATTTAATTAGACGATCCATATGAATATTTCATGCTCTCTACATGCTTAGTATTTTTGTACATACATGTCTTCCGCTGTGTATTATGCATGTAGACATAGCACGATTTTCTTTAAAGTCTACGTATTTAATATCATAGCACTAAGAGAGTTAATTCTCTTAGCATAATATTTCATATGAAACAGACTCAAACAATTCACATACTAGCTCAATTCAAATGGTAGTCGGTAAAGGCTCGTCAAACCCGTTGATGGCTGAGGGTTTGCCAAAAATCCTATGAGTATTATACTTATCTATTCTAAACAGAATGAGTAATCATAATAAGGTACAATAGTCACTAACACACCAGCTTCATTAGTTGGTCTCATGACTTGAGTACCTGGGGTAGCTTTAGAGATAATAGTTGTATCAGCACCAAAGGCTAGTCCTACAATCAAATCTCGCACAAAGAGCTCAACCTAGCGAGCCTCCAATGTATTCTCAGCTTACTCTTCCCACACTCCGATGAGTATATAAGTATAAATTACATTTCCTTGAACCTCCGACGGGTGCACGAGGTTAAACTGATTCTTAAAACTCCAAGGAGTATACGAGTATAAAATGATTCTCCATGCTCCAACACCTTAAGAGCTTAAACTGTGTAGACTCCAGTTAACGTATAAGTATAAATTATGTTCACACAAGTCAACATCGGTCAACGCGTTACAAATGAAAGTCAACGCTAGTCAACGTGTTGCAAATGAGAGTCAACGCCAGTTAACGCATTGCAAATGAGAGTTAACGCTGGTCAATGCGTTATAAATGAGAGTCAATGCCGGTCAACACGTTGCAAATAAGAGTCAACATTGGTTAACGTGTTGCAAATAAGAGTCAACATTGGTCAACATGTTGCAAATAAGAGTCAACGTTGGCTAACGTGTTGCAAATAAGAGTCAACACCGGTCAACACGTTGCAAATGAGAGTAAACGTCGGTCAACATATTGTAAATAAGAGTCAATATCGGTCAACGCATTGCAACGAAGGTCTACGCTAGTCAACACGTCAATGATTTTCACTAAAATAAGACTCGGGATGAGATTCTAGGTCAAGAGGATAATCCTGGGGAGTTCAATTATGATTCAGATACGAATTGTTAACAAAGATGATCACTTCAACAATACGAGCTAAATTCAAAAAACAACACACCAGTTTCAGTTCAAGATTTTAACAATGGTCAGTCGATAAACACAGCACCAGAAAAATTGTAGTTGTTCAATAAAATACTGAATAGACCGAAAGCTGAAGAAGTCAGCGAATTAAAGGCTAGGCCCACTATATCAAAAGTATTCCAGGCTCCTCTACAAAAGAATGAGACTGAAATATTTTGGAGAGGGTATCTGTAGGCGTTAAAAATTACTTATAGGTTCCCACACGTAGCTCAAGAAGAAGAGAATGCGATGAACATTATTATCCAAGTCAAAGAGGATCATCCGATGCCAAAGGGGAAGTAAAGGAATACATGAGTATGAAGAAGTAAAATTTCGACAATGATGTAATTCGAATCCAAGAAAGGTCAAAAGACAAAACTCGTAGGTCTTTTCACCGAGAATCACCTTATTTTGAGGTCAAACGAAAGAAATAAAGCCAAAATACCAAAGGCAGTGCAAACTATTTTACCGATATGAGCGAAACACATTGTGTGTTTCCCCCACATGGGTGACACACCAAGTGTGTTTCGCCCACATGAACGAAACACCAAGTGTGTTTCGCCCATATGGGCGAAACACACAAGCTGTTTCGCCCATTTAGCCTCCCAACGATGTGTATTTCAATAGAAGATAAGATTAAGTCGTGAATTCTTATTCGAAAATGGAGTACCCGAAGCCTATAAATACAGCCCTAGGGTCCCTATGCACGAGATTGTGAATTTTGGAGCTTTGAGGTAAGGTGCTAACCCTGAGAGAGCTAAGCTACAAATTTTAGAGAGTAGGAAGAGAGATTTTGGCAAACTTCATCATAAAGAAGAAGATTTCGAGAAATCAATAACCCCTGCATCAGTTCCTTAAGATTAAACTTCATTTTGATCTTGAGAAGAGTATTTATCTCGTATCATTGAGATATTTACTTCAATTCTTGTTTTCTTTGTGAAACGTGATCAACCGGATTTGATACTCGGTGGTCCACTGATCAAAGAGTCCCAGGCACAGGCAAAGATCTCATGCAAGCATCGATCGATAAACGATCCTACGTGTGTTTCTAGGAGATCCTCCTGTTTTTTTCATTGTGTAGGAAAGTCTTATAAAAAGACTAAATTTCTTTTTTTGAATCTGTAAGATGATAAACGTGTAATGGATTCAGCAATGAAAAAGATTTTCGATGCAAACAGACCTAGTCAAGAAAGTCAACTTCAAATGGAGAAACTAGTTGATGTTAGAAGCACATCCCAAGTACAATGGTCTAGTGGAAGCAGCTAAAGAAGAGTGTGGGCCAACTAGTAGGAGCCTGGGTCGATGAACTCCTTAGTATTTTGTGATCGAACAGAACAACTCACAAAAACTCCATAGGTGAAACCCCATTTCGATTTACATAAGGAATGGAAGCGGTCATCCTGATAGAAGTCAGCATGCCTACTGTGCTACTTTAACACTTTGGTGAGGAAGCTAGTGAAATCGGCCTGAAAAGCAGACTCGGCCTCATTGATGAAATTAGAGAGCAAGTACTTCGATATCTGATTATCAACTAGCAATGCATCACTCAACACTACAATAGCCAAGTTTGAATCCGGAGATTCAAAATAGGAGATCTGGTCATTCAAAAGGCCATCTTCAACAAAAAAGCCAATCGTGAATAGCACACTATCAACTAGGAGGGACCTTACAAGAAAAGTCCACCCAGAGACATACTAGTTTTAAAATCAAGATGAGAAAGTCTTGAAGCATCCATGGAATGTAGAATATCTAAAGAAGTATTTCTAGTTAATGTAATCTAAAGGCCCTCATATTAATGAAAAGCTGCCTTATCACTCTTCACAATCTTGTGCGAAGAACTCGTACACCTTGGTATTATTTTTCAAGAGTAAATCCAAGGCATAACAAAAAATCTTTATGATTCGGTCTTCACCAACTCGTCCAAGGCACCCAAAGACTTTAATATTGGTTTTCAAGAGTAAATCTAAGGCACAATAAAGATTCCATGAAAATTCCTTATGACTCGAGCATCACCGACTTGTCCATGGCACTCAAAGTCCTTGGTACCAATTTTCAAGAGTAAACCCAAGGCATAATAAAAATTCCTTGTGACTTGTTCTTCACTGGCTCATCAAAGGCACTCAAAGACCTTGGTATCAATTTTTAAGAGTAAACCTACAGTACAACAAATATTCCTTATGACTTGATCTTCACCGACTTGTCTAAGACATTCAAAGACCTTACTACCAATTTTCAAGAGTAAACCGAAGGTATAATGAAAACTTCTTATAACTCGGTCTTCATCGACTCATCCAAGGCACCCAAAGACCTTGGTATCTGTTTTCAAGAATAAAATTAAGACACAATGAAAATTCATTGTGACTCTGTCTTCACCAACTCGTCAAAGGCACTCAAAGACATTGGTGTAGGCGTCAAAAACTACCTATAGGTTCTCACTCATAGCTTAAAATAAAGAGAAGGTAATGAACGCTATTATCTAAGTCAAAAGGTATTATCTGTACTGTAAAAAAAACATTCGAGTCAACGAAACGACGAAATGAGCAAAACGACGGAACAAGACCAAACCGGAAAAGCCTCTGACAGCCGAGTCCCATCAAAATGACTCGGCCAAGGCCAGGTGGCTCGGCCAAGATCGAGCCACCTTAAAGTGGCTCGGCTAAGGTCGAGCCACCCATGGGTGGCTCGCATAGTGCCTAGCCACCATAGGGTAGCTCGCGCCCAGAAATACCTGAAATGCGTTTTTTGTTAGTTTTCTCGGGATTATTTTGTTCCAGAGCCTCCCTAACTGCTTTGATATCATCTCTAAATATGGTTAAGTGGTTATTAACTAAGTATAAGGTCAAATAATCAATTCCTATCCTAAAATATTGCATCCGAAGCCTATAAATACAAGACTAGGGTCCTATACGCAGAGGATCTGAAATTAGAGGCGAGGTGCTGTCAAATTTGAGAGTGAACCACAAATTTCAGAGGAGGGCTAGCAGATCTTGGCGAACTCTAGCATAAAGAGGGAGCTATTCGAAGGATCTGAGGCCCCTTTCATCATTCCTTGAGATCAGACTTTGCTTTAATCTCAAGAAGAATCTTAATCTCACTTGGTTGAGATTATCACTTCTACGATTGTTTCCTTTGTGAAGCAAGAGTATTGAAGTTTCTTTTTGTCAATCGGATCTGATCTGTCGTGGTCCACGAACTAACGCGTCCTCGACACAGGCAAAGATCTTACGTAAGTAATGGGTGATAAACGTCCTCTGTGTGTTTGAAGAGAGTTGTATTTTTTATTTTATTTGTGTAAGTGAGAAGTCTTATAAAAAGACTAACTCTGTTAAATTCATTGTAATAGATAAACGTGTAATGGATTCGAAAAATAAACCAACTTTCGACGTAAACAAGCTGGTGAACACAGTGAGAGGTTCTTAATCATGAATAAGAATGAATTAATAACGTCCTCCTAACAAGTCCAATACGAGTTTCTTCGACAGGTATATGAGGTTAAACTTCTCCCTACCTTTGACACAGACATCATAACGCCAAAATGAGACGAATGAGAACGTTCCTCCGATAGGTATATGAGGTTAAACTGCTCCCTGCTTCTCCAACGGGTATACGAGTATAAACTATTTTCCCAACCTCTAACTGGTATATAAGGCTAAATTATTCCCTACCTTTAACGGGAAGTTTCTAGAGAATATTACATATAATATTCTTAAGGATAACCCGGCAACCTCTGATAGGTATACGAGGTTAAACTGCTTCCTTTATTTCAACAATGAGAAGTTCTTAAAAAATATTACTCTTAATATTCTTAAGGATAGCCCGACAATGTGGCCGAATACAATTGGATTCAGGTTCGCCAAAGGGCTGGGGGTGGAATACCTCAATGCATTCTAATGGGAAGTTCCTAGAGAATATTATGCATAATATTCTTAAGGATGACCCGAGATCAGCTGATTATTCAAGGTGAAAACCAATCATCGAGATAATTCAATCTTAATCATGATTAAGAACCTTTCAATGTGGCTATTTAATCATTTCCAAGATGATTAAAACCCTCCTACTATGACTTTCCGAGCACTCTTTTGTTGATATGAGATTTAATGGCCTCATTCGGTTAATCTTCACTTACGAAACTCCCACAATGTAATTGTGGAGTGCTTGATGATTCACGGATCTCCACCATAAACTCCATCACTGATCAAATTAATTGATAGTGGGCGTACCAAACTTCTTTCTTCTCAATCCATTCAAACTCCAACTATGTTTGTGCACTTAACATTCCCAATGTTAAAGTCCAACAGAGTATTCAAAAGTTCAAGCTGCATCCATGGAAATTATACAACCCCTTCGTGTTAAGTCCTAGCCACTTGACACCAAAAACCCTACTGAGTGATTTGTACGAGTCAACATTCCCAGTGTTATTTATATCTTCACTCCCAATGTTTCTTGGTCAAACCTTCCTATAATTAGGACAAAAACCAAAATCTCCTCTCGATTCCTTTCATGAATGAGAGGTCTACTTTCAAATCGAGCGATCAAATCTTCCTACACTTAGGGTCATCTTAAACCTCCCACTTGGTCAAACCTTCCTACTGTTAGACCCTAGAAGGGGGAATGATTAGGGTCTTATGCTAATCTAATCCGATTATATGCCAATTAAAACGTATATTGATTAATTTGTTCTTGGAAGAGAGATATGAGATAGATATGAATAAGAATGAGAAATATAAGTACAAATTGAATATACTCCAAGCAAGCACAAATACACGATATGTTCACGAGGTTTGGTCCCCATAGCCTACATCCCCGCTCCTTACCTCGAGAAGATCTCCACTATCACAACCCGGTTTGGAAGCCTGAACTTCTACACACTCGGTTTACAAGTTTACCGAAAACTCTCACAAACAATCATTATGCAATCACACTATACACACTAAGTGTAGGTTTCTAGCCCGTGTCCTCCTCCTCAAGTGTTCAGATACAACCTCTCCCTAGGTTTGTCAACCGACGCCACTCCTCTTGGATTCAACCCCGTCTCACACTACACACTTCTCTCGGTGTATAAGTGTATTACAAGTGATACTCACAATGTAAGTTCAATTACAATGATTTGTTCTCTATAATGAATGAGAACACAATGAAGCTCACTCTCGCTAAATCACACACCACTACCCAACAATATATTATATGAAAATATTATAAGCTCAAGAAGGGTGTGTGTGATAAAAGCGAATAATAAATATGCAACTCAATTAATATAGCTAAGATATGAATGTGAATAATGAATCAATAAGTTATATAAAAAATGAGTTTATGAAACTTCTCAATAAACAAGAAGGACTATAGAATGATGATGAGGATGAGATCCTCAATTGGAATTGAATGCCTCTTGTTGTTATAGAAAACTCCTCTTTTGAAACAAATCATAAACAAGCTTAAAACACTTGTTAAACTTTTTATGAAACTCAATTTAAACAAACTTCTTAGTTAATTTGAAAGAGGGAAGCAATGGGGTATTTATACCCTCTCAAGACATCAGCCAAAACCATATTGAAAAGACCAAAATACCCCAGAACATCAGATCACAAAATAGCCATTACAATACAACGGTCAGATTGGCGGTCGACCGTGAAATACTGGCGGTCGACCGTGAAGAACAAAATCTGGCAAATAGTTCTGGAAAGCAGGTGTTCGACCGTGACGATCGACCGCGAGAGACTCTTGACTTGCTATGGTCGACCGTCACGGTCGACCGCAAGTCATATAGAGGCCAATTCTGGTCTCTGGACTGTAGGCGGTCGACCGTCACTGTCTACCACAAACTGACACATAAAAAATACAGGTTTTGAACCTGTTTATGCTAACTTTGAAAATATGTTAAAAATATTAAATGATTTCCAAAAATAGTAAACCATTGGGGAATGTTCATAAATGAGAGAATAAACATGTTTGAAAAGGAATTTTTGGAAATGCTATTTTTGTTTGTGAAAACTCACTGTTTTTGAAAAGTGGACATAAAACCTGTTTTTCATGAAAACAAAATTTGAACTATGACTTATGAAATTGTGTTTATATTTCATGCATACATTATATATATTATGAAGTATGAGAGAGATATAAACATGAAATAAAAACTATTGTAACAAAGTTTGATAAAAATTATTTGTATGAGAAAGAAATCAAACTTGTGTTGTGTTTACATATTGAGCTTAAATATAGTTATACAATATATGTAAACAAACCTACTCTTATACCTAGGTGATTGTCACACATGAACTGCATCTTTAACGCTTGATATAGGAATCTTTTCATCATGTGTTGAAGTCCTGAAAAGGAAAAACCACAACCACTAGAAAACACATTAGCTATAAATTATTTGCCAAAACATCTTCAAAAACAAAGGGCCAACAATCTACCCCTTTTTTATGATGGCAAACAATTTACAAAATGTAAATAAAAGAGAATAGCATATATGTATCATTAGAGATTCTAACAAATCAATGAACAAACCACATATATGCAACATTAAATATGAATATGTCAAATCACATATAGAACAAACCACATAGAATAAACCACATATATGCAACATTAAACAACATTTTCTCCCCCTTTGACAACATCAAAAAGGGAAAAATACGAGCGAAGCTCCCCCTGCATTTATGCATAGTTATTAAACAAAAAGCATTCATACACTCCCTGTCAATATGCATGAAATACAAGAAGAATATAGGAAGAACATAAACATATGAGATTATAATAGAAGCAATTTCTTGTACAAGATATATATGCATACGAACTTAGAAGCCAAACCACAATTTTAACAAAATTAGCATCTTCAACAGCATGTTTTCAAAATACATTCTTCAAAGGATGTAAATACTATTAAAAAGACATAAGCTACCATAACCACAAGAAACATAGTTGTAGTTCCACAAACACAAAAGATCACATAGTTTTCACACACAAGCCATAATAGTTATTACAACTCCAAAACAAAAGAGAAACCTAACAACTAGTTTAGTTTCTCAAAAACACAAGTGAAGTATAATATCCTTCATCAATCATCACCCTCGTCATCAGATCCAGAGCCATGAGTAGAGTCACCTTCAGCATCCTCTTCAGAGACAGAGTCAGAACTATGAGTAGGATCCAAAATCCCGAGTGACTGACATTGAAGACAGATAAGCATACTAATGTCCTTCTGAATCTTTGAGACCTGAGTCTCAAGGTGATCTAAACGGTCATAGACATCAGAAGCTGAGATAGTAGTAGGACGAGAATGGGGTCTGGAGCTAGAGGGTTAAGAAGATGATGGTTCTGTAGGGACAGAGGATAGGGAATCAGAAATTTGCATGCACGAAAGAGCGACCCTATCGAAATACTCCTTGTTGGGATCAACTTTAGTTTCTTATGTAAGGTCAACACTGAAGTGTTGAAGGATAAGAGTTATGAAAGAACCAAAGGAAAGGAATTTAGAATGCTTGCTTGCCATGTTTTGAAGAAAAACATTCGCCCAATTCAGTTTTATCTTGGCGAATATAGCATATACAACATTCACCTTATCTGGAGCGAAATGATCAAAGCTACCAGTTTTAGGAATAAGGTTTTGAACAACAATTAGAGCAATAATTTTGCCGGTGGGATTTAGTGAATTGTTGTTCATGAGGTAAGAGCAACCAGGCTTAAATAAAAGAGCATTCACGTCCGGATCGTCATGATCGATAGACATGAGCTCGACATCACTTGACGGGATCTTAAGGATACTCACAAGTTCGCTAGCAGAAGAGGAAATATCAACATGCTTAACAGAGGTTTTGATAGTCTGGAGACCATCAGTAGAGGTTGAGACAAATAAATTTTCATAAAACAAGTACACAATAAAGGGATAATGAGGAACTTTATGTTTCTCATCCAAAAGGTCATGAAGACCAACAACAGATAGCATCTCATAAATGTTGTAAATGGCTAAATCATCATATTTTATATATTTGCCTGATAAGATTTTTAATTTACAGAGGTCCCTAAACTTTTTAACTAGGGTCTTATAAAGAAAGAAATCTTCATAGTGAATGACACTAGAAGAGAAAGCAACATCTAGTTTAGAACATTTCTTAGGTGACATGCTTACCATTGTTGAGAGATGAAATAGAATAAAGCTCTAGATGAAAACCCTAGAAATTGAAATGGAACCCTAGAATCAAAGATGAAAAGGAAAGAGGTGAGGAAAGAGATTACCCAACAGATATAATGGCTAGGGTTGCTGTAGGAGGAGCACGGTCGTTCCAGGAGAGCTGACGAGCGACCGTAAGATTTTCTGATTGAAGATGAGAATTTGTGAAAAATAGAGATCGATAGAAGATGATGAGGGTCAAACTTATGTGAGGATGAGGCCAAGGGTTGAGATCGACTCAGAGCTGAGATCAACGATGGTAACACATTCCGGTACAAACAATTAACAAAAAGAAACCCAAAACCCGATAAGAAAATTAAAGGAAAACTAAAAATTTCTCGTGCGGTCGACCGTGGCGGTCGACCGTGATAATTACAGAGACTAAGCTCTGGGACAGAAACACATTCGGTCGATCGTCACGGTCGACCGTGAGAAAATCTGAAAGAAAATTTATAAAAACTACTAAAATTCATGAAATTTGTCATTTGGATCCTTATACAACTTTGTTTTATAAGAAATTATATATATAAAAAACTTTTAGCTAGTAATCCAAGAAAATACTTTTATATTAACTTAAAAAAATCAATGTTGAAGCTCAAAATCAACTATTCAAAACAAACAAAATAACAAAAAAAAAAGATTGAGCTCATTTTGGTACCCAAGTCTTTTTGGTACCAATAAAATTAGGGACATGACCCTTATCATGTGAATCCAAGGCCCTAAGGTTATGAGCCCATTTGGGTGTATTTTGTGCACGGATATGGTTAAAACAAAAATCGTATACATGATCCATATGATTGCAATTTGTGCAATTTTAGCTAGTAATCTACAAAAATACTTTTATATTAACTTAAAAAAATCAACGTTGAAGCTCAAAATCAACTATTCAAAACAAATAAAACAACAACAACAACAAAAATGAGATTGAGCTCATTTTGGTACCCAAGTCTTTTTGGTACAAATAAAATTAGGGACATGACCCCTATCATGTGAATCTAACGCCCTAGGGTTATGAGCCCATTTGGTGTATTTTGTGCACAGATATGGTCAAAACAAAAATCGTATACATGACCCATACGATTACAATTTGTGCAATGTAGGGTTTTGAATGGTTTGCATTGACCGAATTGTTGTGCACATGGTTCATTTGCAAAAAATAGGTTTTCCTTTGTAATTATTTTGCAAACGAGAATTTCTTTTTAAATCAAAACAAAACATGGCCAAATGACCAAAATGACCACAGTATTCACATTTATACACATGAGCATGTTTATGATGTACACTGTCTGTGTGCATATGTGTATGAGATGAAGAAGCTTGATGGGATGCACAATCATGAATAGGCTTGTCAAGCTTTTGTGCATTATGACAAAATTTGGCTATATGGCCTTTAAAACCACAAATAGAACATTTATAAATTTTGTCATACATGTGTGTATAGTGAATAGGTTTCTTAGAAGAATTATCATAGTACTTTGCACACAAGTCCATAAGCTTTTTGTTGTTAGCAATACAAGTGTTTAGTGTTGAATCTAAGGTTGATATGTGTTTTTTTATTTGATTCAACTCATCATTGTGCATACAAGCATTGCTACTAGAAGTAGGATAAACATGATCATTTACCATAGAGTTTAATTTATTTTTGCTAATCTCTACTTCTAACATGTCATCACATTTTTCATGAAGCAACCTAGCATTTTCTAATCTCAAAATTTCAATGCATTCTTTAAGATTTATATTTTTATTTGCAATGAGATCAAACTTAGTGACTAGTGTTTCATGAGAGGATTTCATATTAACATGCTTACTTTTCAATTTAATATAGCTATTGTATAATTTTTCAAATTCATGCATAAGCTCATCAAAAGTAATATCATCATCATTGTCGAGCTCGCGTACCTCACTAGGGCTATCACCTAGTGGTCGTGTACATGGAGATGAAGCTTCTTTGGAACTTGAAGCAGAATTTTCCAACTTTTATCGGATAGCCTCTAAGCCCCTTGATGTGCTTCTAATAATTTCCATAGCGTATGAGCACTATCAAAAGAATCAAGTTTGTTAGTAAATGATGAGCCAAAGGCATTAACTAACAATTCTAACAAAGACTTGTTCATGGCAAATAATCTATGATCATCTTTACACCACTTGGATTTCTCCAAAATGGGTACACTATAAGCACACTCTATAATTTTCCATAAATCGAAGTATTTAGATCGAACAAAAAGTTTGAATCTAACACACCATTGAGCATAGGGAAAAATATCCAAACGAGGAACAATATTAGTAGTATAACCTAGACTAGATGCACTGTACATATCCATAATGATTATATGTATGCAAGCAAGATGCAATCAAAACTAGATTAGCACAATAAGATAACTTGAATCTTTAACTCAAGATGCCATGTTATGTACTAGACCAGATATTGCTTATTCACTCAGTTTGGTAAGTAGATACCAATCTGATCGTGGAGAAGAGCACTGGAAAGCGTTCAAAAATATACTTAAGTACCTTAAAAGGACTAAAGAGTTATTTTTAATATACGGTAAAATTGACCTCCGAATGGAGGCTTTTTCCGACTCAAGCTTTCAGAGCGATTTCGATGATAGTAAGTCTGTATCAGGATATATTTTCACCCTCAATAGAGGAGCTGTCAGCTGGAAAAGTTCCAAGCAGGATACAGTAGCAGACTCGACTATGGAAGCTAAATACATTGTAGCTAATGATGCAGCTAAAGAAGCTGTCTGAATGAGGAAGTTCCTTTTAGAGCTGGAAGTTGTTCCCACCATTAAAGATCCAGTACCTTTATACTGTGATAAATTCTAACAAAGACTTGTTCATGGCAAATAATCTATGATCATCTTTACACCACTTGGATTTCTCCAAACTGGGTACACTATAAGCACACTCTATAATTTCCAATAAATCGAAGTGTTTAGATTGAACAAAAAGTTTGAATCTAACACACCATTGGGCATAGGTAAAAATATCCAAACGAGGAACAACATTAGTAGCATAACCTAGACTAGATGTACCGTACATATCCATAATGATTATATGTATGCAAGCAAGATTCAATCAAAACTAGATTAGCACAATAAGATAACTTGAATCTTTAACTCAAGACGATTAGATCTTAAATCAAAGAGAACCAAGCTCTGATACCAATTGTTAAGACCCTAGAGTGGGGTGATTAGGGTCTTATACTAATCAAATCCGATTATATGCCAATTAAAACTTATATTAATTAATTTTTTCTTGCAAGAGATATATGAGATAGATATGAACAAGAATGAGAAATATAAGCACAAATTGAGTATACGCCAAGCAAGCACAAACACACGATATGTTCATGAGGTTCGCTCCCCACGACCTATGTCCCCGCTCCTCACCTCGAGAAGATCTCCACTATCACAACCCGGTTTGGAAGCCGAAACTTCTACACACTCGGTTTATAAGTTCACCGAAAACTCTCACAAACAATCACTATGCAATCACACTATACACACTAAGTGTAGGATTCTAGCCCGTGTCCTCCTCCTCAAGTGCTCGGATACAACCTCTACCTAGGTTTGTCAACCGACGCCACTCCTCTTAGATTCAACCCCGTCTCACACCACACACTTCTCTCGGTGTACAAGTGTATTACAAGTGATACTCACAATGTAAGTTCAAATATAATGATTTGTTCTCTATAATCAATGAGAACACAATGAAGCTCACTCTCACTAAATCACACACCACTACCCAATAATATATTGTATGAAAATATTATAAGCTCAACAAAGGTGTGTGTGATAAAAGCGAATAATAAATATGCAACTCAATAAATATAGCTAAGGTATGAATGTGAATAATGAATCAATAAGCTATATAAAAAATGAGTTTAGGAAACTTCTCAATAAACAAGAAGGACTGTAGAATGATGATAAGGATAAGATCCTCAATTGGAATTGAATGCCTCTTGTTGTTGTACAAAATTCCTCTTTTGAAACAAATCATAAACATGCTTAAAACACTTGTTAAACTTTTTATGAAACTCAATTTAAACAAACTTCTTAGTTATTTTCCCGCGGGGATGACAAGCGTCGCTCCGCATGGATCTTGTACCTGCTTTTTCGTCATGCAAAATGATTGAAGAGGCATGTACAAATCAGGGTTATCATAAAGCTTTTTAGTGACATTATCAAGACACATCGAGTACTCTAAATCATCGTTTATTGATAGTTCTTCGGCAAGTTGCCAATTACAACTATTTTTCGATGATTTATCATCGTCAAGATTGATTACAATGGGTACAATGTCATTAAGTACAAAACCACCATCATAATCAAACCCAGTTTCGGTGTCAGCTTCATCTCCGCTGTCCGTTCCTTGGGCCGGTGATTCAGTATCGGATTCAGCGCCGTATAGAAGGGAATCAGTGAAATAGTTCTCTAATCCCTTAAACGGTTGCTTATCCGCGACCACCGTCTTGACTTCATTATTTGAGTCCACGTACTTGAGGTATTGATGCAGAGTTGACGGAACTATAAGGTTACCGTGGATCCAAGGTCGACCCAACAGTAAGTTATAGGACGTTTCTGCGTCAATCACATAGCAAGTAACTTCTGATTTTAAATCCCCAATCTGGCATTTGATTCGAATTTTCCCCAAGGGTCTAGACCTGCTGGTGTTGAATCCGTAAATCGTAGTGCCGATGGAGGCTAGTTTGCTAGTCGGGATTCCGAGATGATGCATCAGTCGGAATGGCATGATGCTAACAGCAGATGTATGAAAATATTATAAGCTCAACAAAGGTGTGTGTGATAAAAGCGAATAATAAATATGCAACTCAATAAATATAGCTAAGGTATGAATGTGAATAATGAATCAATAAGCTATATAAAAAATGAGTTTAGGAAACTTCTCAATAAACAAGAAGGACTGTAGAATGATGATAAGGATAAGATCCTCAATTGGAATTGAATGCCTCTTGTTGTTGTACAAAATTCCTCTTTTGAAACAAATCATAAACATGCTTAAAACACTTGTTAAACTTTTTATGAAACTCAACTTAAACAAACTTCTTAGTTAATTTGAAAGAGGGAAGCAATGGGGTATTTATACCCACTCAAGACATCGGTCAAAACCATATTGAAAAAACCAAAATACCCCCAGAACATAAGATCACAAAATAGCCGTTAATACACAACAGTCAGATCGGCAGTCGACCGTGAAATACTGGCGGTCGACCGCGAAGAACAAAATCAGGCAAATAGTTCTAGAAAGCAGGCGGTCGACCGTGAGAGACTCTGGACTTGCTACAGTCAACCGTCATGGTCGATCGCAAGTCATATAGAGGCCAGTTCTGGTCTCTGGACTGCAGGCAGTCGACCGCCACGGTCGACCGCAAACTGACACATAAAAATACAGGTTTTGAACCTGTTTATGCTGACTTTGAAAATATGTTAAAAATATTAAATGATTTCTAAAAATAGTAAAAGTTTGGGGAATGTTTATAAATGAGAGAATAAACATGTTTGAAAAGGCATTTTTGGAAATACAATTTTTGTTTGTGAAAACTCACTATTTTTGAAAAGTGTACATAAAAATGTTTTTCATGAAAATAAAAATTGAACTATGACTTATGAAATTGTGTTTATATTTCATGTATACATTATATATATTATGAAGTATAAGAGAGATGTAAACATGAAATAAAAACTATTGTAACAAAGTTTGATAAAA
This sequence comes from Asparagus officinalis, assembly GCF_001876935.1. Taxonomy (NCBI): domain Eukaryota; kingdom Viridiplantae; phylum Streptophyta; class Magnoliopsida; order Asparagales; family Asparagaceae; genus Asparagus; species Asparagus officinalis. The sequence continues at coordinate 66,660,710 of NC_033798.1, read as the reverse complement.
ATTATTTGTATGAGAAAGAAATCAAACTTATGTTGTGTTTACAAATTGAGCTTAAATATAGTTATACAATATATGTAAACAAACCTACTCTTATAACTAGGTGATTGTCACACATTAACTGCATCTTTAACTCTTGATATAGGAATCTTTTCATCATGTATTGAAGTCCTGAAAAGGAAAAGCCACAACCACTAGAAAACACATTAGCTATAAATTGTTTGCCAAAACATTATCAAAAACAAAGGGCCAACACCTACGGTTAGGGCCAAAACTAGAGTTCCCTCTCGATAAATGAGAAATCCACCTTCAGATTGGGTAATCAAAGCTTCCGACAGTTAGGGTTATTCTAATCTTTTTTATTCTCGATCCTACTTTGAGTTTCTTTTGTACCTGGAGATAGAATATAATTTTTTTCCTCTCCAGCATCGGGTTCCTCTTTGCCCTAAGAGAATACACTACCTTCCAACATTGAAAATCCGTGCTTTATATGCATGGAGAATTTTATCACGAATCCGAAGTAGGGATAAGTCAGTGCCTAACACGCGTTGCCGGTTAGTCTTTTACCGCAAAAAGGACAAAGCCTATGTATTCGACATCGTGCAGGTCATTATTAGTAACACCAAAATTCGTGCCTTACACGTACAGATAATTTTATCTTGAATCCTAAACAGAGATAAGTCTACACCTAACACGTGTTGCTGGTGAGTCTTTTATTGTGAAAAAGACACCAGACTTTATTCTGGGGGACTTTATCTAGATCCCTAAATAGAGATAAGTCTGCATCTAACACATGTTGCTGGGTAGCACATTCCCGTGAAAATGGCAAAGCCTACGTATTCAATATTGTGGTAGGCCATTATTAATAACACTAAAATCTATGCCTTCCACGCACGGGGAATTTTATCTCGAATCCTAAGTAGAGATGAGTCAACGTCTAACATGCATTGTCGGTTAACCTTTCTCCATGAAAAAAATGTCAGGATTCATGTCTGGGAGATATTATGTGACGCCCCTAGGTTCACACAAGGCTGCAGTCCGAGGTGAAACCAGGAATGTCAAACCTGCCATGCACCACACTGTACAATAACATGTTTCACCATCACAATCACTATCTCTCTAGTGGAGTCAACAACAGATGTAGGTACAAGGCAAGTAAAAGGTTTTATAGCAGAAACTTGGTACAATGATAGAACATCAATTTAACACATCTCATCAACACAATAAAGTGAAATGCATAAACAAGTCTGAAGTGAAAAGAAATGACAATCTGGAGATCTCTCATGCCTCAAAGTAAATAATGACTGATACAGGAAAATAAGGCACACAGCCTTTACAACTCTAGAGCATATACCTCTCTAGCCTAAAATATCTCAAGTGGAGAAAGAAAATAAAATACATCTAATGAGAGGATCAAAAGACACTAGCAAGGGTCGTCCTCAACCTACGACTCTCCGGGCTCCTGGCTCGTTACCTGAAAGGGGGAGGGACAACGAGCGTCAAAAGCGCTAGCGAGCAACATCACAACCAACCCCAAGGGATAGGGCTCGTTGTATATGAAAATACAGTTAATACAATGTAATATAAATCATTTATACAAACATTAACGGGTCTTAGTACTTAGGGAAATACAACACGAGCATAGGTACGTCGAGCGAAATAATCCAAACAAGGAAACCCTCATGTATATACCTTGTATCTCAAATTGTAGATCCCTAAGTACAAAACCCGAAGCTAGTTACAAGAAAAATAAGGAAAAGGAAAACATGCCCATCTCTACCAATAACATGTAAGTGAAACAAGGCTACAATAGGTGCCATGATCAACCTAGGTAGATATCAAGTCCCGGCCAAATACATTGTGTCGTATATCCAACTTTATTGAATAACGTGCTCAAGGTTTAGCAAAAGTCTAATACATGACTAAAATTCAAGGTTTAGCAAAAGTCTAATACATGACTAAAATGGATTATAGTCCAACACGAGGACTTCTATGGATTATAGTCCAACACGAGGACTTTAATGGATTATAGTCCAACACGAGGACTGCGTACGAAAGTATACATGTCTATATTCCCGTACATACTCTGCTATACTGACTTAAACTCGTGTTCAAAGTATCATCTCACATGAACAGGTGAATTCATAATCACTGTATGCATAAATACTTATATACACCCAACATGTAATTTAAACAGAAGCATGAACGAAACAGAAAGAAAATACTATGATGAGTCGACTCGTACTCAAATATGAGTCGACTCAACAGAACTCATTTGATATCACAAAAGGACTCTGTGAGTCGACTCATGACAGTCATGGGTCGACTCATGGCTTATGGGTCGATTCATATACTGACGAGTCGACCCAGCAGAAACAATATGCAACACAACAAGACTTCGTGAGTCGACTCATGACAGTCATGAGTCGACTCAACCTGATGAGTCGACTCGTGATGAGTCGTGAGTCGACCTACGGGCTAAAATCTACATATAATATAAGTTAAATTCACCAACACGATTCTTCCCTCTAATTCACTAATCTACATCTTTATAACCATCAATTCTAGACTATGATACAGAGATAAATTCACATATAGCATAAGGAACATTTACTTATGCGTTAAATCTAACAATTTACCCCTAAACATGAAAAAGGGCATTTGATCAAAAAGAAAACTCATGTTTTTATTTCTTAGAAATATTTCCAGATCTGGGTTTTTCTTCAAAAATTCGTGGGTGGGGGTTTAAAATCTGAAACACATGATTTTTAGCATCTACCCTAACAAGAACATTGTTTTATACTTGAAAATAAGATTTGGGCTCAATAAAACTCATGGAAAACCATTGTAAACTATTAAAAACGTGGGAGAGGGGTTTGGCGAGATGTTACTCGCCTAAGAAATGATGAAGAACAGATCCCTTCTCTGAAATCCTCACAAAGCCGGTGAGAAAGCCTTCGAAACGCCCCAAAATCTCCAAGAACACCTAGGGTTTTAGAGAGGAGAGAGGGGGACTAGGGTTTCTGGGGAAACTGATGGAAAATGAGGTGATTTCGGGTAGGAGAGCATATATATAAGTGGATAAAACCCGACCCGAAACACAACAAACCCGAACTAAGAAAACTGGAAAAATCCTCAATGAGTCGACTCATCACAGTCATGGGTCGACTCATGACTTCCTGGGTCGACTCGTAACATAGTGAGTCGACTCAGCAGAAACAAAAGGCAACAGGACTCGATTTCGTGAGTCGACTCATGAAAATCATGGGTCGACTCATGGACTAAAAACTGCATATGATGGTTCTGCTGCATATAATGAAATTTGCACACTCAAACCCATTACTGATGCACATAAACATGATAAAAAATCTACGGGATCTTACATATTATCTCAATCCCTGAATAGAGATAAGTCTACGCCTAACACGTGTTGTCGGTTAGTCTTTCCCCGTAAAAAGGATGAAGCCTATGTATTCAATATCATAGCACCTAGTCTAAGAGAGTTCATTCTTATAGCACAATGTCACATATGAAATGGATTTAGATAATTCATATGCAATCCCGATTCAAACAGTAATTGATAAAGGCATATCAAATCCGTTGATGGCTGAGGGTTTGCCAAAAATCCTAAAGTCTACGCTTAACACGCGTTGCCGGGTAGTCTATTCCCATGACAAATGACGAATTTTACGTATTCGATATCATAGCATCAAGTCTAAGAGAGTTCATTCTTTTAGAATAACGTCACCTGCAGAACGGACTTAGATAATCCGCATGTTAGGCCGACTCAAACGATAGTTGGTAAAGGCTTATCAAATCCGTTGATGGCTAAAGGTTTGCCAAAAATCCCATAAGTATGATAGTCACTGACGCACCAACTTCATCAGTTGGTCTCATGACTTGAGCACTCGAGACAACGTCAATGCGTTGCCATGAAAGTCAAACGTCGGTCAATGTGTTACAATGAAAGCTCGATTGATGTCGATCAACGCGTTGATAATTTTGCCAAAATAAGGTTCAGGATAATTCTCAATTCCAAATTAACCCTGGGGAGATCAATCACGATTCATATGTAAACTCCTGACGAAGATGATCAGTTCAACATCGATTCAACAACCCAAGCTAATTCATATATAAACACGTTAGTCTCAGTTCAAGATTTCGATAACGGTTAGACGATAAACGCAATACCGAAACAATTTTAGCTATTCGACAAAATATTGAATAGACTGAAAGCTGAAAAAGTCGACGAATTAAAGGTTTGGTGTATCATATCCAAAGTATTTCAACCTCCTCTATAAAAGAATAAGACTAAAACAGTTAGGAGGAGGTATTTGTAGGCATCAAAAATTGCCTATAGGTTCCTACGCATAGCTCAAAATGAATAGAATGTGATGAACAATATTATCTAAGTCAAAAGGGATTATCCGTACTATAAAAGAGCATACGAGTCAACGAAATGACTAAATGCGGAAAACTGCAAAGCAAGACTAAACTGTAAAAGCCTCTGGCAACTAATTCGCATCAAAACAACTCGACCAAGGGCAGGTGGCTCGGCCAAGGCCGAGCCACCCCATGGTGGCTCGCATAGTGCTGAGCCACCATAGGGTGGCTCGCGCCTAGAAATGCTCGAAACGCGCTTTTCGATAGTTTTCTCGGGATTCTTTTTTTCCAGAGCCTCTCCAACTGCTTTGATATCATCTCTAAATGTGGTTAGATGGTTATTAACTTAGGATAAGATTAAATCATTAATTCCTATCCTAAAATGCTGCATCTGAAGCCTATAAATACAAGCCTAGGTTCCTATACGCAGAGGATCTGAAATTAGAGGTGAGGTGGTGTCAAATTGGAGAGTGAACCACGAATTTTAGAGGAGGGCTAGCAGATCTTAGCGAACTCCAGCATAAAGAGGGAGCTATTTGATGGATCTGAGGCCCGTTTCATCATTCCTTGAGATTAGACTTTGTTTTAATCTTGAGAAGAGTTGTAATCTCACTTGGTTGAGATTATCACTTCTACGATTGTTTACTTTGTAAAGCAAGAGCATTGAAATTTTGTTTTGTCAACCGAATTTGATCCGTGCTGGTCCACGGACTAATGCATCCCCAGCACAGGAAAATATCTCACGCAAGTAGCGGGTGATAAACATCCTCTACGTGTGTTTGAAGAGAGTTGTATTTTTTTTATTTTATTTGTGTAAGCGAGAAGTCTTATTAAAATACTAACTCTTTTGAATTCATTGTAATCGATAACGTGTAATGGATTCAACAAATAAACCAACTTTCAATGTAAACAATTGATGTCAGTTTTCAAGAGTAAAACAAGGCACAACGAAAATTCTTTGAGACTCAGTCTTTACTGGCTCATCCTAGGCAATCAAAGACCTTAGTATCGATTTTCAAGAGTAAACCTAAGGCATAATGAAAATTCCTTGCACCTGTTCTTCACCAACTTATTCAAGACACTCAAAGACCTTAGTATCGATTTTCAAGAGTAGCCAAGGAAAAATGAAAATTCATTGCGACTCGATCTTCACCGGCATGTCAAAAGCGCTCATAACTTGGCATCTATTTTCAAGGGTAAATCCAAGACACAATGAAAATTCCTTGTGACTAGGTCTTTAACGATGGGGATTTGAGCTAGACGCTAGGATATAATCGTGTGTTGCCTATCCAACATTATAAATATAAATGGAGAATCATATATGACAAATAGAACCTTGCCTAAAGGTCGAAG
>NC_033798.1:66595754-66654960 GCF_001876935.1 Asparagus officinalis | reverse complement strand
ATCACAGTTGTATTGCAAAATCAATTTGAATCCCTAAGACGGTGAAAAGATCGAACACTATAATTCTCTCAAACTCGGCTTCCCGAGTCCGAATGAAAGTGGCCAATGTTGTATTCTGAGAATTACTAAGTCTAATAAGCACTTAAGAGTTGGTCACATGTCACATTAACGAGCTGAAAATCTAACCGGGGTGTGAGCACCGCCAATCTCTTAAGCAATATTGACTCCGAGATGAAAGATGTCTTCGAGAAAAGATCTGTTAAAAAGATCTAAGTCTGAGATGAACAATGTCTTCTGGTCGGATTCTATTTGAGACTATCTCGAATGGCAGAACGACCTATCAGTCTCATCAACGCTATTCACATTTAATGTGTGGCTAGTCGGCCCCCATACATCGTAGTCTAGTCGCCATCGCATTCAACAAATGGCCAGAGTCATAATGACTCATTGAGCTAAAGTTATAATGACTTGTCACACGACACTCACACTTATGCCATTCTGTCATTATCACATTAAATACAAAGTTGACTCACTCAGCCGACCACTGACGTGTGTAAAGTGTAATCTGATCGACCGACTCCACTAATCAGGTCAATTATGAATGTGTACCCTATGAATTCTATATAAATGGTGGATAATCTCACTACACTAAGGTGCACTGAAAAAAAAAACTCTAAACTAGATTATGCATTGTGATAGTTTGCTTATCTATCATTGAGTTGAATGTCGGAGGTCACGTTAGGGGAAATCTCCCCTAGCTCTTTAACGAGTGTTACCTGAGCATGGATCTGCTTCCCTCAGATTAATCAGCCAATAGATAAGACTAAGGGACCCTAAATTCCTCCAAATATCCTCCCACTCATACAATTAACTTTCTGACATAAAAAGAAACCATTCAACCATAAATTTTCATATCTTTTTTTTTTTGAGCCAAACACTTTTTCGGACATATACAATGCATATGCATTCTAAATACATTTTTTTATCTATTGTACGTTGCAATTAATTTACATTTCATTATAATTAGCCCTTATCAACTGACGCATTGATTCACAACACTTGAGTTGCGTTGATAATCAAGATTAGTCAAATTTTACCATCCTTGATTATAGCATATGCGCGACTCCTAAGTATAGCACATGTGCCTAATTACAAGACATGTCAGTTGCCTTAGGCCATGTTTGATAACTTTAGACTATAAACAATTTAGCTTATAATCTACAAATGGCTTATAATTCAAGTAAATATAATTCAAAGTATTCGATAAACTTAATTGATTATAATCAATTTTTAATTGTAGAATGTTTGGCAAATGAGTGGCTTATAATTTATTTTTGTTGTCAAAGAATTGAGGGTTTTTTATTTTCTTAATTGTTAACGGGCATAATTTATTTTTGTTGTCAAACAAAGGGTTAGAGATAAAGAATTGAGGGTTTTTTATTTTCTTAATTGTTAACAGGCATAAGGGTATTCTACTTGGTCAAACTATGTGGCTTATAAGTCAACAAAAAAATAAGATAGGTTACCCCAACTTATATTTTTTAAGTTTATAAGCCAAAAAAAAAGTATTTACCAAACATGTCCTAGTGGCTTATAAGCCACTTTGACCCATTCTCAAACATAAGTGAAACTGATAATAATCTAATATTATAGAACAACTATGTATGTGATTTGTTGCTTCAACCTTTCAATATCATTTATTTGCCCAACAGCCCAAGGGAATACCATTCCGAAATGCTTGCTTTCTTTTTAATTTATGCGTTCCAACTATTGACGATCCCTATCATGCAAAGCAACGTCAACGACAAGAGAGAACTTGTCGGTGGACCATGAGATTGTTAGTTCTTGACCAAATTGAACACTCCATTATTGACTCTTCTCAAGCTTAACTTGGGTCGTTACTCATACCCTGACTTATTTCCTCTCGCAATGAAGAGTAATTAGAGCCCCCGTCACTATTGTAACATAAAGATCCCCATCAATTGGGAATTGCTTTTGGCTGCAATATTGCTTTTTTGAGTTGAACGGTATCTAGTATCGACAACTTAAAAGTGGGTTTTTGACAATGAAGGAATCACATACATAATTGAGAGTTTGATCATACCATTGAGGCCACGGCTTTCCTCAAGTGTACGACCACCAGATGCAGGATTCCATAGAGGGCTGTCCAAAAAGCCCCCGGCCCGGGTTTTGGTCGGACACCCGGGCCAGATCCGGACCTGGGCCCAGATCCGGACCCACGAAAACGCTACCGGTTCAGACCCGGGCCCAACCCGGAACAGTTCCGGCCGGGGCACCAAAACCGGGCCGAGCAGCCCGGACCCGGACCCGGCCGCAACGATCACAAGAGGTGATCGTTACTGGAAAATGCCGGGCCGGCACCAACGGTCACCTCTGGTGACCATTGGGCAGAATTGACCGGGTTGGCCCGGCCTTTTGCCCCTAAAACGGTCAAAAAAGGCTAGAATATGGGAGTTTTTTGGTCATTTGCCTAGGAGGCTGCCTCTATAAATAGAGGGAGATTTTCACTTCTTCTCCTCATACCAAAACTCATCTACTTCTCTCTAATACTCTCTTATACAATCTTATACTCTCTTATACTTTCTTATAATCTCTTATATTTTCTAATACTTCTATCAAATAGGTTCTGGATCTGATTATGAAGAGCAACACATATCTCCTACCGATCCAGAAATGAGTCCTCCTACAACAACTACTCCTCCTACCGTTGTTAATCCTGAATCTGGTGGCGACGAATCTGCACCAAGAGCTCCTAAAAGGCCGAGATCCGATGTGTGGAATTTTTTTGAGAAGCTAGACGTTACCAAGGATGAACACAATAGAATCATCACCTAGAAGGTTAAATGTGCGTTGTGCGGCCAGACTTTCCAAGCTCATCATAAGAGCGCCACCAACCACTTCAAACGTCATATAAAAAATACAACAAAGGCCAGAATCCTCAAGGTAATATCCGATAATTTATGATTTCCCAATCCTCCTCTTCTGATAGTCTCGATAGTTGGAATTATGACGCTGCCTAAGCCAGGAAATGAATAATTAGGTTTATCGTTCTTAAAAACCTTCCTTTTAAACTAAATAGAAGATGATGAATTTAAAGATTTGTTTAGAGATGGTTTTTATCCCGCATTTACAAAATTTTCTCGTCAAACAAGTCAACGTGATATTTTAAAATATTATCAGGAGGAAAAAGGAAAAATAATTTTTTATTTTAAAAATTTAAACTGTAAATTTTTATTTAATTTTTGATATTTGGACATCTAGAGTGCAAACTAATTATTTATGTATCACAACACATTGGATTGATAAAAATTGGCAAATGTTTAAAATAGTTGTTTCTTTTATTGCAATTGAAGAGTCAGATACTAGTATTAATATTACAAATTTAATAATTGAAGAACTTAAGAAACTAGAAATTGATCAAAGAATATTTTCTCTTTCACTAGATAATGCAAGTAATAACAATGTAGCTGTTAATTTTATCAAAACAATTCTGTCATTGTCATGTCATAGTGAACTTTTTAATGTTAGATGTATCTGTCATATTTTAAATTTAATTGTTCAAAGTGTATTTTCTAAAATTAAACTCATGATAGAAAATGTTAGAACAGTTGCTAATATGTATAATGCTTCTGAAATGAGAATTAAAAGATGGAAACAATGTTGTAAAAGAAAAAAAATTATAAGCCCAGACTAATTCCAAAAGATGTTGACCATCAGTGGAATTTCACCTATGCAATGTTAAGTGTAGCAATAGAATATAAAAAAATTATAAATAATTTTATAAATTTTTATGCTTCTAGTTCTAGCTCTGGTAGTACTTATGGAATAACTGAAGATGAATGGATAATTATATATAATTTAAATGAGATGTTACAAGTCTTTTATGATGCTACAATGTTATTATCTGGCTGTTATTATCCAACAATTACTTTAGCTGCTTTACAAATTTTAAATATTCAAAAATTTTTGCTAAATATCGTTTGGATGATACTTTTGGAGCTGTAATTTTTCAAATGTAGAGCAAATTTAATAAGTATTTTAGGCCTAATCCTCATATTTTTGGTTTGGGGGTTCTTATTGATCCATGTTTGAAGGATATTAGCCTACGAAGTTTGTTACAATCATTGTATGGTAAACAGATTATAGACTTAGATGATGGATCCACCCTTACTGCTATTTCTCATCATTTAGCTATTAGAAGTTATTTTCAAATATTATATGATGAGTATGCAGCTAGACATGATGTATCTACACAACAGTCTACATCTTCGGCACCTTCAAGCACAGGCTGATGTAAAAGTTTAAGTTTTTATAGGTATTCAATAGTAGCTGAACTAACTGGTGGACCTTGACTTGGATCAGCATTAGAGGTTTCTGAAATAGATGAATATTTTATCTGCTTCCTTAATTAAATATTAAGGAAATGTTTTAGATATTTTATAATAGTTGAGAGTATATGGATCAGTTTCATATCCTATACTTTTCACCATGGTTCATGACTTACTAACAGTGCAGGTTTTGACGGTAGCTTCTAAATCCGCCTTCAGTATAGCAGGATGTTTAATCGACGACTATAGGACATGCTTAGATCCGTATATTGTACAAGCGGTGATGTGCTTACAAGATTGGTGGAGGTATGAGAAGCAAATGTAAGACATCGATCGGATGACTGGAATTGAAGATAAATTTGAAGAGTTTGTTGGCCTTCTTGTTTTGATGATGATTTACAAACAATTTACTTCTAATATTGTTTGTCTAGTGTTTGTGTTTTTGTATCAATTGTAGACAAACAACACGTTGGAGGATGGATGAAATAGAGCTTCAACGATCATATCCAATAGAGGTTGGCGGAATAGTGGAGTGAAGCAATGTACATTCAAGTTAAAGATACAAGTTAAAGATACAAGTTTAAGCTTCTTCCCAAGTGTACCAAGTCAAGCTCATCGAAGATCAATCAAGCTTGGGTAATTTAGTTTAGGAGTTTATATTATGTGTGTTAATACCTTAAGCTCAATATAATATACACACACATTTATTGGTTTCCATGTATATATATAGTTATATATATACATATATGTTTTGGTTTGATAGTTTTTAAGTTTTACTATGAAACAATTAAATATAATTAGAAAACATATTTTAGTTTCATACTTATATGCATATATATGATTTCATCAATATCAATTTTATTTAGTTCAATGAATCATGTTTTAGTGCATTATATGTGTATTTTGATAAAATACTATATTCATTGTTTATAGACTTTATAACAATATCTTACATCTTTCTTCAAGTCTATAAAATCATTTTGTAATGTTTCAAAATATGGTTAAGCTAAAATGTCAAAACTCGTATGTTTACACTTTCATGTTTTGGAGTATTTTGCAAAATGATGATATTTCTCATTTGGAAAGTTCTTTTAGAAAATCAGTTTTTGTAGCATGTGTATTATCATGTCTACAATCATTTCCCAAAGTTTCATAATTTTTGGAATTTATTTGATATTTTTAAACAGTGTTTTCAAATCAGCAAACTGTTTTCAAACCTGAATTTTTTATATATCAGTTTACAGTCGACCGCGCCTATATCTTTTCCTGAGTGGGTAGCAGAAACTTTCACGGTCGACCGTCACAGTTGACCGTCAAGCTAAAAATTCTCATGGTCGACCGCGTAAGTCTCTGGAAGTTTTCTGAGTTTCAAAGCTGGCTCGCGGTCGACCGCTAGTTTTCCACGGTCGACCGCCGTTCACCCCAACGGTTCTTTTTGTACAGATTCATATTCCTGATTTTCTGGGATTTTTATTGTTTTGTTCCTATAAAAACTCCTCAACCCCTCTTCTACCAATAGAATTGGAGAAAGTTTTAAACAAGTTTAAGAGGGTTTTACAGTTTGTTTAGTTTGTTTTTGGGGTTTTCTTTTACAAAGAGGAGCTTGCATCATCTGTTGAGGAGTTCATCTTTAATATCTTCTCATCCTCTCTTTGTGTTTATAGAGAAGTTTTCTAACTCTTTTTTCTAACAATATGATTATTGATTTTCATATTCTTATTATTGCTAGTTTGCTATTTGAGTTTAGTTTTGATTTATATCTCATTGTTACACACACCTACATTGAGCTTATTGTATTTTCATATATAGTATATTTAGGTTGGTGAGAGTTGTAACAATTGAGTGTGAGCTTTCATTGTGTTCTCATCCATATTAGAGAACAAATCATTCATTGTATTGTGCTTATTGTGAGATTCACTTTGTAATATACTTGTACACCGAGAGAAGTGTGTGGCGAGAGTCGGGGATCGTCCCAAGCGGAGTGGCATCGGTTGACGGACCTAGGGAGAGGTTGTATCCGAGCACTTGAGGGAGACACGTCTAGTTTAACACTTGAGAGGGTGTAGAGTGGGATTACAAAAGTGTGTTAGTTGTAGAGTTTTTGGTAAACTAGAAAACCGTATTGTGAGGTGTAAACGTTGTTCAGGTAAACATAGAAAACCCGGTGTGATAGTGGAGATCTTCTCGAGGTGAGGAACGGAGACGTAGGTCGTGGGGATCGAACTCCGTAATCATATCGTTTGTTTGTGATTGTATTGGCGCACTTATTTTTATGTTCATATCTTATATCGCCTTTGTATATTGCTTGTTGATTATATTGTACACTATCTAGTTTAGATTGTTTACCCTTGTGTTAATTATATATCCTTGCATATATCTCATAGTATATCTCATTGCTAGGATATTTACCGTTGTTCATATTGTATATCTCTCTTGCAAGAATAATTTGTTAATTAGTTTTAATTGGCATAAAATCAGATTAGATTAGCATAAGACCCTAATCACCCCCTCTCTAGGGTCTAACAGAGTTGGGACTAGCAGATAGGTATAAAGATTAGATAATATTCATCAAATTATAATTTTTATTTCTTAGCTTTAAATTTGTAATGAATTATTTCTGGAAAAGTTGTAAATGATAGTGATATAAGTGAGTAGGTACCAACCTAGTTGGGATGTACTCATCTATTGTGATGCGACGAATTCTAAAATAAATTTATACTTGTAAAGGATTTACTGATTATTAATAAAGAAGTTAGTTTTATCATCTTTCATTTTTATAATTTTTTATACTTGTAATTTATATCATTTTAAGTTATTAAAAAAATTATGTTATTTTCTGTAATTTTTATGTATATTTTATGATTTATGGGGATTTTTAAAGATTTTAAAAAATAAAAAACCAAAAAAACCGGCCCAGTTCGGAAAAATCTTTCTATGGTCAATATTATCCTTAACTTTTTTTAAATATTATATTGTTATACTAATCTTTTGTAATTATCCTATCTTCTTAGAATTGGTAATTAAATGATTTATCATATTCATAATAAGACTTAACATATTATGGGATAAAGGAGATACGTTTGATATATTTCAAATCCTTTACTTATTTCAGTTCGTAGAGAAATCTAAACGCTTGTCAACACCTAAAAGTTTTTAGATTTTGTAAAAAATATTCTCCAAGTTTTTAAATTGCAAATATACCACTATAAATTTAAAATTTAATTAAAAAATCTTGAAATTATAAATTTTACTTATTTCAATTTAGTGAGAAATATAAAAAATATATGTTAGCTAGAAATTAAAAGTTTTTTAACTTTGCATAAAGTATCTTATAAATTTTAAAATTACAAAACACCCCTAAAATTTTAAATATTGTAAAAAACACCTTAAAAATTTTAAACCTATAAACACACTAAAAACCTACAAAGAACACAAACAACTCTCAATATTTATGAAATTTATAATAAATACTTTAAACTTTTTACAAATTGCAAAATAAAACTTTCAAAATTATAAAATTTATAAAAATCCTAATAATTTTCAACCTAACAGTACATTAAAAATATAAAAATTACAAATACCCCTACATAATTTATATAATTTATAGTAAACAATCCTTAAAGTTTCAAAAATTTCAAACAAGCCCTTAAAATGCACATTTTGTAAAAAAACACCCAGAGAATTTCAAACTTATTATTAAATTGAAAATATAGGAATTATAAATAGTCTATAAATAATTTACAATTTATAGAAAATGCCTATAAGTTTAAAAATTTATAAAAAAAATCTAAAAATTTATAATTTACAAAAACAATGCTATGAGAAGTTCTAACCTATAGACACTAAAATAAATATACAAAATTACTAACAACTCTTAGAAAATTAAAAATTATAAAAAATATTATACTCCCTTTAAAAGTATAGGTTTAGAAAAAACTTTTCATGGTCAATGTTACACATAACGTTTTTGGAAAAGAACATAACTAATTGAAAATCTATTAAATTTGAAATTAAAAAAACACCCTTAAAATTTAGTACATTGGAAATTACCCCTCTAAAGTTTAAAAATTTTCAATAATTTTTTGTGATTCCGTGATTTTAATGTAATGTTTAATAGTTTAGTGTATTTGTAAATTACAAAATTTTAGGATTTTTTCACAAAATTTTAAAACTTCTAAGGGTGTTTCTTTTGTAGTTTTTTAAATTTTTATTGTGTTTGCAGTGTAATGTATAGATACGTTAATTAATGATTATATTAGAGAGTAAGTCATTTTTAAGATGTATTAGGCTATAATTAAGTGTGTAGATCACTATACTTAAGTAAAATAGTTTATATATGCAAAAAAATTTAGACGATCTATACGGTGGTTAAAAAGATTTTGACTTTAATGTACTATTTTTTATAAACTATATTTAATGTGAATCGACCATATAATTTTGACTGTGGTCACTATAATTTTAATATGTTTCATTGATTGACTATATAGGTATATAGACTATAGATTACTTTAGTTTTTTACATAAACTAATATTTGTCACTTAATAATTTAAATTATTACTTTTAAATTTAATATAAAGAGAATATCTAATAATATATTTATTTACCTATAGGATAATACAATCTCAATTCCTATTTTTTCTTGAGATTTATTCCATAGTTACGTGTATCAAATTAGTAACTAAATTAATAATTATTCATGCTTTGTAAAACCCCAAAAGTTTGAATAAATTATGAGAAATAGTAATAAGTATGTTATATGGTTATAAATAATATATTTTGATGTTTGAGAATGCGAAGGATTAATTTGAGATCAATCTAATGTATATATGTGAGTATAGATGAGAAACATGTACGAAATCATGCACAAACCTGAATCTGAGTTATTAGTAGTCGACTACTACTCAGAGTAGTCGACTATTAAGGTCGTTAGTCGATTATGCCTCGTTAGTTGACTACTGAAGGCAGTAGTCGACTAATCGGACTGTTTCCAGTTTCCTTTCAGATTTCGGGTCGGATTCGTTTTGTTTTGAACCCAGTTGTATATGAGTATATATACTCGTTTTAAAACTCTTTTTACCCTCTTTCACATGAGATTTACTCCATCCACCCTCCTTCTCAAACCTTAACCCTAATCGTTAGTTTCGGAAGAGTTTTGAGCCGTTTGTCTAGAGGAAGGCGGAGTTTGGTGATCGTGGTTAAAGAGGAATCTTGCATACACGTGGTTGAGGAGTTCAACAACACCCTGAGGCAAGATCATCTTCATCCAAACTTGTACCCTTAATAATTTAAAGATTTAATGTGTTTAAATTAATGTTTTGCATGCTTATACATAATTACATGTGATAAAAGGTAGATTTTTGATAATAGATCTTTAACCCATAATATATCTGATGTTTTTACTTGCTGTTTTTATTAGAAGCATGATCATGATCATTAGGGTTAATAAAAATTTTGTTTTTAATTTATTAATTAAGTTTAACCCATGTACAACCCTGGTTTGTTAATTAATTGAGTTTTTCTTGTAAATTAATCATGCTTAAACCCTAGATTATGAGATCAGAATGATATGAA
Source organism: Asparagus officinalis (assembly GCF_001876935.1). Classification (NCBI taxonomy): domain Eukaryota; kingdom Viridiplantae; phylum Streptophyta; class Magnoliopsida; order Asparagales; family Asparagaceae; genus Asparagus; species Asparagus officinalis. The sequence continues at coordinate 66,645,039 of NC_033798.1, read as the reverse complement.
CATGTTTTAAACAAGCTTATCTCTATTCAATGTTAGTTATAACAGTGTCCAAGTTAATCATGTGAAAATTCATGTTTTTATGTGAGAATTTGAATAATTATGAAGTTAAACCCTAATTAGTGTTTAAACCAATGGTTAAATCATATGACCTAATCTCTGATAGTAAATTTTAGAAGCGTAAAACCTTTTTCTGTGTTCTATGTGATTTGAATTAGTTTTTTTTAAGAAATAATCATAAAAACATCAAAACCTGAGAAACAGAAATCTGTTTAACACAGAGCAGTCGACTAATAACATCTGTAGTCAACTACTCCTTTCCTGGCACGACTCACAAAAACATTTTCATAGCAGAATAGGCAACTAATGTTCATATTAGTCGACTACTCACTCTCAGTCTAATTTTCCAGATTCTGGATGGACTCAGAGTAGTCGACTACTAAGCGTAGTAGTCGACTACTAAGGCTATTTTTGAGTTTGTGTTTTGTATCTGATTGAGATGTGTTAACGGGGTTTGAGCCATACTTCTTTATACATAGATTCACGAATATATAAGTACAGTGTTGGTGCACACACATGAGTATCCCGGAGGGGATTATGTTAAGTGTTGAGTTGTTTATTGTTTATACACTCGTTAGATATCGTTGATGAGCACAACTCAGTCTTATAAGGGATAGTGCGTCGATATACTAGATTTACATAGTTTATACATGAGATAGATATCATTGATGAGCTCAGTTCAAAACTACGTGGGGTAGTGCGTCAATATTCTATTTGTACAGGCCATTGAGTCGGGTTTGGATGCTTTATCTAGCATTCCATTCGCATGAGGGTACGATGAGGCTTGTGAGCCATCTTTTTGGATACTTATATGGTAGGTCGTCCCACACTCATGTTACGCACTGAGATCGTGATTAGACTAATGAATCGTGTATATTGTTTAGGATATCTACGGGGTAGTCCGTTGCACATGATGATGCTAAATTTCAGAATCTTACAAAGAGTTATCCTGAGATAGCTAATTGATAGCCTGAGTCTTTGGTGGATGCCAGTTATAGATATGACTCATCATTGAGATATATGACCGAGATACTTTACTTTTGAAAGTATACAGGATTATATGTTGTATTTATTCTATCTCCCTAGTGATAGTGGAGGATAATATAAATACAATGTACTAATGTCTTTATTTTCTTTATTGCTTTCTTTATGCCTTAGTTGGGATTAATGATTAGGGATTCATAATTTGAGACATATGGTATATACATAAGGGTTTTCTTGTTTGGATTGTTTCGTTCGACGTACCAGTCTCGTGTTATGGATTTCTAATTGTTGATTTTATTCAGTTCGTATACTCTTAATTTGGTATTAATATTTAGATATCTATAATTTGAGACATATGGTATATATATGAGGGTTTTCATGTTTGGATTATTTTGCTTGACATACTACGTCTCGTGTTGTAGGTTTCTAAATGTTAATTTCACTTAGATATAGGGAAAATGATCTAGGTAGACTATGCTTATAGATAGAGCTTCCACTGCATCTAGTAGCCCTTTCCCTGGGGGCGGATATGTAGAACCCCGTACTTTTGTTAGAAGTATATGTGAACTATTAGTGATAAATAGTTCTATTTGTGGTAAATGACTTGAGGTCGTGGATATTCTTGGTAACAAGTTATTAGATATGTATGAGTGTGGTTTCATAGAGTTCCATGCATTGGTTTTGGCTGAATAACAAAACATGCACGAAACTGGATATATATGTTTGCTCAGTCGACTTATGAGTCGACTCATGAGTCGACTAATGAGTCGACTCATAAATCGACCAATGAGTCGACTGACGGGCTGATTTTGGGTTTTCTTTTAGTTGTGGGTCTATTCGGTTTTGTATCGGGTTTGACTGCTCATATATTATCTCTCCTACCCGAAACCAACCCGAAAAACCATCAGTATCAGAGAAACCCTAGCCCCTCTCTCCCCTCAAAACCCTAGTTCGTTTTTGGCGATTTTTGGGGGATTTTTCTGAGGATTTCAGCGGGATTTGACGAGGTGCAGCATAGGAGATCTTTCTCTGTCGGATTCAGGAGTTGGTCAGCATACCAGAGGCGAGTAACATCTCGCCCAGCCCTACACCCATTGTTTGTATAGTCTTATTTGGTTTTATTGAGCCTAAATTACTATTTGTGTATAAAAATAGACCTTTGTAGCATATGATGCGAAAATCGAATGTTTTCAGTTTATAAAAGCTCACAAACGAATTTATAAACTTAGATCCAGATCTGGAATTTGTTTAAACATGATTTTTATTGTGATTTAGTGGTTTCAATACGTTTTTAAACATGAAGAAATATGTTTAGGGTTTTAATGCAAAATACTACAAGCAAATGTTTCGTTTCTGTTGATATACATGGGTTAGAATCGGATATATATTGCTGGACATGATCAAAGAGAACATTAGTTTATAAATTTTGCAGATAAATATGTTAAGCAGAAAACTGGGGATTTTCTACTCAGTCAACCAATGAGTCGACTCATGAGTCGACTGATGGGGAAAATTCCAGTTTTGTGTTTTGTCTGGTCGACTAATGATTCGACCAATCCTGGTCGACTCATGAGTCGACTGATGAGGAGATTTATAGCTTTTCCTTAGTTTGGATTCGTTTGAGTTATTTTAGTTTAACAGAAATTGTTTATGCTTGTTTATTGTTGTTGCGTGCTTAAACATGAATGAGTAGTCGCCCCGAATGACAGGTATTAGAAATTTTTGTTTAACCTGTACCTTTACATGTGAGATAACATGCGGACAAAAGTTTTAGTTTACACACCGAGACGTGTGTGAAATTTGTGAAGTTTATCTTGTTGCATATCACCTCGATATTAGCATAGTTTGTTCAGTCTTTGTGTTGGACTATAATCCATTGGAGTCCTCGTGTTAGACTATAATCCATTTTAGTCCTTGTGTTGGACATTTACCTATTAGTCCATGTGTTGGATACTAGTTTAGATCTTGAGTTGACACTATACTTGCGTAGGCTGGGCACGACATTTATACGAGTTGTGACACGACACCGTAATTAAGTCTAAGATGAGTTTGCCTTCTTTTATTAATGTTTCTGTATTAGATTTTGGGTTTGGTATTTAGGGATGTACAATTTGAGATACATGGTATATACATGAGGGTTTTCTTATTTGGATTATTTCGCTCGACTTACCTATGCTCGTGTTGTAACTTCCTAAATACTAAAATCCTCTTATACATAGGTACTTACAATCTGAGCTACATGGTATATACATGAGGGTTTCCTTGTTTGGATTATTTCGCTCGACGTACTCATGCTCACATTATAATTACCTAAATAGGATTTATAATTTGATATATATATATATTAACTGTATTTTCTATATACAATGAACCCTTTTCCCTTAGGGTTGGTTGTGATGTTGCTCACTAGCGCTTTGATACTTGTTGTCCCTCCCCCTTTCAGGTAACGTGCCAGGAGCCCAGAGAGTCGCAGGTTGATGGCGTTGCACACTAGCTTCAGCCATTTATTATAGTTATATTTTTCTTTTGAGCTCCACTATAGAACTTTGTTAGACGTTTGAGAGTTTATCCTAGAAGTTGTAAAGGTTGTGTGCCTTGTTTCCTTTTATTCAGACATTTGTATTTGAGATTTGTTGAGAAGTTCCAGTTTATCCATTTCAGACATTGACTTGTACTTTAGTATGTTAGATGATGAAATATTTATTTGATCTCTATTATTTCATCAGTTGACTCTTGTATTATCTTTTACTTGCTTCTGTACCTACACCTGTTATTGACTCTACTAGAGAGATAGTAATTGTGATGGTGAAACATGTTATTGTATGGTGTGGTGCATGGCAGGTTTGACATTCTTAGTTTTACCTAGGACTGTAGCCTTGTGTGAACCCAGGGGCGTCACAGTTGGTATCAGAGCTCTAGTTCTAGTATCCTTAGGATCATCCTGTGTCGAGTCGTGAAGCTAGGATAGAGTTTCTTAGGATTCATGTATAGAGTCCGTAAAGATTCCCTAGTATGAGTGACGACGATATATGCGTATATCTTAAAATTTATGGATATTTTTTATGACAACTATTTTGTGTAAACTTAAAGTATTTGGGTGAATACTAAATTGTTGTGAAAATCATATTGTGATATGATACGTTTATTTGGACTCATAAACTCATGTTTTCTTATGATCAGAGAGATGGCAGGACATGGTAGACCTCGTACTCGGAGATCTAGACAGGCTGAACCACAACAAACTCCACCCGAGCCACAGCAGGCACCACCTGAGCCGCAGCAGGCTCCCCAGTATCTTATCGATCTCATGGTTCCCATCGTATCTAGGCTGGTAGCAATTGAGGAGCTTGTGGCAAGTCATATCTATTGGACCCTAGAGGGGGGGTGATTAGGGTCTTATGCTAATCTAATCCGATTAAATGCCAATTAAAACTAATTAACAAATATATTCTTGCAAGATAGATATACAAAGAGTTATGTGCAAGAATATGCAATATAAACAATGAGATATATCCTAGATGATGAATTATATATATATGCAAGGATATATAAACTAACACAAGATAATATATCCTACCAAGAAGATATACAATATGATATATATAAGGATATATAGACTAACACAAGGGGTAAACAATCTAAACAAGATAGTGGATGATATAGATAATGAGCTAATGACAATGGCGATATAAGATATGAACATAAATATGAATGAACGCCAAAGCACACTCAAACAAGCAATATGATCACGGAGTTCGGACCTTCCGTCCTACGTCTCCGCTCCCCACTCCCGGGGAGAAATCCACTAACACAATCCGGTTTGGAAGCCGGAACTTCTTCTACACACTCGGTTTACAAGTTCACCGAAAACTCTCACACAACAAGTTTAGAAAACTTCTCAATAGATGACAAGAGATGGAGGGAGAATAGTTGATTGCTCAAACTCTAATAGATGATCTCCTCAAGCTCTTGTGGAATTGAATTCTCAAACTCAAACACCCAATTGCTTAAAAGCTTCTAAACAAATATTAAACAAACTTAAACCCTTGTTTAAAACTCTTTAAACTTGTTTAAAATATTTCTTAAGTCATCTTAGAAGTATGAGGGCATGGGGTATATATAGGCTCATGAAACAAGTCCAAAAACCAAAAAAAACACCCCCAAAACATTAAAATAAACAAAAAAAAACAGAACTAGCTGTTACTGTAGTAACGGTCGGCTGCTACAGTAACTTTGGTGACCGGTACGGTCGACCGAGAGCCATGTGCAAAGCTGAGAAACGTCCAGAGGCATTTCCGGTCGACCGGAGTTACTGTAGCAGTGTGCAGATGTTTTGTAAAATTAATGTAAAATAGTAAATGAACTCCAAAAATTATGACATTTTGTGGAAATGTTCTAGACATGTATAATAACATGTCAGAGAAAGAATTTATGAAAAATCTTTTCCCAGTTGAGAGAAATAAATATTTGAACACAAATTTACAGTTTCTGAAAAACTGTTAACATATACGATTTGTAAAATCAATTAGGCACAGTAAATCAACTCCGAAAATAGTAAAATTTTGAGGGAAGTTTCTAAACATGTATATAAACATGTAAAAGAAATAATTTCTTGAATATCACTTTCCATTTATGAAAACTCATCTGTTTTGTTAAACATGCACGAACATGCACGGATGAAAAACATGATTTTGTAAATTCCATTAAACATAACAAATCAATTCCAAACTTGATGAAACTTTGCGAAATGTTTGTAAACATGAAAACAAACATGTTAGAAAAATAATTTCTCAATTTGTATTTATAATTTGTGAAAAATCACTGTATTCTGCAAAAGCACTAAAAGACGTATATATGAAAAACATGTGATTGTTATTTTTGACTCAAAACAAGTTTTGAAAACTTATGGAATATTTATATGGACATAATAAAAGTTGTTTATGATGTAAATATAGTCCAAAACTTATTTTGCATAAAAACACTTATAGTTACGAAAATCACAAATATATATGTGTGTGTATGTTTGAGCTTATAGAATTAACACACATAATATAAACCTATACTAAATATACCCAAGCTTGATGAAGGTCTTCAATGAGCATGACTTGGTAAACTTTGTGGAAGAAGCTTGTAATTGGATCTTTAACTTGAATTAACGTTGCTTCACTCCATAAATCTGCCAACCTCCATTTGATATGATCGTTAAGGCTCGATTCCATCCATCCTCAAACAACGTTGTTTGTCTACAATACATAGGAATGTACAAACACAAGACAAACAACATTTGTAGTAAATTGTTTGTAAATCATCATCAAAACAAGAAGGCCAACAATATCGCGCCATCCATACCACCACCACCACCAGTAGATTAGCTGCAGGGGATACCAGCAGTTCTAATCAGTGAGAGATCCCCAGAGGCCGCACCTATAGTTATCCCACCAACAGTCCCAGATAGAGTTACAGAGTAGGAGGCTTGGCTCCGTATGGTTAAGAGGTACCAGAAGATGAGAGCACCAGAGTTCCAGGGGTCAGTAGTTCCTCTTGCAGCCCATAAGTGGAAGGAGGATGTGAGTAATATCCTTGATATACTTAATGTGGATTCGGTCCAGAAGCAGAGATTGGTGTCCTACAGTCTGAAGGGAGACGCCGGGAGATGGTATCGACTCCAGTTCACTCTAGAGCATCGAATGACCCTTACATGGGAGGACTTCATCTACTTCTTTGATGGATAGTATATTTTTTCTACCGCACGGACTGGGAAGGAGCTTGAGTTGTCCCGGCTGACTCAGGGGATATGTCAGTGGCAGATTTTGAGAGCAGATTTATAGAGTTGCTGCACTTCACGGGTATGTGGCAGACAGGAGAGCGACAGGCTCAGATGTTCCTAGCAGGGCTCCACCCTAATCTCCGTCGATACCTCATCTCGAGGAAGTTCTATTCAGTTCGGGAGGTAGCTGAGGCCGCCACTTCTTAGGAGATTGAGATTGCAATGTTTCAGAAGGATAAGGAAGGGAAGACCAAGGCAGGATAGATCGGGGATAAGGGGAAGAACAAGAGACCCTTTTTATGGATCCTAGCAGCAGCAGCAAGGTCCTCTTAAGAAGGGACCCCAACATGATCAGAGAGCGCATCAGCAGCGCAAGTTTTAGGAAGTTTGTTTTAACTGTCGCAAGGTCGGACACAAGACATTAGAGTGCCGCAGTGCACCAACAAGGGCTCAGAAGGGAAATGGTCCGAATCAGCAACAGCAGAACACTGAGGGGCAGGTTCTAGCAGTTCAGGAGGTTCCCCAGGAGCAGATTGTCCCATATTCTCCAACACCAGCGGCAGAGCAGTCTTCGGCCACCGGCAGAGTATATGCAATAATTCCGCATGATCACGGAGCAAGCAGATCAGTTGTGGAGAGTACGTTCCTCATGAATCCTTTTCCCACTCATATTCCTTTTGATTCGGGAGCTTCGTGTTCTTTCATTTCGTATGCTTTTATGACTAAACTCCAAATCGTAGCTCAGCCTCCAGACATTCCATTATCGGTTTTCGATCCCTTTATGTGAGGTATTGCTTCTGGAGAGCGTTTGTAGGATGTGTATTATTAATCTAGATGAGTTGGAGTTTGTTATAGATTTGATAGTGTTGCATGTGTCCGAGTTTGATGCCATCCTTGGTATGGATTGGTTGGCTTCCTACCATGTTAGTATTGACTGCTTTGTGAAGACAGTCAATTTGTGAGCGTCTAATGGGTCCGAGTTGATTGTAGCAACCTCTCAGGGCAACCGTTTTGCAGAGTCATTTATGACATACATCGAGAAGGTGATACAACGAGATTAGAGTATTGATTTATTGGAGACTAGAGTTGTCTCAGGGTTTCAGGATTTCTTTTAGGACATACCTGAGTTACCTCCTGTGTGAGAGGTTGAGATTTATATTGAGTTGTAGCCGGGCATAGCCCTGATATCCCACGCACCCTATCGTATGGCTCCAGCTGAGATGAGGGAGCTTCAGGCCTAGTTGGACGAGTTAATAGTTCAGGGTTTTATTCATCAGAGTCATTCTCCATGGGGCGCACCGGTCCTCTTCATGAAGAAGAAGGACGGTAGTATGAGATTGTGCATTGATTATAGGGAGTTGAACAAAGTCACTATCCGGAATAGGTACCCATTGTCTAGGATTGATGACTTGTTCGACCAGCTGCAGGGAGCGTAGTTCTTCTAGAAGATTGATCTTCGTTCTGGTTATCATTAGTTACGGGTTCGGGAGATGGATATTCCGAAGACCGCCTTTATTACTCGATATGGATCTTTCGAGTTCATGGTCATGCCATTCGGACTAACCAATGCGCCCGTGGCATTCATGGATTTGATGAACCGGGTTTTTCGTCCCTTCTTAGATCAGTTCGTGATTGTTTTTATCGACGACATCCTCATTTATTCGAGATCAGAGGCAGACCACGAGGAGCACCTACGATTAGCTTTAAAGACTCTGTAGGAGCAACAGTTATATGCCAAGTTTAGCAAGTGTGAGTTTTGGCTTTCAGAAATCAGATTTCTCGGCCACGTCATCAGTAGAGAGGGCATAGCAGTGGACCCGACTAAGCTTACAGCAGTTCTTGATTGGGAACCACCGAAGATGGTGACAGAGATTCGTAGTTTCTTGGGCTTAGCCAGCTATTACAGGAAGTTTATCCAGGACTTCTCGAACATTTCGATTCCACTTACACGCCTTACGAAGAAGGCTGTACAGTTCATTTGGAGTATGGAGTGCCAGAAGGCCTTTGATATCTTGAAGACTAAGTTGACTTCATCACCAGTTTTAACTATTCCGAGTAGCGACAGGACGTTCATCGTCTACACAGATGCATCATTGGCAGGTTTAGGAGGTGTATTAATGCAGGCTCAGAGAGTAGTAGCGTGTTTATCACGACAGTTGAGGGTGCATGAGCAGAACTATCCCACTCATGATTTGGAGTTAGCAGTAGTGATATTTGCATTGAAGTCGTGGATGCACTACTTATATGGAGTGTAGTTTGAGTTATTCACAGACTACCAGAGTCTGAAGTATCTTTTCTCTCAGAAGGACCTCAATCAGAAACAGAGGAGACGGATTGAGTTTATCAAGGACTACGAGTTCGCGATTCAGTATCATCTCGGGAAGGCGAATGTCGTAGCAGATGCTTTGAGTAGGAAGCATCGACATCAGGTTTCGGCTTTGAGGTGTTCATTGTATAGAGATCTTATTACACTTGGTTAGTTTGATTTTAGATCCGAGATTGGTAGAACCAGTATATTTTTGGGAGCTGTGTCAGTTCAGCCATCATAGAGTACCAGAGTAGTCAGAGTTCAGCTGGAAGACTCTTGGATTCAAATCCGAAAGGAGGAGATTTTTAAAGAGCTTAAGACTGATTGGACCATTGGAGTAGATGAAGGTCTACGGATGAAGGGTAGGCTGGTTATGCCATCCAGTGCCGAGCTGAAGAGAGAGTTATTTGATGAGGCACATCGTACTAGGTACACAGTACATCCAGGACTACTAAGATGTACAAGGACTTGAAGATACACTTCTGGTGAAGTAGTATGCGTAGAGAGATTGCAGAGTATGTGGCTAAGTGTTTTACCTATCAGCAGGTGAAGGCAGAGCATCAGAAACCACCAGGAACACTTCAGCCTTTACCCATCCCAGAGTGGAAATGGGCGGATATTTCTATGGACTTTATTGTAGGGTTGCCAAAGTCGAAGAAGGGGAATGATTCTGTTTGGGTGATCGTGGACCGGTTGACGAAGTCAGCACATTTTATTCCAGTGAGGACTACATATACAGCGGAGGTGTATGCAAGGATATTTATACAGGATATAGTCCGACTTCATGGAGTTCATGATACGATTGTATCGGATCGAGGTTCAATATTCACTTCACATTTTTGGAGAAGTTTCCAGGATTCTTTCGGCAGCAGGTTATCTTACAGTAGTGTATTCCACCTACAGACAGATGGTCAGACGGAGAGGATGAACCAGGTGTTAGAGGACATGTTGTGGGCTTGTGTCATTAACTTTTAGGGTAGCTGGGAGGAGCATATTCCACTGATAGAGTTCGCTTATAACAATAGTTATCAAGTGATGATCGGTATGGCCCATTATGAGGCATTATATAGGAGACCTTGTAGATCACCGATATGTTGGGCAGAGCCGAAGGATAGCTTAATGCTTGGACCAGAGCTTGTGAGACAGACTACTGAGAAGGTAGCCTTGATCAGAGAGAGGATTCTAGCCACCCAGAGTCGGCAGAAGAGCTATGCAGATAAAAGACGAAGACCCTTCGAGTTTTAAGTTGGAGATACAGTTATGTTGAAGGTATCGCTTATGAAAGGCTTTTAGCGATTCGGGAGACGGGGAAAGCTTGCACCGAGATATATTGGACCCTTCTGGATTTTGGAGCGCATTGGAGTTGTGTCATACAGACTAGATATTCCAGGATCGATGTCTAGTATACATAATGTATTTTATGTTTCTATGCTCAAGAAGCACTTGCATGATGAGGAGTAACAGAGAGTATTGGATGCACCAGAGATTGAGCTTCAGGAGGATTTGACTACTATTGAGATTCCAGTTTGTATTCTTGCCAGGGAGGACAAGAGGCTTAGAAACAAAGTGATTCCTTTAGTGAAAGTTCAGTGGAACCGAAGAGGCGTTGAGGAGATTTCTTGGGAGCGCGAGGAGGACATGCGTCGCGACTACCCACACATGTTTGAGCAGGTAAAATAAATTTGTGTATGACTTATATATGATTTATGATTACATGTATGACGATGTTTATACTTAACACTAAAATGAGAGTATTATCACTTATCTCCTAAGTACTTGGAACATATGATATATATATGAGGGGTTCCTTGTTTGGATTTTTTGCTCGATGTACTTGTTCCTTTTAGTTAAGGGTTAAGTGGGAATATTTACGTTTTAGATGGTTAAGTGTAGACATCGGAGATAATTTTCGGGAGCGCGAATATATATGTAGCGTTACTTCCTGCATTTATTGATGAAGTGAATTGATTCATGTGCATGAGTATTTGTGTGATTATATTTAGATTTAACGCTAGGATGAGGATATTTCTGCTCAATTTTTAAACTTTTGGAACATATGGTATATATATGGGGGGTTCCTTGTTTGGATTTTTCGCCCGACGTACGAGTTCCATTTTATTAAGGGTTGAGTGGGAATATAGTCATCTTGGATTATTAAATATAAATATCATTTTATACTTGTCTAGAGTAATACTATTTGTTTGAATATGTCTTCTGAATTTTGAGGACAAAATTCTTTTAAGGGGGGAAGAATGTAGAACCCCGTACTTTTGTTAGAAGTATATGGGAACTATTAGTGATAAATAGTTCTACTGTGGTAAATGACTTGAGGTCATGGATATACTTGCTAACAAGTTATTAGATATGTATGAGTGTGGTTTCATAGAGTTCTGTGCATTGGTTTTGGCTGAATAACAAAACATACACAAAACAGGATATATATGTCTGCTCAGTCGACTTATGAGTCGACTCATGAGTCGACTAATGACTCGACTCATAAGTCGACTAATGAGTCGACTAACAGGCTGATTTTGGGTTTTCTTTTAGTTGCGGGTCTGTTCGGTTTTGTATCGGGTTTGACCGCTCATATATTATCTCTCATACCCGAAACCAACCCGAAAAACCATCAGTTATTAGAGAAACCCTATCCCCTGTCTCCCCTCAAAACCCCAGTTCATTTTTGGTGATTTTTGGGGGATTTTTCGGAGGATTTCAGCGGGATTTGACGAGGTGCAGCATAGGAGATCTTTCTCTCTCGGATTCAGGAGTTGGTCAGCATACCAGAGGCGAGTAACATCTCACCCAGCCCTACACCCACTGTTAGTATAGTTTTATTTGGTTTTATTTCGATTTTATTAAGCCTAAATTACTATTTGTGTATAAAAATAGATCTTTATAGCATATGATGCGAAAATCGAATGTTTTCAGTTTACAAAAGCTCACAAATGAATTTATAAACTTAGATCCAGATCTGGAATTTGTTTAAACATGATTTTTATTGTAATTTAGTGGTTTCAATACGTTTTTAAACATGAAGAAATATGTTTAGGGTTTTAATGCAAAATACTACAAGCAAATCTTTCGTTTCTGTTGATATACATGTGTTAGAATCGGATATATATTGCTGGACATGATCAAAGAGAACATTAGTTTATAAATTTTGCAGATAAGTATGTTAAGCAGAAAACTGGGGATTTTCTGCTCAGTCGACCAATGAGTCGACTCATGAGTCGACTTATGAGTCGACTGATGAGTCGACGAATGAGTCGACTCATGGGGAAAATTCTAGTTTTGTATTTTGTCTAATCGACTAATGAGTCGACCAATCCTAGTTGACTCATGAGTCGACTGATGATGAGATTTATAGTTTTTCCTCAGTTTGGATTCATTTGAGTTATTTCAGTTTAACAGAAATTGTTTATGCTTGTTTATTGTTGTTGCGTGCTTAAACATGAATGAGTAGTCTACCCGAATGATGGGTATTAGAAATTTTTTTTAACCTGTATCTTTACATGTGAGATAACATGCGGACAAAGGTTTTAGTTTACACACCGAGACGTGTGTGAAATTTGTGAAGTTTATCTTATTGCATATCATCTCGATATTAGCATAGTTTGTTTAGTCCTCATGTTGGACTATAATCCATTGAAGTCCTCGTATTGGACTATAATCCATTGGAGTCCTCGTGTTGGTCTATAATCCATTTCAGTCCTTGTGTTGGACATTTACCTATTAGTCCATGTGTTGGATACTAGTTTAGATCTTGAGTTGACACTATACTTGCGTAGGCTGGGCACGACATTTATATGAGTTGTGACACGACACCATAATTAAGTCTGAGATAAGTTTGCCTTCTTTTATTAATGTTTCTGTATTAGCTTTTGGGTTTGGTATTTAGGGATGTACAATTTGAGATACATGGTATATACATGAGGGTTTTCTTGTTTGGATTATTTCGCTCGACTTACCTATACTCGTGTTGTAACTTCCTAAATACTAAAATCCTCTTATACATAGGTACTTACAATCTGAGCTACATGGTATATACATGAGGGTTTTCTTGTTTGGATTATTTCGCTCGACGTACTCATGCTCACATTGTAATTATCTAAATAGGATTTGTGATTTGATATATATATNAACGAACCCTTTTCCATTGGGGTTGGTTGTGATGTTGCTTGCTAGCGCTTTGATGCTCGTTGTCCCTCCCCTTTTCAGGTAACGAGCCAGGAGCCTAGAGAGTCGCAGGTTGATGGCGTTGCACTCTAGCTTCAGCCATTTATTATAGTTATATTTCTCTTTTGAGCTCCACTGTAGAACTTTGTTAGATGTTTGAGAGTTTATCCTAGAAGTTGTAAAGGCTGTGTGCCTTGTTTCCTTTTATTCAGACATTTGTATTTGAGATTTGTTGAGAAGTTCCAGTTTATCCATTTCAGACATTGACTTATACTTCAGTATGTTAGATGATAAAATATTTATTTGATCTCTATTATTTCATCAGTTGACTCTTGTATTATCTTTTACTTGCTTCTGTACCTACATCTGTTATTGACTCTACTAGAGAGATAGTAATTGTGATGGTGAAACATGTTATTATACGGTGTGGTACATGACAGGTTTGACATTCTTGGTTTCATCTTGGACTGCAGCCTTATGTGAACCCAAGGGCATCACAGGATAGAGGTGATCTTGCTGTAGCGCTCTAACGCTCTTTATGTGGTTCTTTTTGTTGTTTTCTCTTCTTTCAGGTAGTATAGAGGTTCAGAGAACCGCAAGATGACAGAGTTCTTACATAGTCACTGTCACATGAGTTATTAGTAGAGGCTTCATAGTAGATTTCTTTGATTTTATTCAGACTTTAGACTTTTATTTTTATATTATAAAGATAGTGTGCCTTAATACGATATTCAGTTGATTCATGTTGAGATATTTTCATTATTCCCTATATCAAATATATTATAGTTGGGACATGATTTTTATTTATAAGATATCTCTTTCCATATCATGTCTATTACGTTTATTTCTTTATTTTTCCTATTTTGTACCTACACTTCTTTTGATTCCACTAGAGGATATTACTATGATTGGTGAAACATGTTATTATACAGTGTGGGTGTATGGCAGGTTTGACATATCTGGGTTCACCTTGGACTACAGTCATGTGTGAAAACAGGGGTATCACAGTTGGTATCAGAGCTCTAGTTCTAGCATCCTTAGGATCATTCATATGTCGAGTCGTGGAGCTAGGATAGATTTTCCTAAGAATCATATATAGAGTCCGCTAGAAATTCCTAGATTGAGTGATGATGTTATATATAACGCAAAAATTTCAAAAAAAATTAAGACTATCCTTCTTTGATTGAAAAGTATTTGCGTGAATTACGATAAGACTTTTTTTATTTCTCTATATTATATATATAACTACGTCTTATAAACTCTCTTCTTGGAAATTTATAGATGGCCGGACGAGGACATGGATGGAGAGTATCTCGTGCTCAAAGAGAGAGACAGGATGAGTTGGAGCCTGAGCTACAGCAAGCTCCACCTGAGCAGCAGCAGGCTCCACCTGAGCCGCAGCAGGCTTCACAGTACCTCATAGACCTCATGACACCTATAGAAGTGTAAAACCCCGTAAAATTTGAATATTATGTGAAAATACTAATAATTATGTCATATGGTGATAAATAACATATTTTGATGTTTGTGTAAAACCCTAAAAAATTGAATATTTTATAATAAATAATAAATATCTTGCATTATAAAAAATAATATTTATTAATATTTGAGTATGCTAGGAATTTATTTGAGATCAATTCAATATATATATGTGAATATAGAAGTGATATCATGCACACGTGCACGTGCCTGAATTTGGAAAAAACGACTACTTAAAAGTATATGCATTTTATACACTTAAGTAGTTGGAATATAGAAAACCTTAAAAGACCAAAGTTGTAGGTCTCTTCAATATATTTCCAAAAAATCTTATATCACCTCAGTTCGAGGTCATACGTGAAAGTTATGGTCAAAATACCGAAGGTTATTTTCCTAGTTAGACTAGGTTTCCTGGTTCGGATCAAACATGTTTGTTTCGGTTTTGCCTCTATAAATACCTATATTTTTCATGAAAATTCCTCTCTTTTATTATATCTATGAACCCTAGGATCCACCCTCTCCCCTCAAAAAACCTAGATATTTTTTTATGAATTTTAAGAGCTTTGTGGAGCACAATACCGACACAATGGCGAGATCTTCGACGTGTAACAAGGGAGAACGGGTTGTTTATGCTTGTGGATTGCTTGTTGTTTATCTCAAAGGCTTAGAATGACATTTGAGGTAAGATTATCTTCATCCAAACTCATTCTCATAGTTAAATAACTAGTGTAGATGATTAATATGATGTCGAGTATATGTTTTCATGCATTAATTTTAACCTAAGGTGTTAAAAGTCAGATTTTTGATAGTAAATCTTAAATCAATGCTAGATTAGTAATCTTTTCTTACTATTTATGATAGTATGATTATGATCATTAGGGTTATTCATAATTTCATTTATATATGAGAAATTTAAGTGATGTACTAAATATATTTTTTTGCAGAAAATTACAGCACTTGTATAATATTTAACTAATATTTTAAGATAGCAAAAAAATTCTAAATTTAACCAAACTAGTTCGAAATGAAATATATATGTATCTAGTTTACAAAACAGAAAACTATTCTTAAAAAGAGTTTGTATAGAGAAAGATATGTTATGTTTACTAACAACATGTCCTGCAGAAAAGCTATTGCACATGTATAATGTTTAACTGGAGATTTGAGATAACAAATAAATTTCAAACTGAACCAACATTATGCCATTTGAAAGATGTGTGAATCTAGTTTTCAAAACAGAAATCTATTTGTAAAAATAGTATTTCTAGTTTGAGATGCGTTCGCGGAGTTTTGAGCCACTTAATATTACACGTATAATCATGAATATGTTGTGTTATACATTTGAGAATCCCAAGGGGATTATGATAAATTTTGATTTGATTATATTTGAATTAGATATCGTTCATATACATGTTGGATGTCGTTAATGAGCACAGCTTAGTACTATATGAGATAGTGCGTCGACATACTAGATATACATGGTTTATACATGAGCTAACTGTCATTGATGGGCATAGCTCAATACTATATGAGATAGTGTATCGACATACCAGAGATACAAAGATTTATATAATGTGGATATCGTTAATAAGCTCAGTTCAGTACAACATGAGGTAGTGTGTCGATATTCCAAATGTACAAGCCATTGAGTCAGATTTTAGGAGGCTTGATCTAGCCGTCCGTTCCACACTAGGGTGTGATGAGGCTCGTGAGCCGTATTTCTAGGATGCCTATTTGGTAGTCCGTCCCTCACTCATGTTATGTACTGAGATCGCGATGAGATTAATGAGTCGTGTACACAGTTCAGGATACCTACAATGTAGTTCGTTGCACTGAGACAATTACTTGATAGCCTAAGTGTGGTAGATGTAGATTATTAATACGACCTACCACTGAGCTATATGACCGAGATGCGTTGTTTTAAAAGTATACAAAATTATGTGTTGGTATTTTATTCTATCTCCCCAGTGATAGTGGAAGATATTATAAATACAATGTGTTGATGTCTTATTTCTTTTACTGCTTTCTTTATTTCTTAGTTGGAATCAATGATTAGAGATTCACAACTTGAGACATATGGTATATATATGAGGGTTTCCTTGTTTGGATTATTTTGCTCAACGTACCAGTCTCGTGTTATGGATTTCAAATTGTTGGTTTTATTAGATTGTCTTTTCTTAGTTCGGTATTAATGTTTAGATATCTATAATTTGAGACATATGGTATATATATGAGGGTTTCTTTATTTGAATTATTTCACTCGATGTACTACATCTCGTGTTGTAGGTTTCTAAATATTAATCCTACTTAGATACGAGGAAAATGAATCTAGGTAGACTATGCTTAATAGATAGAGCCTTCACTCCATCTAGTAGCTCTTCTCCTGAGAGCGGATGGAGGTAATCTTGCTATAGCGATCTGACGCTCTTGTTGTTGTTCTTTTTTTTAATTACTTTTTAGGTAGTTCGGAGTTTCGGAGAGCCGTAGGGTGATGGAGTTCTAGCATGGTCGCCGTCGAGTATTTTTACTTGTAGAGCCTCCACTGTAGTTTTGAGTTTCATTCGGATATTAGAGATTCATATTTATATTGTAACGACAGTGTGCCTTAGTACGATTTTTAGTTGATTCATGTTGAGACATTTTTATTATTCAAATATCAAATGTACTATAGTTGAGACATGATTCTTTTTATTTATGAGATATCTCTTCTATATCATATCTATTATATTTATTCCCTTTATTTTGCATGTTTTGTACCTACACTTCTATTTGATTCCACTAGACGATATTGCTGTGATTGGTGAAACGTGTTTATGCATAGTATGGGTGCATGGCAGGTTTGACATCTCTGGTTTTACCTTAGACTACAGCATTGTATGAACCCAGGGGCATCACAATTTGAGTATACTAGGGATTGATTTAAGATTAATCCAATGTATATATATGAATATAGGAGTGAAATCATGCACGACATGCACGAGCTTGAATCTGGAAAAACGACCAGTTAAAAGTTTTTATATTTTACACACCAATATAGTAAGAATTTGGAAATACTCAAAAGACAAAAATTGTAGAAATTTTTAATAGATTCTGAAAAAATCTTAGATCACCTCATTCTAATGTCGGACAAGAAAGTTATAGCCAAAATATCAAAGGTTATTTTCCTAGTCAGATTAGGTTTCCTGGTTCGGGTCAAACAGATTTGTTTTGGGTTTACCTCTATAAATACATATGTTTTTCATGAAAATTCTCTCTTTTTATCAAATCTCTGAACCCTAACAGCCACCCTCTCCCCTCAAAAACCCTAGATCACTTTTTAGTGAATTTTGAGAGCTTTGTGAAGCAAATATCGAGAAGAGGGTGAGTTTGTCGGCTTTTGGCGAGGGAGAACTTGTTTTCCTACATTGTTGAGTTTTTACAGTAGCGTTTGAGGTAAGATCATCTTCCTCTAAACCCTTTCCTTAGTAAAGATTAAGTTTTTATTAATTATAATGATGAATCTCATTTTAAAGTTTAACCCCATGCTTTAAAAACATGATTTTTGAGGTTAAATCTTAATCTAATGATAGATATGAAGTTTATTTCTTGCTGTTTATGTTAGTAACATGATCATGATCATTAGGGTTACTTTTAATTTTGTTTTTAACTTGTTAATTATGTCCTAATCATGTTTAAACCTTAGATTTACTATTAATTGAGTTTTCATGTAAAAGAGAGATGTTTAAACCCTAGGTTTGATACCTAAGTTCTGCAAACATGTTTAAATAATTTTTCATCTTTGTTAATTATGTAGAATTTATCATGTTTAGTTAATATTGTGGACAAATTTTATGTTTTATTCGAGAAATTGATTAATTAAGATGTTAACCCTAATTAGATAAATCAAAAGTTTAATTTTTATAGAAATGATCTTCTGTTATTTAATGTTCAAGTTTTAATATTGTTATATGTAGCATGATGATATAAATAAGTGTTTAAATATAGTTATAAATTATGCAAACCCGGAAACCTAAGAACCAGATATTGCTCTAGTCGATCGACCGGCGCCCTAGGGGCGGTAGACCGATGCCCTAGGGGTGGTCGACCGGTAAAGTCATGTGTGTGCACGTTGTGCACAATGCTTTGTTCGGTCGACCGATGCTCTTAGGGCGGTCGACCGACCTAGGATATTTTTGACATGTAGTTTTATTTCTTGCGTTTTTTTAATCCGGTCATGGGGATCGAGCCACACGATGATACATGTATAGTCATAGGTACACCTAAATAGTGTCGTAGCACACCACAAGTATCCTGAAAGGGGATTATAACGAATTTTGTTTCGATTACACTTGAGATAAAGGTTGATTACACATTTATATACATGTTGGATATCGGTTATGAGCACTACTCAGTACTACGTGGAGTAGTACATCGATATACCATTAGTACAGGCTATTGAGTCAGGTTTAGGATGCTTTATCTAGTAGTTTGTCCCACACTAGGGTGCGATGATGCTTATGAGCCGTATTTGTAGGGTGCCTACTTGTAGTCCGTCTCGTACTCGTGTTACGTACAGAGATACGATGAGACTAATGAGCCGTGTACAATGTTAGGATACTGACTGGGATATCTGTCCCGCATGATAATGCGATGAATCAGAATCTTGCAAGGATTTGCATTGAGACGATTGTTGATAGCCTCAGTCTTTGGCGGATGCCAGTTATGTATATGACTCATTGCTGAGATATATGACCGAGGTACTTTGCCCTTGAAAGTACGTGGGGTTATATGCTAATATTTATTGTATCTTCCAAGTGATATTAGAAGATATTATAAATATGATATTATGAATGTCTTTACTTTCTATATTATTTTATTTTATTCTTAGGTTGGGATCAATGATTAGCGATTCACAATTTGAGATATATGGTATATACATGGTGGTTTCCTTATTTGGATTATTTCGCTCGACGTACCATTTTCATGTTGTGAGTTTCTAATTATTGATTTCATTTAGATTGTTTATCTCTAGTTCGGTGTTAATGTTTAGGCGTCTACAATTTGAGACATATGGTATATACATGAGGGTTTCCTTGTATGGATTATTTCGCATGACGTACTACGTCTCATCTTGTAAGTGTCTAAATATTAACTCCATTAGATACGAGGAAAAAGATCAAGGTAGACTATGCTTAATAGGTAGAGTCTCTACTTCATCTAGCAGCCCTTTCCCTGGGGGCGGATGTGTTGGGTCCTTTTGTTTTAATGATGATTTACAAACAATTTATATCTAATGTTGTTTGTCTAGTGTTTGTGTTTTGATTCTAGGCAAACAATATATTAGAGGATGGATGGAATTGTGCTTCAACGATCATATCTAATGGAGGTTGGCGTAATTATGGTATGAAGTATTACAATTCAAGTTGAAGATCCAAGTTCAAGCTTCATCCGAAAAGTGTACCAAGTTGAGCTACAATGAAGAACTATTAAGCTTGGGTAATTTAGTTTTAGGTTTATACTTGTGTGTAGATACTTTAAGCTCATACACACACACACATGTATTTGGTTTTTATATATATAGACATATATATATATATACACAAGTTTTGGTTTTTGATTTTTAAGTTTAAATATGAAACAAATGAATATAATTGGAAAATACATACTTGTTTCATGTTTATAAATATAATTGGAAAATACATACTTGTTTCATGTTTATATACTTATATATGATTTCATCAATATCAAGTTTATATAGTTCAACATGTTTATATACTTATATATGATTTCATCAATATCAAGTTTATATAGTTCAATGAAATCATGTTTATTTTTTTGAAAGTTTACAAAACATGCATTTTTGTGAAAATGTTGAGTTATTTGTTTATGGACTTAATAATCATTATATATATCTTTTATTAAGTCTATATAATCATCTTATAAAGTTTCAAAACATGGTTTAATCAAAATGTCAAAAACAAGTGTTGTGTATTTTCATATTTTGGACATATTTGAAAAATAATAATATTTTACAAATGGGATATGATTTTTAAAAACTAGTTTTTGTAACATGTTCATTTTCATGTTTATAATCATTTTCCAAAGTTTTATATTTTTCTGAATTTGTTTGCTATTTTTAAAGGTAGTTTAAAAATTAGTTTTACTATTCATATCAGGTTGATACAGTGTTATCAGTAGACTGATGACTATGTTCAGTCAACTGAAGAAAATGCCTGGATTAACAAAAAGTTTTTGTTTTGTTTTGGTTGACTGGCCAGTCGACTGAGGAGGTCATTAGTTGACTGATAAGGTCGTTAGTCGACTGATGAGTTAGAAAATGCCTCTAATGGTCAGCTCATCAGTCGACTGATGAAAGTCGTCAGTCGATTGATGCTGAAATGGCTAGTTTTTTCCAGCTTGTTCTAGTTTTGATTTTTTAGTCTTTTTACCTTATTTTCTCTTGGTTTTGGGGTTCCTATAAATACCCCCCACATATCCTCAGTTCTAAACAACCAAGAGAATGTTTTAAAAAAGTTTAACAAGGGTTTAAAGTTTGGTTTAAGTTTGTTTAAAAAGCTTTTAACTATTTTCTAGTTTCGGTTTGTGAAGAGAATTTCACAAGAGCAAGTGGAGATCATCCTTTGGTGTTTGAGCATTCACTCTTCTCCCTCTCTCTTGATCTATAGAGAAGTTTTTCTTAAACTCAATTCTAGCATTTTATATGTTTGATCTTAATTTCGTAAGCTAGATTTCATATTGAGTTTAATTGTTTTTATTGAATCTCTTTGTTCACACACAACCATTGAGCTTATTGTATTTGTATACATTGTATAATTGGGTTGTGGAATTGTGTGACTTAGAGTGTGAGCTTATATTGTGTTCCCATCCATTGTAGAGAACAAACTTTGTTGTATTCGTGCTTAATTGTGAGGTTCACTTTGTATTACACTAGTACACTAAGAGGAGTGTGTAGTGAGAGACGGGGTCGTCCCAAGAGGAGTGAGGTAGGTGGTAATACCTAGAGGGAGGTTGTAATTACTTACACTTGAGAGAGACACGGGCTAGATACTAACACTTGAGATGGTAGTTAGTGTGTTTACATTGTGGGTTTTGTAAAGTTTTCGGTGAGCTAGAAAACCAAGTGTGAGGTGTAAACGTTATTTGGGTGAACGTAGAAAACCCAGTGTGATAGTGGATTTCTCCCCGGGAGTGTGGAGCGGAGACATAGGACAGAAAGTCTAAACTCCGTAATCATATTGTGTGTCTGCATTGTTTATTTGTGCACTATCACTCTTATTTGTTTATTGTTTACTTTACCCTTGTGTTAGTTTATACATATCCTTGCTCATATCTTGTTGAATATCATTCTTACTAGGATATATTAGTGGCATTAGGGTGCTTTTCAGGATGGAGGTGATCTTGTTGTAGTGCTCTGATGCTCTTGTTGTTGTTCTTTTTGTTTTAAAATTTCTTTTCAGACAGCTAAAAGTTTCGGAGAGCCACGGGATGACGGAGTTCTTACATAGTCGTCGTCGCATGAGTTATCAGTAGAGGCTCCATAGTAGATTTATATTTTCATTCAATTATTTAAGTTATATTTCATTTTGTAAAGGCTACGAGCCTTAGTTACATTTCCAATTGATTCATGTCGAGACATTTTATATTATTTCAGAGATCAGGTGTTTACAGTTTTATTCATTTGAGACATGGTTTCATTTATGAGATTTATCCTTCTATACCATGTCTATTATATTTATTTACCTTATTTTTCTTGTTTTGTACCTACACTTCTTATTGATTCCACTAGAGGATATTACTATGATTGGTGAAGCGTGTTATTACACAATGTGGGTGCATGGTAGGTTTGGCATCTCTGGATTCACCTTGGACTGTATCCATGTGTGAAAACAGGGGCGTCACAGTTGGTATCAGAGCTCTAGTTCTAACATCCTTAGGATCTTTCCTGTGTCGAGTGGTGGAGCTAGGATAGAGTTTTCTAGGATTCATGTATAGAGTCCGCTAGGATTCCTAAAATGAGTGAGGACATTATATACGTATATTCCAAAATTTATGAAATTTTTTTATGACTATCTTACTTTGATTGAAAAGTAATTGCGTGAATGATATATGATACGATTTTCCAATTGTTATATGTTATGTTATGTATTTTTGTGAAGATCTCCTCTTGGTATTATAAATATCGAAACAAGGATATAGTCGAGGTAAAACTCATACCCGGAGAGCTGGGTAAGTAGAGCTCGAGCCATAGTAGGCTTCACGATATTGGATCGACTTGGTAACGCCGATTATATAGGTAGAGACTAGCAACTCTCGAGAAGTGAGTAACGAGCCAGATTACACTTTCTGAAGTTCCACCATCAGTCACACCAGTTGTACCTATTGAAGAGACAATATTAAAGATTATACTATCACCACAACCAGCTGTTAATAGAGACACAGAGCAAAAAGCTTGGCTTTGTAAGAATAAGAAAGACATCAGAAGATGAGAGTACCAGGGTTTTAGGGCACATCAGATTTATTTGCAGCCTATAAGTGGAAGGAATATGTGAGAATTATTTTTAGATATGCTTAACGTCGATTCAGTACATAAGCAGAGATTAGTTATATTCATCTTAAAGGATGATATCGGAGGATAGCACCAATTTCAATTACGCCGAAGCAGCGAATGTTAATTTCATGGAAGGATTTCATCTACTATTTCGATAAGCAGCTAGAACTAATCCGATTAGGGCAGGGAGACGTACTAAGAGTTAATTTTGAAAGCAGGATTGTCCGAAGACCAGGACAAGGACAAGAAACCTTTTGCAAGACCGGAAGGACCCCAGCAACAGGGTAAGGATTTTTATCACCACTAGTAGAACAGTGGTCATGGTTAGCAGTCGTTGGGCCACGATTATGACCAATAGTAGAGGATTGAGGCACCACCTACCATTCCGAGGGCCAAGGGGCTAGTAGGCCATATGCACGCTATCCAGGAGATTCATGAGGGATAGATAGTCCCATAGATTCCACCGCCAGTAGCACAACAATCGCAAGCCACTGACAGAGTTTATGTAGTCATACCGCGTGATCATAGTAGGACCAGAGCTTTCTTAGTGATTATTCCTTTCTAGCTCGGATCTTGTTCGATTTAGGAGTTTCATATTCTTTTATCTCTCATACCTTCATGGATAGATTTCAGCTAGTTGCACAGCCCTTAGACTTTCCGTTATCCATCTCTACTCCTTTAGGAGAGGTATCCCTATTGAGAGTATTTGTAGGAGATTCGTCATCAGTCTAGATGAGTCTGAGTTCATTTTGATATGAAAGTTTTTCGAATGTTAGAGTTTGATGTCATTCTCAGTATGGATTGGCTATCATCCTACCATGTTAATATCGATAATGTTTCTAAAACAGTCAGCTTGCGAGCGTCCGACGGGTCTAAGTTGATAATAGCAACCTCACAGAGTAACCAGTTTACAGAGTCATTTCTGAGGTACATCGAGAAGGTGATGCTGAGGGATCAGAGTACCGATTTATGCGAGACTAGAGTTGTCTGAGATTATCAGGATGTTTTTCAGGACATACCTGAGTTACCTCTTATGAGAGAGGTTGAGTTCTGCATCGAGTTGCAGCTAGGCACAACATCGATATCCCGAGTACCCTATCGTATGGCACCTGTTGAGATGAGGGAGCTACAGACTCAGCTAAATGAGTTATTATCTTAGGGATTTATTCGCTAGAGTCATTCTTCATGGGGAGCGATGGTTCTCTTTGTGAAGGAGAAGGACGATAGTATGCTCCTTTGTATAGATTATAGTGAGTTGAACAAGGTAACTATCCGGAATCGGTATCTACTACCGAGGATTGACCACTTGTTCGACCAGCGGCATGGAGTGTAGCATTTCTTGAATATTGATCTTTGTTCTAGCTATCATCGGTTACGGATTCGGGAGATAGATATTTCCAAAACTACCTTTTTGACTCAATATGGATCTTTCAAGTTTCTTGTCATGCCATTTGGGCTGACCTATGCACCCGATGTATTCATGGATTTGATGAATCAGGTTTTCCATCTATATTTGGACAAATTCATGGTCGTATTCACGATGATATTCTTATCTATCCAAGATCGGAGGCAGAGCACGAGCAACATCTTTGATTGGCATTACAGACCTTACAGGAGCATCAGTTATATGCCAAGTTTAGCAAATGCGAGTTTTGGCTTTCTAAAGTTAGATTTTTAGGCCATTTCATCAGCAAGGAGGGTATTACAGTAGACCCAGCAAAGGTGGAGGCAGTACTTAATTGGGAGTCGCCGAAGATAGCTTCAGAGATCTGTAGTATCTTAGGTTTAGTAGGGTATTACAAGAAGTTTATTCAGGATTTCTCAAATATTGCGATGCCACTTACACACCGGCACGGAGTGACATGAGGCCTTTGAGACTCTAAACGCTAAGTTGACTACAACACCGGTATTGATTATTCCGAGCAGTGACATTACCTTCATAGTCGATACAGATATGTCGTTATTTGGTCTAGCAGGTGCTTTGATGCAGACCCAGAGAGTAGTGACATACATATCACAGCAGCTGATAAAATGAGCATTATTATCCCATTCACGACTTGAAGCATGTAATAGTGGTCTTTGCACTAAAGACATAAATACATTATCTGTATGGAGTGTAGTTCGAGCTTTTCACGGATCATCAGAGTTTGAAGTACATTTTCTCGTAGAAAGAGATAAATTGTAAAACCCCGAAAATTTGAATATAGTGTGATAAGTAATTATAAATCTGTTATATGGTGAAAATAATGTATTTTTATGTTTAAGTATGATAAGAATTGATTTGAGATCAATTCAATGTATATTTGTGAATATATGAGTGTAAATAAACAAAACATGCACAAAGGCCAAGAGTGAAAATCTGAGAATTTTAACCAGTTAAGAGTTTCTATGATTTTCATGCTGATTCAGTTATAATCTGGAAAAGTGTACAAGACCAACGTTGTAGGTGTCTTCAATAGCTTTCCAACGAATCTTAGATCACCTCATTCCGAGATCGTATGAGAAAGTTACAACCTTTTTACCGAACCCCAGTCTGAGCACGGCCCAGAACTCTGAGCAGTCGACCGCCGTGGTCGCTGCGGTCGACCGCTGGGCGTGCAGACGCCAGTTTCAGTTCTGTTTCGGGTTGGTTTTGTTTATACCAAATCCGGTTGTTACCCTAGTTATATATACTCGTTTTGAAGCTCTCAGAACCCTCTTTTGAACCCTAATAGCCTCAGCCCCCCTTCTCTCTCCCCTCTCAAACCCTAACTTCGTTTTTGGTGATTTTTTGAGGAGTTCGAAGGATTTGCGACGGATTTTTGCATGGATCAGCAAAAGGGATCATTCTCTTGTGAATCTAGGAGCTTTGCTCACCTTAGAGGCGAGTAACATCTCGCCCAATCTCTCACTTATGTTTTTACAAGCTTTTCTAACGATTTTAATGAGTTTTCTTGAGCCTAAATCACTACTTTGCGTATATAGATAGATCTTTATGATATGAGATGTGAAAACCAAGTATTTCAGTTTTTAAATACTCACCAATGATTTTGGTTAAAGAGATCTAAACCTAAAAATGCTTTATTAAGAGTTAAAATTTCGATTTACTGTTTTATAACTTTTAAATCATGTGTATATAAGCTCACAAATCTTGGTGATGTTTTTGTTTACATGCTAGATGTTATTATATGATGATTCATATGTATTAGAATGTGTAATATATTGTTTGGAAGCTTGGGTGTATTGTTTGGATCGATTTCGAAGCAGAACAGAAACCTGGAAAAGCTTCTGTCTGTTTCGCGGTCGACCGCGTGTGACGCGGCGGTCGACCGCTAGGCGTTCTGTCGAGTAGAATGCCTCTTCCCTTTGTGCGGTCAACCGGAGTGGTCTCTGCGGTCGACCGTCGTGCTGTTTGTGTATATATTTGTTTTGGTTGTGTATTTTATACGCCCGAGGGGTCGCCTTGATTATCTGACACTACATTGCAATGATAGTGACTTGTCTATACATGTGAGTTGACACTTTTGACACAAGTTTAGACCCGCACATCGAGTCGCGTGCGAGTTTAGGATATGTATATCTTTCCACATATACCTTTGACAATTGCACCTATTTACTTATAGTCCATGTGTTGGGCATATATTACTATTGATCCATGTGTTGGATACTTATCATTTCGGTCCATGTGTTGGGCATATATTACTATTGATCCATGTGTTGGATACTTATCATTTCGGTCCATGTGTTGGACACGTATTTTATTCAGTCTGGATACTTATCATTTCGGTCCATGTGTTGGACACGTATTTTATTCAGTCCATGTGTTGGACATGCATTTATATTTCAGTCCTCGTGTTGGACTATAATCCATTGAAGTCCTCGTGTTGGACTATAATCCATTGAAGTCCTCGTGTTGGACTATAATCCACTAAAGTCCTCGTGTTGGACTATAATCCATTTCAGTCATCGTGTTGGACATTTACATATTTGACCACGTCTTGGACATTTGTTAAGCTATGAGTATGACACTTATCTGAATCAGGATACGACATGATTACATGAGATTTGGACATGATTGCTACCTAGACAGGATACGACACTTATGTGATATTGACCTTTGACACTTATATGGTTTCGGCGTGACTTTTGTTTAAGTATTAAGATGGACTATTTCTTTTAGTTTACTATTCATGTATTAGACTTCGGGTTTGGTAATTAGGGATTTACAATTTGAGATAAAAGGTATATACATGAGGGTTTCCTTGTTTGGATTATTTCGCTCGACGTACCTATGCTCGTGTTGTAATTTCCTAAATACTAAAACCCATTATTTGCTAGGAGTAATGATTTTAACTATTATGTAATAACTGTACTTTCTGTATACAACGAGCCCTTTCCCTTGGGGTTGGTTGTGATATTGCTCGCTAGCGCTTTGACGCTCGTTGTCCCTCCCCTTTCAGGTAACGAGCCAGGAGCACGGAGAGTCGCAGGTTGATGGCGACACACTTTAGTGTTCAGCTGACTATTTTTAGATATGTTTTATTTTGGAGCTCCACTGTAGACTTTGTTTAGACATTTGAGGACTTTATTCTAGATGTGTAAAGGCTGTGTGCCTTATTTCCTTTACTCGGACTTGTTGTATTTGAGATTTGTTAAGAACTCCAGTTTATTCATTTCAGTCATTGACTTTATATTCCTGTATGTTGGATGATGAAATATTATTTTGATCTCTATCATTTCATCAGTTATCTCTTGTAGTTTTTTTTATTTGCTTTTGTACATATACCTATTATTGACTCTACTAGAGTGATAGAATTGTGATGGTGAAACATGTTATTGCACGGTGTGGTGCATGGCAGGTTTGACATTTTTGGTTTTACCTTGGACAACAGCCTTGTGTTAACCCAGGGGCGTTGCAGTTGGTATCAGAGCTCTAGTTCCAGTATCCTTAGGATCATCCTGTGTCGAGTCGTGGAGCTAGGATAGAGTTTCTTAGGATTCATGTATAGAGTCCGTAAGGATTTTCTAGTATGAGTGAGGACGATATATGCGTATATCTCAAAATTTGAGAATATTTTTTTATGACAACTATTTTTTTGTATAAGTTTAAAGTATTTGTGCAAATACTATATGTTGTGAAAAAAATGCGTTGTATATATATTTTTATTATCTCACTTACTGTGATAATTAAGCTCTCCTTTTGATACTATAAATATCAAAACGAGGATGTGGTCGAGGTAAAACTCGTACCTGGAGAGCTGGGTATGCAGAGCCGAGCCGCAGCAGGCTCCACAGTATTTGATCGACTTCATGGCACCGTTAGCAATAAGATCTTACAACACTCGAGGAGCAAGAAGTGTATCTGTTTCCGTCAGCAGTACCACTTTAAGGAGTTCTATCACCGGTTGTACCCGTCGTGAAAGTAAAGAAGCAATATTTATGAAGGCACCACCACCATAATCAGCTATTTATAGAACCACAGAGTAGGAGGTTTAGCTCTGAAAGAATAAGAAAGATATCAGACAATGAGAACACCAGAGTTTCAAGACGCACTAACTTCATTAGCAACCTATAAGGTAGGAGTATGTGAAAATTCCTTGAACGTCGACTTAGTACCAAGCAGGAGTTAGATGTATTCAGCACTGAGGGCATCGTTGGAGGATAGCAACAACATCCAGATTTTTGATGGGGTAGCAATTATCACCTATTCGGGAGAATTTTAGTCACTACTTGTTGTTAGAGCTAGTCTAAATAAAGCAGGGAGACATGCCCATAGTGAAGGAAGAAATCAAGACCAGTATAGTGGAAACGCCAATGGCAAGAGAACTATTACAGAAACTAGAGAATCCTCGCAGCGGGAGAATAATTTTAACCCAGCAACAAGGATAACATAAGAAAGAAGCACAATATGATTCGAGAGCGCCGAAGTAGCGCAGAGTTCGGAGTACATGTTACAATCACAACAAGATCGAACAAAGAGCGAAAGACTTGTCGCAGTACACTAGCAGGAATCCAGCAAGATAGAGGTCACGAACGACAGTCTCAGAGTCGTAATTTCAGCTAGCAGTGGGGAAATAGAGGCACTACTTATTAATCCATTAAGGGTCAGCAGGCCATAGTTGCATTATCCAGGAGATTTGCATTATCCAGCAGAGTCTATTCAGTAGTACCGCATGATCAGGATACGAGTAGAGCTTTATTTATGATTTTCTTTTCAGCTCGGATCTAATTTGATTTAGAAAATTCGCTTATCTTTCATACCTCCGTTGATAGGCTTCAGCTTGTAACACATTCTTTAGATATTCCGATGTTAGTATCTGCTCCTCTAGGAGAGGTGTCCACTCTATCTAGAGGAGATAGGTCATCAGATTAGACAAGTCAGGGTTTGTTGTCAATTTGATAACGTTGTACATGTCCGGGTTCGATGTTATCATTGGTATGATTTGGTTATCCTCCTACCAGGCTAGTATTGACTGCTTTGCGAAGACAGTCAATTTGCGAGCGTCCGATGGATCCGAGATGATTGTAGCAACCTCTCAGGGCAACTGTTTTGTGGAGTCGTTTCTGGCGTATATCGAGGAGGTTCTGCGACGGGATCTGAGTGTTGATTTATTAGAGACTAGAGTTGTCTCAGAGTATCAGGATGTCTTTCAGGATATACCTAGGTTACCTCCTGTGTGAGAGGTCGAGTGGTGTATTGAGTTATAGCCAGGCACAATCCCGATATCCCGCGCACCCTATCGTATGACACCAGCTGAGATGAGGGAGATTCAGACCCAGTTAGACAAGTTGTTAGCTCAGGGTTTTATTTGTAGGAGTTATTCTCCGTGGGGCGCATCGGTCCTCTTCGTGAAGAAGAAGGACGGTACTATGAGATTGTGCATTGATTATAGAGAACCGAACAAGGTCTCTATCTGAAATAGGTACTCATTACCTAGGATTGATGACTTGTTCGACTAGTTGCAAAGAGCGTAGTATTTCTCGAAGTTTGATCTGCATTCTGGTTATCATAGTTGCGAGTTCGGGAGATGGATTTTCCCAAAGCCGTTTTTCCTGATTCGATATGAACCTTTCGGGTTTCTGATCATGCCATTTGGGTTGACTAATGCTCCCGTGGTATTCATGGATTTGATGAACGGGGTTTTTTTGTCCCTTCTTGGACCAGTTTGTAATTTTCTTTATCAATGATATTCTCATTCATTCGAGATCGGAGGCAGAACACAAGCAGCATCTACGGTTAGCTTTGAGGACTCTACAAGAGCATCAGTTTTATGCTAAATTCAGCAAGTGCGAGTTTTGGCTTTAAGGAGTCAGATTTCTTGGCCACGTCATCAGCAGATAGGACATAGCAGTGGAACCGGCTAAGGTTACAGCAGTTCTTAATTTGGAACCGCCGAAGACGATGACAGATATTCGAAGCTTCTTGGGTTAGCCGATTATTACAGGAAGTTCATCCTAGACTTCTTGAAGATTTCGGCGCCACTTACATGCCTTACGAAGAAGGGTGTACAGTTCATTTGGAACAGAGAGTGCCAGGAGGCCCTTGATACTTTAAAGACTAAGTTGACTACAGCGCCGGTTTTGACTATTCCGAGCAGCGACAGGACGTACGTCATTTACACAGATGCATCATTGGCAGGTTTAAGAGGCATTTTGATGCAGACTCAGAGGGTAGAAGCATATATCTCATGACAATTTAGGGTGCACAAGCAGAACTATCCCACTCATGATTTGGTATTAGCAATAGTGGTATTTGCACTGAAGTCACGAGACATTACTTATATGGAGTGCAATTTGAGTTGTTCATCGACCACCAAAGTTTAAAGTATCTTTTCTCCCAGAAGGAACTCAACCAGAGATAGCGACGGTGGATTGAGTTTATTGAAGACTACGAATTCTAAGATGTACAAGGACTTAAAGAGACACTTTTGGTGGAGTGATAGGCGTAGGAAGATTTCAGAGTATATAGCTTAGTGTCTTACCTGTCGGTAAGTGAAGGTGGAACATTAGAGACCGGTAGGAACACTTCGATCTTTTCCCATTTATAAATAGAAGTGGGCGGACTTTTTTTTATGAACCTTATTGTAGGATTGCCAAAGTCGGAGAAAGAAAATGATTCTGTTTGGATGATAATGGATATACTAATGAAGCCAGCATATTTCATTCCAGTAAGGACAAATTCTATCGCCGAGGCATATGCGAGGATATTTGTTCGAGAGATAGTTCGACTTCATGGAGTTCCAAACATGATTGTATCAAATCAAGGTTCAGTGTTCACTTCACACTTTTGGAAGAATTTCCAGGATTCACTTGGTAGCAGACTATCATACAGTAGTATATTCCACCCATAGACGGATGGTCAGACGGGGAGAGTAAATCAGGTGTTGGAAGATATGTTACGGGCTTGTGTTATTGACTTTCAAAACAGCTGAGAGGAATCATATTCCACTGATAGAGTTCACTTATAACAGCAGTTATCAAGCTATAATTGGTGTGACTCTGTATGAAGCATCGTATTGGAGGCCTTGTAGATCACCTATATGTTGGGTAGAGCCGGAGGATAGTTTAATACTTAGGCCAGAGCTTATGAGATAGATTACTGAGAAAGTAACATTGAGCAGAGATTAGATTCTAGCTGCTCAGAGTCAGTAAAAGAGCTATGTAGATAAGAAATGAGGACATTTGGAGATTCAGATTTGAAGAGTTAGTTGTGCTGAAAGTTTCATCTATGAAAGACGTTCAGCGATTCGGAATGCGAAGAAAGCTTGAGTTGAGATATATTGGACCGTTTCGGATTTTGGAGCTTATTGGGGCTGTTTCATATGGACTAGACTTTACAGCATCGATGTCTAGTGTACATAAAGTATTTCATATTTCAATGTTCAAGAAGCAATTACATGATGAAGAGCAGCAGTGAGTGTTGAACACATCAGAGATTTAGCTTCAGGATGATTTGACTACGATTGAAATCCCAGTTTATATACTTGATAGAGAAGACAAGAAATTTAGAAACAATATATATTTTTTCTTTTCCTTGGTAAAAATTCAGTGGAACTAGAAAGGAGTTGAAGATGACTTTCGGAGTGCGAAGATATTATGCCGCGTGACTTCCTGCAACTATTGAGGAAGTGGGTTGATTTATGTGTGCGATTATTTGTGTGGTTATATTTAGATTTAATGCTAGAATGAGGATATTTCTGCTTAATTCTAAATCTTTTGGAACACATGGTATATATATGGGGGGTTCCTTGTTTGGATTTTTCGCCCGACGTACTAGTTCCATTCGATTAAGGGTTGAGTGGGAATATAGTCATTCTGGATTGTTAAATATAAATATCTCTATATGCTTATCAAGATTAAATATTTCGAGATGTGTATGTGTGCGGGTTGGATTAGACCCTCGTCGTGCTTTTCAAGTATCTTTATGTGTTTGAGTATAATTTCTGAATTTCGAGGACGAAATTCTTTTAAGGGGGAAGAATGTAAAACCCCGAAAATTTGAATATAGTGTGATAAATAATTATAAATATGTTATATAGTGAAAATAATGTATTTTTATGTTTGAGTATGATAAGAATTGATTTGAGATCAATTCAATGTATATTTGTGAATATATGAGTGTAAATAAACAAAACATGCACAAAGGCCAAGAGTGAAAATCTGAGAATTTTGACCAGTTGAGAGTTTCTATATTTTACATACTCATTCAGTTATAATCTAGAAAAGTGTATAAGACCAAAGTTGTGGGTCTCTTCAATAGCTTTCCAACGAATGTTAAATCACCTCATTCCGAGATCGTATGAGAAAGTTACAACATTTTTACCAAACCCCAGTCTGAGCACGGCCCAGAACTCTGAGCAGTCGACCGCCGTGGTCGCTGCGGTCGACCGCTGGGCGTACAGACCCAGCTTCAGTTCTGTTTCGGGTTGGTTTTGTTTATACCAAACCCGGTTGTTACCCTACTTATATATACTCGTTTTGAAGCTCTCAGAACCCTCTTTTGAACCCTAATAGCCTCAGCCCCCCTTCTCTCTCCCCTCTCAAACCCTAACTTCGTTTTTGGTGATTTTTTGAGGAGTTCGAAGGATTTGCGATGGATTTTTGTATGGATCAGCAAAGGGGATCATTCTCTTGTGAATCTAGGAGCTTTGTTCACCTTAGAGGCGAGTAACATCTCGCCCAATCTCTCACCTATGTTTTTACAAGCTTTTCTAACGATTTTAATGAGTTTTCTTGAGCCTAAATCACTACTTTGCGTATATAGATAGATCTTTATGATATGAGATGTGAAAACCAAGTAATTCAGTTTTTAAACACTCACCAATGATTTTGGTTAAAGAGATCTAAACCTAAAAATGCTTTATTAAGAGTTAAAATTTCGATTTACTGTTTTATAACTTTTAAATCATGTGTATATAAGCTCACAAATCTTGGTGATGTTTTTGTTTACATGCAAGATATTATTATATGATGATTCATATGTATTAGAATGTGTAATATATTGTTAGGAAGCTTGGGTGTATTGTTTGGATCGATTTCGAAGCAGAACAGAAACCTGGAAAAGCTTCTGTCCGTTTCGCGGTCGACCGCGTGTGACGCGGCGGTCGACCGCTGGGCGTTCTGTCGAGCAGAATGCCTCTGCCCTATGCGCGGTCGACCGGAGTGGTCTCTGCGGTCGACCGCCGCGCTGTTTGTGTATATATTTGTTTTGGTTGTGTATTTTATACGCCCGAGGGGTCGCCTCGATTATCTGACACTACATTGTAATGATAGTGACTTGTCTATACATGTGAGTTGACACTTTTGACACAAGTTTAGACCCGCACATCGAGTCACGTGCGAGTTTAGGATATGTATATCTTTCCACATATACCTTTGACAATTGCACCTCATTACTTATAGTCCAAGTGTTGGGCATATATTACTATTGATCTATGTGTTGGATACTTATCATTTCGGTCCATGTGTTGGACACGTATTTTATTCAGTCCATGTGTTGGACATGCATTCACATTTCAGTCCTTGTGTTGGACTATAATCCATTGAAGTCCTCGTGTTGGACTATAATCCACTAAAGTCCTCGTGTTGGACTATAATCCATTTCAGTCATCGTGTTGGACATTTACATATTTGACCACGTCTTGGACATTTGTTAAGCTATGAGTATGACACTTATCTGAATCAGGATACAACATGATTACATGAGATTTGGACATGATAGCTACCTAGACAGGATACGACACTTATGTGATATTGACCTTTGATACTTATATGGTTTCGGCGTGACTTTTGTTTAAGTATTAAGATGGACTGGTTCTTTTAGTTTACTATTCATGTATTAGACTTCGGGTTTGGTAATTAGGGATTTATAATTTGAGATAAAAGGTATATACATGAGAGTTTCCTTGTTTGGATTATTTCGCTCGACGTACCTATGCTCGTGTTGTAATTTACTAAATACTAAAACTCATTATTTGCTAGGAGTGATGATTTTAACTATTATGTAATAACTGTACTTTCTGTATACAACGAGCCCTTTCCCTTGGGGTTGGTTGTGATGTTGCTCGCTAGCGCTTTGACGCTCGTTGTCCCTCCCATTTCAGGTAACGAGTCAGGTGCACGGAGAGTCGCAGGTTGATGGCGATGTACATTAGCATCCATCTTTCCTTCATAGTTTTATTTTATTTATGGAGCTCCACTGTAGACTTTGTTTAGATATTTGAGGACTTTATTCTAGATGTTGTAAAGGCTGCGTGCCTTATTTCCTTTACTCAGACTTGTTGTATTTGAGATTTGTTAAGAACTCCAGTTTATTCATTTCAATCATTGACTTTGTATTCCTATATGTTGAATGATGAAATATTATTTTGATCTCTATCATTTCATCAGTTATCTCTTGTTGTTTTTTTTATTTGCTTTTGTACCTATACCTATTATTGACTCTACTAGAGTGATAGAATTGTGATGGTGAAACATGTTATTGCACGGTGTGGTGCATGGCAGGTTTGATATTTTTGGTTTCACCTTGGACTGCAGCCTTGTGTGAACCCAGGGGCATCACATAAATCAAAAATAGCAACAATGGGTTGAGTTTATTAAAGTCTACGAGTTTGCGATTTAGTATAATCCAAGGAAGGCTAATGTTGTAGTAGACGTATTTAGTAGGAAGTGTCGTTATCGGATTTTAGCTTTTAGGTGCTCGTTATAGCGAGATCTTCACACCCTTAGCCAATTTTATTTTAGACCGAAGATCGGCAGAGGCAGCACATTTTTAGGAGCTTTGTCTGAGTAGCCATCTTGGAGTAATAAAGTTGTCAGAGCTCAGCTAGAGGACTCTTGGATTCAAACTCGAAAGGGGGAGATGTTCGTAGAAAAATTTTGTAATAAGAAAATGATAAGAGAATTACGTTTGATTTTATTCTCTCTAACTGCTTAGAAAAAGAATGTTTATAAGTCTCTCAACTCTCAATTACAATTAAATTCCTGATTACAAAAGAGAGGAGAATGAATTTGAAATCTCCCCTTTGTTTAGGTCTGGGTTCTTCACGGTGGTGATAGAGTGCCTCCCTCGAATGCTCACGTCGAGTTTGCTCTCCGTTGACGATCCGAACGTATTGTTTCACTGGAACATGGTCTTCTCCTCACGATTTGACGCTGTGGAGAACTTGCGTGGTAAGTTTAAAAATAACTCTTAATGAGTTAATAACTCAGAGCGAGTTTTAGAAGAACTTGCAGAGCAAGTTTTAAACTCTGGTCGAGTTGAGAAGAACTCTTAGAAAGAGTTCACAAGCCAAGCCGAGTAATCTCAAATGCTTCAATAAAAGCCTTCCAAGATGATTCAAGAGTTTCTTCAAGTCGCTGATCTCCAAAGCTCCTTGTCGCTGAATTTGAAGATGGATGAAGGCCGATCTCCTTTTTATGACTTTCTCATGAAAAAGTCTAGCCCCTAACTCGGTTGAGTTTACTCCTATTTATAGGGGATTAAGGGGTGTAACTGTCTCTTAATTTGCTCCTAAGTGGGGCTAAATGGGGTGTAACCACCCCCTTAAACTGCTCCCCAAATCATGGGGAAAACGGTTTTGGAACCGTTCAGTTCGTGCTTTGAACGAGTCAAACGCTGAAAAATAGCGTTCTGCGCTCGAACTCTGCGTTTTAGATCTGAAATGCATAGTTGGGCCTGTTTTAGGCTGAAAAGGCACAGGTCGCGCTACGCAGAGATGAACTCTGCACCTGGGACGCAGAGTTGGGTTCTGCATGAACTCTGTGTTTTTGGACCTGGGACGCAGAGTTAGGCTCTGCATGAACTCTGCGTTTTTGGACCTGGGACGCAGAGTTGGGCTCTGCATGAACTCTGCGTTTTTTCCGTTAGACGTAGAGTTGGGCTCTGCATGAACTCTATGTTTTTAGACTTGGGATGGAGAGGTGGGCTCTACATGAACTCTGCGTTTTTATCATTGGATGCAAAGTTGAACTCTGCATGAACTCTGTGTTTTTGGACCTGGGACGCAGAGTTGGGCTCTGCATGAACTCTGCATTTTTGTCGTTGGACGCAGAGTTAAACTCTGTGTTTTATGTCCACGAACTCTGCATTTTGACTCTGTAATGCAGAGGCAAGTCTTAGGCATTTTGACTTCCATCATCGATGTTTGATGGGAATCAGCTATCTGTAGTGATTTTTAGACAGCCTACAGGAGATCTCCAAAGAGGCAAAGGCTGAATGGACCATTGAAGCAGATGGAGGACTTGGAATGAAGGACCGGTTAGTGATGTCGAGTGATCTGCAGTTGAAGAAGGACTTATTTGACGAGGCGCATCATACTAGGTACACAGTACATCTAGGCACAACTAAAATGTACAAGGACCTGAAGAGACACTTTTAGTTGAGCGGCATACGTTGGGAGATTGCAGAGTATATGGCTAGATGTTTTACCTGCCAGTAAGTGAAGGCAAAATATCAGAGACCGACAGAAACCCTACAGCCTTTACCCATTCCGGAGTGGAAGTGGGCAAATATTTCTATAGATTTTATTATAGGATTTGCTAAGGTCGAAGAAGGGAACCGATTACGTTTGGGTAATAGTTGATCGGTTGATAAAGTCAGCACATTTCATTCCGTTAAAGACGATGTACATGGCAGAGACGTATGAAAGGATATTCATCTAGGAGATTGTGAGATTACATGGAGTTCCAGAGACAATTATATCAGACCGAGGCTCGGTTTTCACTTTGTACTTTTGGAGGAGCTTCCAAAACTCTTTCGGTAGCCAGTTATCATATTCTAGTGGTTTCCACCCGCAGACAGATGGACAAACCGAGAGAGTCAACCAAGTATTGGAGGATATGTTATGGGCTTGTATTATAAATTTCCAGGGCAGCTAGGACGACCACATCCTATTGATTGAATTCGCTTATAACAATAGTTACCAAGTGAGAATTGGTGTGGCACCGTATGAGGCGTTATACGAGAGGCCTTGTAGATCGCCTATTTGTTGGGCAGAACCAGAGGATAGGCTATTGTTTGGACCGGAGTTAGTGAGACAGACTACAAAAAAATAACAATAATTTGGGAGCACATTTTGCAGCGCAGAGTCGTCAGAAGAGTTATGCAGATCAGAGATGATGACCATTAAGGTTCTAGCTTGGGGACTATGTATTATTGAAAATATCACAAATGAAGGGAATTCAGTGTTTTGGTAGATGGGGAAAAGCTTACCCCAAGGTATATCAGTCCATTCAGGATAGTAGAGTACATTTGAGCCGTTTCATATTGGCTAGATCTTCCAGCATTGATGTTGAGTATACACGATGTCTTCCATGTTTCGATGCTTAAGAAGCATCTACGTGACGAGGAGCAACAGCGAGGGTTAGACACGCTAGAGGTCGAGATTCTTAATGATATGACTATTATTGAAATTCATGTGTGAGCAGATAAATTGATTCCTTTAGTTAAAGTTTAATAAAATCGGAAAGGAGCTGAGGAAGTTTCTTAGGACGCGATGAGGATATGCATCGCGATGACTTGCACCTATTTGAGCAAGTAAATTGTTTGGATATGATTCGCCTATGTTTATGATTATCTATATGCTCATATCTATACTTAACGCTAGAATGGTGGTATTAGCACTTAGCTTCTAATTATTCGGAACACATGGTATATATATGAGGGTTCCTTATTTGGATATTTTGCCCGACGTACTAATTCCGCTTAGTTAGGAGTTAAGTGGGAGTATTTATATTCTAGATTGTTAAGTATAGATATCGAGGAGGATTCTGAAGGGAACACAAAGATGTTATGCATCGCGACTACCCACACATGTTTGAGCAGATAAATTGATTGATTTTAATTGGTGTTCATGATTATCCATATAGTTATATTTATATTTAACGCTAGAACGAGGGTATTAACACTTAACTCATAATCATTCAGAACACATGATATATATATATATATATATATATTATATAATATCATATATATATATATATATATATATATATATATTGAGTGGAAAATCATGCACTGACATACACAAGCTTGAATCTGGAAAAATAACCAGTTAAAAGTTTTTATATTTAACACATCGATATAGTATGAATTTGGAAATACTCAAAAGACAAAAGTTGTAGGAATTTTCAATAGCTTTCCAAAAAATCTTAGATAACCTCATTCTATGATTAGACAAGAAAGTTATAGTCAAAATACCGAATGTTGATTTCCTAGTCAGATTAGGTTTCCTGATTCGGGTCAAACAGTTTTGTTTCAGGTTTGCCTCTATAAATATATGTGTTTTCATGAAAATTCTATCTTTTTATCAAATCTCTAAACCCTAGTAGTCACCCACTTCCCTCAAAAACTCTAGATCAC
Organism: Asparagus officinalis; assembly: GCF_001876935.1. Lineage (NCBI taxonomy): Eukaryota > Viridiplantae > Streptophyta > Magnoliopsida > Asparagales > Asparagaceae > Asparagus > Asparagus officinalis. Next base: position 66,605,876 of record NC_033798.1, on the reverse strand, counting down.
TTTTTAGTGAATTTTAAGAGCTTTGTGAAGCAAATATCGAGAAGAGGACGAGTTTGTCGGCTTTTGGCGAGGGAGAACTTGTTTTCTTGCATCGTTGAGTTTTTTCAACAGCGTTTGAGGTAATATAATATTCTTCCAAACCCTTCTCTTAGTAAAGATTAAGTTTTTATTAATTATAATGATTAATCTCAAGTTGAAGTTTAACCCCATGCTTTAAAAACATAATTTTTAAGGTTAAATCTTAATCTAATGATAGATATGAAGTTTATTTCTTGTTGTTTATGTTAGTAACATGATCATGATTATTAGGGTTACTTTTAATTTTTTTTTAACTTGTTAATCATATCCTAATCATATTTAAACCCTAAATTTATTATTAATTGAGTTTTCATGTAAAAGAGAGATGTTTAAACCCTAGGTTTGTGATACCTAAGTTCTGTAAACATGTTTAAATAATTTTTCATCTCTGTTAATTATATAGAATTTTTCATTTTTAGTTAATCTTATGGACAAATTTCATGTTTTATTCAAGAAATTAATTAATTAGGATGTTAACCCTAATTAGATTAAATCAAAAGTTTAATTTTTGTGGAGATGATCTTCTGTTATTTAATATTTAAGTTTTAATATTATTATATGTATCATGATGATATAAATAAGTGTTTAAATATAGTTACAAATTATGCAAACCCAAAAACCTAAGAACCATATATTGCTCTGGCTGGTCGACCGGCGCTCTAGGGGCGGTCGACCGGTAAAGTCATGTGTGCACACGTTGTGCACAATGCTCTGTTTGGTTGACTAACGCCCTTGGGACGGTAGACCAACCTAGGATTTTTTGAAATGTAGTTTTATTTCTTGTTTTTATTTTTGAATGCGGTCGCGCGGATCGAGTCGCACGATGATATATGTACAGTCATGGGTAAACCTGAATAGTATCGTAGCACACCACAAGTATCCCGAAAGGGGATTATGATGAATTTTGTTTCGATTACACTTGAGATAAAAGTTGATTACACATTTATATACATGTTGGATATTGTTGATGAGCACTACTCAGTACTACGTTGAGTAGTGCGTCGATATATCATTAGTACAGGCCATTGAGTCGGGTTTAGGATGTTTTATCTAGTAGTTCGTCCCGCACTAGGGTGCGATAAGGCTTGTGAGCCATATTTCTAGGATACCTACTTAGTAGTCTGTCCTGCACTCGTGTTACGTACAAAGATGCGAAGAGACTAATGAGCCGTGTACACTGTTAGGATATCGACCGAGTATTCAAGTTTTAATAATATTATATGAATTATGATGATATAAATAAGTGTTTAAATATAGTTACAAATTATGCAAACCCAAAAACCTAAGAACCAGATATTGCTCTAGCCAGTCGACCGGTGACCGGCGCCCTAGGGGCAGTCGACCGGTAAAATCAAGTATGTGCACGTTGTGCACAATGATCTATTCGGTCGACCGACGCCCTTGGGGTTGTCGACCGAGGTTGTCGACCGACCTAGGATTTTTTGACATGTAGTTTTATTTCTTGTGTTTTTTTGAATGCGGTCGTGGGGATTGAGTCACACGATGATACATGTATACTCATGGGTAAACCTAAATAGTGTCATAGCACACCACAAGTATCCCGAAAGGGGATTATGATGAATTTTATTTCGATTACACTTGAGATAAAAGTTGATTACACATTTATATACATGTTTGATATCGTTGATGAGCACCGCTCAGTACTACGTGGAGTAGTGCGTCGATATACCTTTAGTACAGAACATTGAGTCGAGTTTAGGATGCTTTATCTAGCAATCCGTCCCGCACTAGGGTGCGATGAGGCTTGTAAGCTGTATTTCTTGGATGCCTACTTGGTAGTCTGTCCCACACACATGTTACGTACATAGATGTGATGAGACTAATGAGCCGTGTACACTCTTAGGATACCAACCGGGTAGTTCGCCCCGCATGATGATACGATGAATAAGAATCTTGCAAGGATTTGCATTGAGACGATTGTTGATAGCTTGAGTCGTTGGCGGATGGCAGTTATGTATATGACTCATTGCTGAGATATATGATCGATGTATTTTTTCCCTTGAAAGTACGCGGGGTTATATACTAATATTTATCTTATTTTCTCAGTGATAGTGGAAGATATTATAAATATGATATTATGAATATCTTTACTTTCTGTATTGGTATATTTTATTCTTAGGTTGGGATTAATGATTTGCGATTCACAATTTGAGATATATGGTATATACATGAGGGTTTTCTTGTTTGGATTATTTCACTCGACGTACTAGTCTCGTGTTGTGGGTTTCTAATTATTGATTTCATTTAGATTGTTTATCTGTGTTAATATTTAGGCATCTACAATTTGAGACATATGGTATATACATGAGGGTTTCCTTGTTTAGATTATTTCGATCGACGTACTACGTCTCGTCTTGTAGGTGTCTAAATATTAACTCCATTAGATACGGGGAAAATGATCTAGGTAGACTATGCTTAATAGGTAGAGCCTACACTTCATCTAGCAGTCCTTCCCCTGGGGGAGGATGGAGGTGGTCTTGTTGTAGCACTCTGACACTCTTGTTGTTGTTCTTTTTGTTTTAAAATTTCTTTTCAGGCAGTTCAAAATTTTGGAGAGCCGCAGGATGATAGAGTTCTTGCATAGTCATCATTGCATGAGTTATCAGTAGAGGCTCTATAGTAGATTTATGTTTCCATTCAGTTATTTGAGTTGTATTTTATTTTGTAAAGGCTATGAGCCTTAGTTACATTTCCAGTTGATTCATGTCAAGATATTTTAGATTATTTCAGAGATCAGGTGTTTATAGTTTTATTCATTTATAACAGGTTTCATTTATAAGATTTATCCTTCTATACCATATCTATTGTATTTATTTACCTTATTTTGCTTGTTTTGTACCTACACTTCTTTTTTATTCCACTAGAGGATATTATTATGATTGGTGAAACATGTTATTGCACAGTGTGGGTGCATGGTAGGTTTGACATCTCTCGATTCATCTTGGACTACAGTTGTAGGCATATAAAACTGCCTATAGGTCACTGAATACAGCTCGGCACGGTGATACGACAAACCAACGAACCATCGGGTGACGTATCTAAACACGAGCATTAGTCCACAACACCGAAGCCAAGTGACACGCAACGAAGCGGATTAACGAGGCGACGAGGTTAACGAATCGCACGCAAGCAACGGAATGCATCCACTCGCGTGCGGAATCAAGCTAACGGTTCGGTGAATCAACGAGTCATCCAACTGTAGAACGGATTCGAACTCAAACACCGAAGCGGATTTACTGCCATATCGTGATCCGGACTGCCAAATCAGAGTCCAGATCAACAACGAAGCGCAGAACCAGAAAACGGACGCAACGACGAAGTTCGGATAAACCGCGAAACCACAAAACCGGACAACGGCGAAAGCTCAGCCAAAAGAAAAGCCATCTAGGCGGCTCGGCCGCGGAAACCACCTCGGTTGGCTCGGCTGGCCGAAGGCCACCATTGGTGGGCTCACGAGCGAGGCCAGCCTTGAGGTGGCTGGCGCGGCGCGAGCCAAGGCGGGCGTTCAGGTGGCGAGAAGCCACCTGGTTGGCGCGGAAGCACCAGGTCGCATTCCGAGGCCGTGAGATGGCATGTGGCATAAATTCCTGAGCGCCAGATCCACTTTCAATTGCCTATAAATAGACCCCTATGCCTCATTTGTCAAAGGTTGGAATTTTTGGAGCCGAAACGCTGCTGGATTGAGAACTAACCCTCGGATTTGCAACTTAGAAGACTTGGACTCTAAGATCTAGTTCTTGGCGATCGTCCTCGCTATTTTAGGCAGGAGTTCGAGAGATCAGATCTAAGATCTACACGGTTTCCCTCCGGATCAAATCTTGGCCTTTGATCCCAAGAAGAGTCTCGATTTCACTTGGTCGATTTCGATAACTTGGGCTATTATTTCCTTGGCGAAATAATCCCCTCGGCCGTTATTTCCTTTGTGAGATAACGCCCGTTATACCGTGTAGATCCGACCGGATCTAGATCTCGCGGTGGTCCATGGATAAACCCCAGCGCAGGCAAAGAACCCACAAAAGCGAGTGACCGCAAAACAGGAGCTCGTGATTCGTTCGACAAACAAGAAAGATTGTAACTTTTTATTTTCTTTTGATCTCATTGTAACCGGATCTTATAAAAAGACCGGATCTTTGTAATCGATAAACAATTACTAAAGAGTGTACAATGGAATCAATGAAAGCTACAATTTTTCCCGCGAACAATCTGGCGACCACATGGGGAGCCACCGATCTCGCTGCCGAGATCGATGCGTCACAGCCACAGATCTCGATCCCGATCGAGGAGGAGGTCGAATATGAATTCGACCAACAGAAGTTCGAGGAGTATCTGTCATCCTCGTCTGGATCGACCTCCCCCCGCAAGTTGAAGCTACCAACGATGATCTCACCCCGATTGACGCCAAAGTTGCGTCGGGTGAGGCTCCACCAACCTCCAACCAGATCAAGCAGGTTCCTACCAATTCCTCCATCACTAAAGGAGCGGTGACTCTCTCAAAGAGAGCCTGCCAAAGGCGACGCCAACGTTTGGCCAAAGAATTTGCCAAATCGATGGAGTCCACCGACGGAATCCGCTACAACGTGGATCTGAAGAACAGGAGAGGCAAACAGCCTCAACGACCGATGAAGGGCGACTCCTCCAAGCCGCCAACGAACGAATGGGTCCGTGTCAAACGGAACCGTTCGACACTGGAGGAGCGCATTTGCAAGCGCCGCGCAATATCAGCGTAAGCACAGGCTCAAGTCCAAGAGGCCCGAAGAAGATTGCAAAAGGCTGAAGCGGCGATTCAGGCTAAGGCACAATCATTGTAGCCTTCGAAGCAAGTTCAACCTCCGGCGAACCGACCGAAGTCGCCGGTAATTCCACTAGCTTCTCCGGTAGATCCTGCAGAATCATCCCGAAGAAGGAGGTCAGCTTTGGAGCGCCTCGGTCCAATTCCCGATGAAAGAGGCAAAGCTCCTGTCCAAGAACGTTTGGGCCTGGTGAAGAAGCCCCGAACAACTCAACACGCTGAGGATTGCCGTCACCTCCAACATGACAAGGAGCTCAAGGCAGCTGCGCGCACTAATTTGCGCATCGAAGTCCAAGAGCCCGCTGAGAACTCACGCCCAAAAAGGCATGTCTCGAGGCACGTGACTCTTGAGAGCCCAAATAAGGCAGTTCGCCCTCAGAGGGAAATGTTGTCGTCTGATGACGATGACATTATACCTGAGAAGTCATGCCGACACATGATAGGTTACTCTGACTTTCAAACCAACGTGTTGTACTATCGTGATGGGAGTACAAGGAAAACCAGAAAGAGGAGTCCCCGAGGGCTAGAAACTCAATGCCCCTGTTCCAAACTCATTCGGGCGGTATTGTCTGAGTGCAACTGCATCAAGACGGTCCCCGAAAGAGTTTCGGTTTTCGAACGGCTCAGTACCGAAACGCCGAAACCAAGGCCTAGGCGTTTCCGACGAAGAAGAAGAGCAGTTGAAGACGGAGAATTTCCGAGGGTCACCACGAATATGACCAGCAAAGGGACTTCGGCACAAGATAATCCTGAGTCAATCCCGGAAGTACCCCGGCGTGTAACCCGTCTGTAGTCCGGAGCTATCATACGAGCAATATATGGTAGGATTCGGACAAGATTACCTCCAGAAGATGAAGAATCGGATGTCGGCTCTGCAGTTGCATCGGACAATACGGTATCCAGTGACGGACAACCCCGCGAGACACTTATGATAAGTGCAGAACAAGTGGCCAAAATGCTCGAAGAAGCCATGGCCAAACAATAGGAGAGCTTCAAGTTCGAAATGCAGATGGCCATGCAGAGTATGAGAGAAATGCATGACCAACAAATCCAAGCGCTGACAAACCAGCAGGGCGAGCCAAATCATCGTAACCAGATTGATCTGGAAGATGAGGAAGCCCACCATGCCAATAATAATCCCATCAATGCAGGGGGTGGTAACGAGAATGCTGACGAAGACTCAGGTGAAAACCTGAAGATTAAGAATCTCGAGAGCAAAATCAATACGTTGATTTCCGCTCAAGAGATGAAGAAGACGGGCATTCCTTGTTCCTACCCAAGAGAATGGGAATCAATCCCCTATCCGGCGAAGTCCAATCTAATCAACTTCACGCCGTTTGATGGGAAGGGTTTACCCACTCAGCATTTGATTTACTTCAAATCTTACTTGGATGTCATCTCTGGTAATGAGCCTCTGATGGTACGGTCATTCGTTGGCACTCTTCGTGGAGCCGCCTTCGATTGGTATCGTCGCCTCAAGCCAGGAAGCGTGAACAGCTGGGACGACATGGAGACTAAGTTCCTCGCTAACTTCTTTGACGACGACACCGAAATATCCATCGGGATGTTGCTTGATGAGAAACAAAAAGACGGGGAGTTGGTCGACGCTTTCGTCAAAAGGTTCCGGAATAAGGCGATGAATTGTCGGGACCCGATCACTGAGGAATTCATTCTCCAGAATTGCCACAACAACCTCGCACTGGACGTGTTGGAAGCAATGGGAACAGCACCGTCTGACACTTGGAAAGACTTGAAGGTGCGCGGTGAACAAGCCGAACGCTTCCTCCGAAGGAAGAAAGCCGAGAGGAACCGACCGACGGTTAATCCGCTGAACTCGAACTTCGCCTCTCGTGATAAGGGCAAGGCACCTGCAGCTGCTGATGGTGCTAATCAGACGTCACAACAGTAATCCCGAAGGTAGCAAAAGACTTCGGACCAGAGACTCAAAAAAGAGTATTCCTTCAAGGACGAAGACGTTCCAGCCATCTTCGAATCCCTCCTTGGAAGCAACAAGATCAAGCTACCACCTATCACAAATCAGGAGGAAGCTGACAACACGACGGATCCAAAGTACTGTGCATACTACAGGAGGGTCCTTCATCCCACCAAGGATTGCTTTACTCTCAAGAATAGCATTCAAACCTTGGTCGAAGCCGGCGTCATATCGCTGGGATAAGCCAAACAAGAATGGCAAGACTCCGATAAGTATAAGAGTATAAATTGCTCCTTCCTAGACTCCGACAAGTATAAGAGTATAAACTGCTCCTTCCTACACTCCGAAAAGTATACGAGTATAAACTTCTTCTTAAGACTCCGAAGAGTATACGAGTATAAACTGCTTCTCAATCCTCCAATAGGTGCATGAGGTTAAACTGCTTCCTTACATACTCCAACAGGTATATGAGTCTAAACTGTTTTCTTTTTTTCATGGGAAGTTCCAGGAGAATACCATGCTTGATATTCTTAAGGATAACCCGGACACCCAACTGAGTACAATACCAGACCCAGTTTTGCAAAGGAAGCTAGGGGTGGATGATTCATGTAACGGGAAGTTCCCAAAAGAAATCCATATAGTGTATTCTTAGGGATAACCCGGTCACCACAGCAAGGTGATGAATAAGAAACTCCCATTCAAATTCTCACCGCGTCTATGCACTCAACACTCTCATTGTTAGAGTCTGGACATAATATTCGGAATTGGTCAAACCTTTCTACAGTTAGGACCAAAACCAAAACCCCCTCTCGATTCCCCTAATGAACGAGAGGTCCACAAATCGAGCGATCAAACCTTCCTACAGTTAGGATCGTCTCAAACCTCCCAATTGGTCAAACCTTCTTACAGTTAGGACCACAGTCAAAATCCCCTCTCGATTCCTCCAATGAACGAGAGGTCCACTTTCAAATCGAGTGATCAAACATTCCTCGAGTGATCAAACATTCCTACAGTTAGGGTCAAAACCATAATTCACTCTCGATAAACGAGAAATTCACATTTAGTTCGGTTATCAAACCTTCTGACAGTTAGGGTTATCTAGATCTTCCAGATTCTCGGAGTGGAGATCTCACTTCTAGTTTCTTTTGCGCTGGAAATAGAATATAAAATTCTTCCTTTCCAGAATCAAGGAATAGAATATAAAATTCTTCCTTTCTTGTATTCGGGTTCGCCTTCACCCTAAAAAAAGACCGGGAAACAGAATATAAAATTCTTCCTTTCCCGCACCAATTTTTTCTAAGAATTTATCAATCTAGGATTCATCCTAGGAAGTTTATCCCGAATCCTAAGCAGAGATAAGTCTGCGCCTAACACGCGCTGCCGGTTTAGTCTTTTTTCCGTAGAAAAAGACACCAGAGTTTGATTCTGGGGTATTTTATCCCGAAACATAAACAGGGATAAGTCTGCGTCTAACCCGCGTTGCCGGTTAGTTCTTAACCGTTAAAAAGAACACCCGTCCGCATATTCAACATTGTGGCAGGTTGTTATTAATAACACCAAAATCCATGCCTTACACGTGTGGGGAATTTCATCCTGAATCCTAAGAAAGGATATGCCGACGCCTAACACGCGTCGCCGGTTTAGTCTTTTTCCGTAGAAAAAGATGCCAGAGTTTGATTCTGGGGACTTTGATCCCAAAGCCTAAGTAGGGATAAGTTAGGGTATAATACACGTTGTCGGGTAGCCTATTCCCGTAACAAGGGCAAAGCCTACGTATTCGAAGTCGTAGCGGCGAGTCTAAGAGAATTCACTCTCTTAGTACAACGTTACATGCGGAACGGATCTAGACAATCCACATGCTAGCCCGACTCAAACGGTAGTCGATAAAGGCTAATCAAATCCGTTGAAGGCTGGGGGTTAGCCAAAAATCCTAAAGTCAGCGCCTAACACGCGTCGCCGGGTAGTCTATTCCCATAAGAAGGACGAAGTCTACGTATTCAGTATCGTAGCACTAAGAGCGTTAACTCTCTTAGCACAACGTCACATGCGGAACGTATTTAACAATCTGCATGCTAGCCCGACTCAAACGGTAGTCGGTAAAGGCTCATCAAACCCGTTGACGGCTGGGGGTTTGTCAAAAATCCTATAAATACGAGAGTCACTGACGCATCAGCCTCATTAGTTGGTCTCGTGACTTGAGCATCCTACGACGTTCGAAACCCTAGGGCCAACGCCGGTCAACGCGTAACCCTAGGTCAACGCCAGTCAACGTACAACGTTCAAGACCCTAAGGTCAACGCTGGTTAGCGCATAACCCTAGGTCAACGCCAGTCAACGCGTTGCGATCAAGAGGTCAATGTACGACGTTCAAAACCCTAAGGACAACACCGGTCAACGCGTAACCCTAGGTCAACGCCGATCAATGCGTTGCAATGAAAGAATCAATACTCCGAAAAGTATACGAGTATAAACTGCTTCTTACTCCAATAAGGATAACTCAACAACACTACGTTGGACAACGCGTCGCAAATAAGAACTCAACGCCACAATCGATGGTCAGTTCTATGTTGAACCAACAAACACGAGCTAAAGATCAAAAAATCAGGAATCAACTTCAAGTTCAGAATTCCGACAACGGTCAGACAATAAATGCAGCACCGGAACCCTTACAGACATTCGACAAAGCACCGAATAGCCTGAAGGATTGAAGAAATCAAGAACAGAAGCCATTCCAAGGTCCCGTTACACCGACTGAAGGTTGGGACAATCATATCCAAAGTATTCCAGACTCTTCTATAAAAGAACGAGGCTGAAATACTTTGGAGGGGGTATCTGTAGGCGTATAAAACTGCCTATAGGTCCCTGAATACAGCTCGGCAAGGTGATTCGACAAACCAACGAACCATCGGGTGACGTATCTAAACACGAGCATTAGTTCACAACACCGAAGCCAAGTGACACGCAACGAAGCGGATTAACGAGGCGACGAGGTTAACGAATCGTACGCAAGCAACGGAATGCATCCACTCGCGTGCGGAATCAAGCTAACGGTTTGGTGAATCAACGAGTCATCCAACTGTAGAACGGATTCAAACTCGAACACCGAAGCGGATTTACTGCCATATCGGGATCCGGACTGCCAAATCAGAGTTCAGATCAATAACGAAGCGCAGAACCGGAAAACGGATGCAACGACGAAGTTCGGATAAACCGCGAAACCGCGAAACCGGACAACGGCGAAAGCTCGGCCAAAAGAAAAGCCATCTAGGCGGCTCGGCGGCCGAGCCACCTCGGTGGCTCG
>NC_033798.1:66514310-66595723 GCF_001876935.1 Asparagus officinalis | reverse complement strand
AGTGGCCGAGCCACCCAAGTGGCCGAGCCACGGGCGGATCTGGGCCCAAATCTGAGCCCAGATCCGCTTTCAATTGCCTATAAATATACCCTTATTCTTCATTTGTCAAAGGTTGGAATTTTTGGAGCCGAAACGTTGCTGGATTGAGAACTAACCCTCGGATTTGCAACTTAGAAGACTCGGACTCTCAGATCTGGTTCTTGGCGATCGTCCTCGCTATTTTAGGCAGGAGTTCGAGAGAGATCAGATCTGAGATCTACACGGTTTCCCTCCGGATCAAAGCTTGGCCTTTGATCCCTAGAAGAGTCTCGATTTTGCTTGGTCGATTTCGATAACTTGGGCTATTATTTCCTTGGCGAAATAATCCCCTCGACCGCTATTTCCTTCGTGAGATAACGACCGTTATACCGTGTAGATCCGACCGAATCTAGATCGCGCGGTGGTCCACGGATAAACCCCGGCGCAGACAAAGAACCCACAAAAGCGAGTGACCGCAAAACAGGAGCTCGTGATTCGTTCGACAAACAACAGCCATGTGTAAAAATAGGGGCGTCACAAGCAGCTAGACTAGTAGTGCTCGAGGAGCGAGTGGCGAGCCAGACTCCACCAGTTGCACCACCGCCTGTAGTTCCACCGTCGGTGGTTTCAGCTATTCTTATTTCAGAGAAATCATCAGTCGGTACACTAGGGATCACCCCACCATTAGTTATAGATGCAGAGCAGGAGGCTTGGCTTCGCCTAGTCCAGAGGTACCAGAAGATGAGGGCACCGAAATTTTAGGGATCATCAGATTCGCTTGTAGCCCACAAGTGGAAGGAAGATGTGGGGAATATTCTTGACTTGCTTGATGTGGATCCAATCCAGAAGCAAAGGTTAGCAGCTTTCAGCCTAAAGGGTGATCCCGATGGATGGTATAGGCTCTAGTTCACCCCAGAGCAGCGGGTGATACTTTTATGGGAGGATTTTGTCTATTTCTTCGACGAGCAGTACATCTCTTCTGCGGCACGGACCGGGAAAGATCTTGAGTTGACCAGATTGGAGCAGAAAGACATGTCTGTGGTAAATTATGAGAGTCGGTTCATGAGTCTACTTCGATTTACAGGCATGTGACAGTCAGGAGAGCGCAAGGCTCAGATGTTTCTTATGGGGGCTTCGTCCAAGTCTTAGACGCTACCTCGTGTCTAGGAGGTTTCGCTCAGTTAGAGAGGTAGCTGATGCAGCCATGTGTGAAAATAGGGGCGTCACATACTTAAAGTAGGATGATTGTAGTTGGCACCCACTATAGAATTTTCATGAATATATATTTTTTATTTTCTATTGTTATATGCACTGTCTATGTATATTTTATAAATTAGTTGTTAATTTGACATATTAAATTACTTTTTCTTTGTAGAAATTTCTTCTTTGACTTTTGGATTGTATAATCACTATATCACCATTCTAGCGTAGAAAGAACATCTATCTAAATGGCTTAAAGTCAATATTTGAGTTAAACGAAAATATATACTATTGCTAGTATGTGTATATATTTTTAAAGAAAATCATGTCAACATTTTTAAAATAAAAGATAATATTCTAAACTGTGATATTATAAAATATATATATATAACCAATTGAGTTAATAGCAAAAGAGAACTTATATTAAAAAACGTGAATAATAAAATAAAGAGGAAAGGTAATGGAATTGCCAACAGTACTACCACTAGCAAACTACAATGTAAAATTAACCAATTTTATGGAGTCAAATTACTAGCTATAAGCATTGAGGTTTTCACATTTATACTTTATAATTTATTAAAAGGATCATATAATCTTATATAATAAAATTGATTTAATACAAAATAGTAATATTATTGTAATAATATCGTTATTAGGGAAAATTCTTTATGAATATGTTCTTTATGTTACATAAGCTATGCACTCCAAATTATTGTGTCTTTTATGGAGTCAAAAAATTTGAATAAGAGCCTCTAATATTTTGCTCTCATAACAGCAAAATCTACCTAGAAATTATGGATATTCCAGATGAGTTATATATCCCATATACAATACACTTACCTAGGCAAGTGAGTTATAATAGAATATTTAATTCACATCATTTGGGCCAAGATTTGATAAGGACCTTGCATTAAAGAATATTTTTTAATATTTAGAGCAGATGGTGAAATGTATCATAATCTCCTTGCTCTAATTTCGCAAGAAAATAATTGTTCGTACTTTTAGTTTTACTTCTATGATACAGAGAATGAGTTATAAAATTAAATGAAAATATAGATAACATAAGTATGAGTAAAACCATAACTAAAAGTTAATGTAAATATGAGTCAAACTACAAGTAAAAGTTTAATGGACATATTTCAAGTAAATTCATATGAAAAATTCCTTCGCAAATTAAATGATCACCCAACTTTTAAAGACTTCAAGATACTAATTAATAGAGATGTTGTACTAGATCAATATGTTTATAACTCGTAAATAGTAGATCACATGACCACAGTCTGGATTAAATAAAATAATAATAATATTTTATTTGAAAGAGAGATTATTGAGTTAATGATCAATCCCACAAAAACTTCATTTCTTTTTTTTATTTTTATTCTATTTTTATTAATTTAAATAATAATAATATTTAATAACATGCATTGCACGTGCATCTCAACTAGTAAAAAAGAGTGAGGTTTTTTTGTTAAAATTGTATAAAAAAGATAAATTATGAGTCATCATGACCTTGCTCTTTTATTTCTTGTAGTGTCAAAATAGTAGGAAAAAAGTAGTATGCTTATCACTACTCCCTAAGCAATGTTTTCAAAAAAAAAAGAGATGTGTTTGAAAATGGTTTTTTCAGATAGGCACATCCTAATATTTATTTCTTAAAATCGATCTATTTGACATTTAATTATCAAAATTGACCATCTTTTAACCACGTCAGTATCGTGTGCTAAGATTTGGTTGATTTTTTTTAAATGCATTTTTTAGGCCATGTGAGATTGTTAATCGTGGGTAACTGGTAACTGCCACTAATTATAGACATTGGCAATGTCATACATAATATTCCTTTAAAAATTTTAATAAATATGATAATAGGCTAAATGGTTCAAGTTTTAGGGTTTTTTAAGTCTTTGAAAGGTCAGTGGGTTTAAATCCCTCATTTGTCAAATTAAATTATATTTAATTTTTAAATCTTTTTTAATATTGATAAAGTTTTATTTATCTGAAGCGGGCTCACAATCCCATATGAGATCTAGATTCAAGCCAAGGACAATTTAAAACAAACTTTACGTCTAGCACCTTAGCCCACTAAAACAAACTATTTAATTTGTTAAATATTTAAAAAGGTATAGCTTTGTTCGGATTGGTTTTTATTCAAAATTTTGAGTGGAATTATAATATGTTTGAATCAGAATTTTGGATGGGATTAGGTCGGACTATTTAATCCATTAAAATAAAACAATTTTGAGATTTCAGACTAAGCCCATGTGTGAATTGAGTATTATTTTGAACTAATAAGTCTTCATCCCTTAAAATAAATATTAAGGTATTTGGTTCAAGATTTTGGACGGGGATTAAGATTTTGGTTGGGGATTAAGTTAGATTAATTAGTCCTTTGAAATGAAATAGTCTTGAGATTCTGGACTAAAGAAGGGTGAGAGAGAAGGTGTTATTGTAATCCCGGGACACTTTATTATTTGGGATTAGATCTAAAAAGACAACATTACCCTTAAGTTTCCTAACAATTAACAGAGATTTTCATCTATAATTATTCCTCACGTGTTGTCGCCATATACTGATAACAACATTATTAAAAAAATTCAACTCATGCGGCTTTGGCAACATTACATTTGCACCTCTAAGAGAAATGAGCTTTCATATAACCATTGAATGATCATATTAGCGAATGGTGCCCTTTGTTGCTCCTAAGTCCTAGACTCCTAAAGACTTATGCCAATAGTTTCGAGTTTTCCACTAAGGGCCTGTTTGGTTGGTTTCTCAAAAATTATGGAAATGGAAATTAGTGCTTGAAACCCAATTTTCAAGCATTTCCACTCATTTCTCAGAACCAGATTTATCTTGTTTGTTTCGCATGGAAATAGAGGAATAGAAATACACTCATCAATTTCAATTGTTTGGTTGGGGAAAAAAAAATAAGAAATCAATGTATTGAAACAAGAAGAGGCTAGTGTATTGTGTTTGTTTGGGAAACAACATACCTGGAAACATGTTTAAACTCACCCCCCTGTAAGATGACCGGTCATACAGGACAAAAGAAGATTTATTTTTGCAAACACTCAAACAGCCACTTGCCAACGGTCAAAAAACAACGGCTACTTTACAAACACAGCCAAGTGAGATGAACAAAGCCAATATATAGCATGAACAAAGCCAGGTTACAACCACAGCAGAATTTTACTCATCCCTTGATCACATTCATCATTTCGTGAGATGAATACTTCGGAGGGGTCTCAAACATCAGAGGAAGTATGTTGTTTCTGCAAAATTCCAGCACCCCTCAAGCTGTGCAAGAATGGGAGGAACAAAGGTAGATATTTCTGGGGATGTGCAAAGTTCCCAAATAAGCAATGCAAATTTTTTGCTTGGGCTCACAATGGCAATGCAATGAAGAAGAACATGCAGGTGAGTGAAGAATTGCCTGTTGGAGAGGAGATAGCAGCCAAAACCAAACAACTAAAGAAAGCATTGAAGCAATTGAACCGTGAAGTCGAACTATGGAAAATTTGTTCATTCTTTCTATGTATTTTTTGTATGGTTTTAATTTTATTAAATATTGTGATTTGTACGTTGAAAATGAATTGAAGAAAGTTTGTATTGATATAACATATTATATGCAATCTATGAAGATATCTACATCTCTCTTGAAATGCAAGTAGTAAATTGAAGTATATAAGTATATAAGTATGTGTTAATAGAAATCCAAATAATCAACGGTTTCTGTGGGGAAAAAAATTTAAATAATGTTTATTTATAAAACAAACATATATATGTACATCAAGAACATAGAGTTAGGTTTTCAAAACAATGCTAAAATTTTAGTGTAATGTGCTCAGATTTGATCAAATATTATCATGGTATGCCTCACCATCAAAGTTTGGGAAAAATCATTGAAGGCTGCAATGTTGCCTCGCCTTTACAATGAATTATCAACTTTTGGTTGCATATCAGTGGTATGACATTCATCATAGCACCAAATGGATAATATTACATGCATATATATGTACATCAATAACATAGAGTTAGGTTTACAAAACAATGCTCAGACAAGATCAAATATTATCATGGTATGCCTCACCATCAAAGTTTGGGAAAAATCATTGAAGGCTGCAATATTGCCTCGCCTTTACAATGAATTATCAAACTTTGGGTTGCATATATCATAATATGACAATCATCATTGCACCAAATGCATAAGCTTACATACCAGGAATTTTAATGCACACAAGTGAAAGATAGCCATACCAGTGCATTTTGAACAATGCAGGTTGCATACCTGACACAATACCCCAAATAAGCTTACCTGTACGATGACAAAAGATAAGATAGCTGAAAGAAAAGCACAACTAGCACAAGAAATGTCCAGACAAAACAAAAACAGGATAAGGATTGGATCAAATAGCACATTAAAACTCCAGAACAATGAAAGAATATAAAATGTCACCTGAGAATTATATAATAGCACAAGAATGAAATAATATAACATATGCAATAGTAATAATGTCCTGGGAGACAATGTATAAGATAGAAGAGGCCTCAATTGCCAGCCTCACATGGGAGTATCACATATACTCTGGTAAGTCTGGACCAGCTTAGCCACAGAAACAACACAAGGTACAAAAAGTAATGAAACTGACTGCCTGTTAATGAGATAATATATCCTGACTAACTTTTGATCTTAGGGTGTGTTTGACATCCACCTAAAATTGGGTCAGGATTGGATAAAATAGCACAATGTATAAGATAGAAGCTGATAATAGCACAACATATGCAAAGAAAATGCAGGTTCCTTACACACCAAAAGTAAGACATTCTTCATATATCAAAGTCAGAAACCATAGATATATGAAGTAATTGATATCCTGGATATCAATTACTTCATATATCCATACAATAGATATACCAAAACAATGTACTCCCAAAAGTCAGACAGAATAGAAACACTACTCACTAGACCTCATTCTTCATTCTCTGAATTTGGCTTGTGTTCTGTCATGAAAGCATCCAACAGAACCCTTTGACCAAACTCAGACTTGCAATTAAAATGTCTAGCAGCTTGTTCATTCTCAAATAGTTTATCAAAAAACTTCTCCAATATTTCAATTGGATACTTACCTTCATAACCAAAGACAGCTTTCCCAAGTTTCTCAGTCCAATGCATGTTAACAGATTTCATAGATTCTGAAAACCCTTTCACCTCTTCAACCATTTGTTTCATAAGTTCAGTGTCCATGTTAGCTTTACCACCCTTTCCTTTGCTACTATGTTTTTCAAGGATTTTAGCATTGCGCACACCTCTAGCTGGTTGGGAGTTTGTAGTAATAGAATTGTGCTTAGCTTTTGGTTGAGAGGGGTTGTCATCTAATTCCAGTATATCTCGATAATTATCCTCATCATCACCCAAGTTGATAGGTTCAGAACCACCAATATTTTGTGCCACATCTTTTGCCATGTCACCCCTAGCTTGATCATCCCCAATTATTATTGCCAGATCATCATAATGTAGCAGAGGCTTGTTGATGTAGTCTTTCAGCCTACAATTACTCTTATCCTGCACATTAATATATAGTCAATTGGTAAGATATATTGCATAAATTTAAATATAATTGATATATAAACAACTAAATGTACCTCCCTCCATCTATCAAAACTCTCAACATCCATAGTGATGGTCTTTGTATCTGCATCCCAACCTGCCCCACTTAGATTACGACATGTTTGCATATCAAAAAAACGAGTGCGTAGACTTTTCATGTGATGCCTCACATGCTTTGAAGTGAATTCTGTGCCAAAATGATCATTGACTTCAAGGGCTGCCATGTGAAATGCAGTCTCCTTGAAATTTTTATCAACCTTAAACCCTCTCTTAGCCAATTTTGCAAGACAAGGGATGAGAATATCATCATGTTTTTGAGACCAAAACCTGTGACCACCCCCTGTATTACTATCAGTTTTCAACTTCCTCTTCTTTGTTGATTTGTTCTTTATAGATGCATCAGGTGTAATGTCTGTAACTTCTTCCACAGGTGATCTTTTGTTACTTCCTGTTGATGTATTAGGTGAGTTATGATTGAAATAATGATAATTGGATGGACCAGTAAGCATGTTCATGTATGACATGTGTTGATGATGCAAAGGTAAGTAGTTGCCATCAAAGTTTGGTGGCATGAAACCCATGTTGAATTGGTTCATTGAATTCACTGGTGGCATGGAACTCATGTTAGGCCCACTAGTAACTTGACTCAGTGAGGGCCTTGGTGTTTGAGATTGAGAATTATCACCCATTCCTGTATCAAAAATAACAAAGACATATACACAAATATAGTTATGTTCTAATAAACATAAATCCCCTCACATGACAGATGTAATAAACAAAGATTACTCATATAGGAGGAATATCTTGAACATATTATAAATAACTGAAATGTAAAAAACAATAAAACTGATTTACCTTGAATTACAGATTTTATTCCAAAGCATGAATACAAGTAATGACTACTAAACTAAACACCAATTTCAGTGGTGACACCTCCACGGTGTTGAGCACAGTAGTCAACCCACATATTCCAAGCTATTTGATCTCTAAGATCCTTCCAATCATTTCTCGATTGTGTTTGCTCTCTTTGTGTTTGGGTTTGCATGAAGTCCACAAGATTAACATCATCCTCAATCACATCATCACTATCTTCTTCTACAAGGTCCATTCCCTCATTGAGTAGATCGTCAGTTGGATCCACAGTTGCAATATAGTTATGGAGTATGGTGCAAGCCAGCACAATATCAACTTGTGAATGAAATGGATAGTTGGGCTTAGCAGTCAGAATCTTGAACCGATTCTTCAATATGCCGAAAGTAGATTCAATCTTTGATCGTAAAGAAGAATGTCTAAGATTGAATAACTCCATTTTATTATTAGGTGTCTTTCCTGTATGCTCTTTCAAATGATAACGAACACCACGATAAGGAGAGATGAAACCCGGCATAGTAGTGTATCCGGCATCACACAAGTAATATTTACCTACATGTTATATGCACCAAAATCTGTACATGAGATGTTTTTCCTAAAATTTGTTAGCCTATTAGTTTATTAAGAGTATTGCAATAACAAAATTAAAATGTATTTACCATCATACACTTTTAAGCCGTGGGGTTGTGGCCTGGACAATGCATCTTGCAGGACCCTATAATCATTTGCTGAACCCTCCCATCCTGCTAATATGTATGTGAATAGCTTGTTAGGTGTACACGCAGCAAGAACATTTTGGGTAACTCCTTTACGACCTCAGAATCGTGCAACAAGGCTAGCAGGTAACATGGCATCAATATGTGTGCCATCTATCATACCAATGCAATCCTATAGCGTAAATGAAATACCAAGCTAACATAAAATTGTATTTATTAACTTGAAATATTATTAATTCTATAATATAAAATGATTTACCTTGAAGATGTTTTCCCGGCTCACACAGAGTTTGAGAGCTTTCATTATCAAGCTCTGATTCCGATTTCCGACGTGGCATTGCTAGCTGGATTCTTGATGCTGTGGCTCAAACGTTGCGTCGTTCCTACCAGGCCGATCGATACCCTTGCTATTGAGGTGGTCTACCCGGCTGTTCTCTTGGCACACGGGAGACCTGTGAGCCTCCTCAGCGCAATCTCTTGGGGCACTTCGTTAGGTGCTTGTCTCATATATCTTCCACGTAAGAAGGAAATAGCTTCAAGAACTTTGTTGAAGTATCGACTAACAGTCTCGCCAGATCTAATAAATTGCGACCGAAAAATACGATTTTTTGTTTTATGACCCAATATATTTAATGTCATAGCAAGTTGCTCCTCTACTGTAACATGCCGTGAGTCCTTTAGTAGATCCCTTTTTCTCATGATGTTTGCAAGCTTCATAAATGTCCCACTACGCATTCTAACGTAGTTTAGACAACTATCACTAAACCCATAGTATATACGGTTCAAATATTCAATTCTTTGATCATTTTGCATTCTTTTTTTTGAATGTTGGACCATTACGTATGGATCTACGTCTACATTCCATTCTCCTCAAAAAGGTAAATACTATAAGCATAACAGAAAATGCAGCCCCTGAACACATTTTCATAACAATTTCTTCATCAACTCCATCACCATCCATCTACAATACCAAATTTATGTTACTAATTTTGAAAAAAGTAAAGAAGTTTTAGAGTTGAAATATATGAAACTTAGCAATCTGCTTTGGAAAATCAGCATTGAAGCTAAAATGAAATAATATATGAATCTTTTACATTACAACAATAACCTACTAAATTCATAAATAGTTTATTTTTGGCAAATAAACACATGAGCAGGAACAAATCAAAGATTATTAACTCCGACACAATAAGCTACTAAATGGCATATACCGTTGTAATTTCCATAACCACTTAATGCTTTAACATAGCTTGATGAGAGTGAGAAGTATGAAAAATATACTCGTCAAATGAATTCAAACTAACCTTCAGATTCAACATGCATAACCTAATGAAAGATCCACAACGTATTCATGCTAACATGACCTCTTTACACTAAAAAATCAAGCAAAAAAAACTATTTATAGCACAAAGAATTGCCAAAAATAGAAAGCTACCTTCAATTTTTAGAGGTAAAGCAAGGTTGAGTGAAGATTGATCACCCAAACAGCTTGGATCTAGAGGAGAAGGAGTAGATTGATCACCCAAACAAGCTCAAGAGAGATTATCTCTCTTGAAAGTCGCCTCCTTTCTATTCACTGGCCGTCGATTGCTACAGAAGAACGGGAATCGCCATCAAATTTCACTCAAGTTTCGACACCGACAGTGAAATTGAAGCAATCCCCCTCTATTTATCATCCGAGGACATAGATCCTCAAAGGAGGCGGGAGGTGAAAAGAGGACCGCGGGAGTTTGGGGAGAGGAAGTTGAGCGGTGAAAATAAAACCCTAAAATTTCCAACCAATTTTAGCCGCTGGAAACAGCTAACAACATTTAATGATCGCCCATGGTTTCCAGCCCATTTCAGGCCACCGAGCTTGGAAATGGACAACTCTCCAAAGCTGATGTGGCTAGGGTTTCCAAGCCCCCATCTCCCTAAAAAAAACGAAACAAACACGTACAAAAGAAACCCTTCAACTCCAAAAGTGACGTGGACAGGCTTTATTTCTCAAAAATTCGATTTCTCAGCCTGTTTTTTGCGAAACAAACAGGCCCTAAAGATATTTGTCAAATTTACATCAGAAACCACGTAGTACAATCTAATCAATATATATGTCTATAATCTATAATCAAAAACATTATAAAAAGAAGATTATGGTGTTAAAACTTTTAATTTTTTTTGCCCTTTAAAATTTTGATAAATTCTAATTGTACCATTATCTCTAATTAATCAATCATTAAACAAATAAAACTTTTTATTTATTATGAACCTCCTAATATTCCTAATTATAATTATAATTATCAATAACATTATAAGTGTTAATTGTTTTAAAATAAATTATAAAATAAGTATACACAATTATTAGTAATAACCAATTAACTTAATTTATTATAATAATTATTTATAAATTATAATAATAAAATTAAAATAATAATATAAAAAGAATAATATATTACTAAATATTATTAAGAATTATACTATAATTCAATGAACAATATAATAAATAAAAAAAAAATTTAATGGCATATACAGTTTAATTATTTTAATAATATCACATAAATTATGAATTACACTATTTATTTAGTATTATATTATTGCATAAATTGAATAAATAATTTAATATTACTTTTTGAGTATTTGCTCAAAGATTATTACATGATACTGAATAATCTGTACTTGGTAATTATTGAAAACTAACCTTTCAAAAAAATATTTGATATTAATAATAGTACTATAATTGTTAATGATGGTATAATAAAAATTTATAAAATATTTATATTATAAATTATTTAAGTGCATAATTAAATCAAATCAAAGTAGATAAATATTTTATTGTATAAAGATAGTATAATTATTTTAATAGTATTACTTGAACTAAGAGTTATAATAATAAATAAGGTAACTTGTAGTAAACCGCCACAAAGTTTTAGTATTTTATAGTAAATAGACCCTATGAACTTTTAAAATCACACTAAACCTCTAATAACTTTTGTAGAAAGTCCCCAATATCTTTTAGGTAAGTTACACCAAACCTCCAATAACTTTCAAAATGCCTTTTTACGCTATTTTCTGGTTCTAATTTATAGGGGCTATCTGCAAAATTTAGAAAGTTATTAAGGATTTTCTTTGAAAAAAAAGTCATTAGGGGTTTAGTGTGATTTTGAAAGTTCATAGGGGCTAAAATTTCAAAAGGATTTAGTGTAATTTACCATATTAAATAATTATAATAGGAAGTAACAGCTGCAATATGTTGCAGGTATTAAGTGTAACTATGTAGGAAACATCAGGAAAAAGCTAGTAAGATTATTACAGCTTAGTTAATTTAGAATTAAGTTAATAACTTTCAACTTGGAGGGGCTTATTTAATAGAATCTTATAAATTTGGCATTATTTAAGAATAATATTAGATTTGGGGACTTATTTAAAAAAAGGTTAGCACTAGGTGAATCATTATAAGAAAAACATTCAATTATAATAACTACACAATAATAATTAATTTATACATCTCTTTTTAAGCAATCTTATTATACAATTTTATTTATTAACACATAGTTTAACTATTCAATAAAAATTTAAAACTTAAAACATTTACGTTCACGTGCAAAGCGCGTGCATTATACTAGTGTATGAATTAATGGTTAGATTTAAACTAATAGGTTAATTAATTAAAAATATGTGCCCCTCATATTTATTTGATTTCCTTACCATATCTTCTCTAACGCTAACCCTAACCCGAACCCTAAATCGAACCCGAACCTGAACCCACTAACCATAATCCTAACCTGAGCCCTAAATCAAATCCAAACCCGAACCCGAACCTAAACCCTAACCTAACCCTAACTCGAACCTAAACCCTAACCTAACCCTATCTCAAACCTAAATCCACTAACCCTAACCCTAACCCGAGCCCTAACCCGAACCTGAACCTGAACTCTAACCCTAACCCGAACCTGAACCCAAACCCACTAACTCGAACCTGAACCTAAACCCAAACCCTAACCCTAACCCTAGCCCTAACCCAAATAAGAAAGAGATGAGACGAAAGGGAGGATATGAGAAATCTTAGAGAAGATTTGGCAGGGAAATCAAATAAATATGGGGACCACGTATCTTCAATTAATTAACTTGTTAGTTTAAATCTAGTCATTAGTTTGAATATAACTGTGTGGAATGGTCATCTCATGTTAAGCAAATCATCTCACTATCTCATGACCCTNTACACACACCCCCCCCCCCTAACTTTATCGCTTTAGTAAAGTTCAAATAGAAGTTTTTCCATGTGAACTAAAAGTCATATGAATTAAAAATTATAAAGTTTTTTGGTTCGAGGAACTTTGACACACTACTAGCTAAGTAAATCCTAGAGTCTAGGGCTTCCCTTTCGCTGTCGAGACCTAGGTGAATAGCATAAGTGTTGTAATGCCTAATTAGAAATTATGGATAGACATGTCATAGATACTGATAAACCTCTTGGCCTTTTGAGCCAAGACCCCAAGCCTCAATTACTAGGACACTTGCGGTATTAAATTACACTAAGTTGATGTATATTGTTAGGCTTGGTTTAGTAGCAGGTATGAGAAGAGGAAGTGAGGGAGACTAAGGTGCAATTATGTGCAAAACCTCTTATACTTCCTGTTTGTTGGAGGGATGGTAGGGAGATGCATATGACTTTCTATTTGGTTGAGGGGAAGGGAAAGTGAGGTAAGATGATGAGTCATTTAAAGTACCATAATAAATTTTGTGAGAATATTTTAGAACCATATATATTAATAAGATTGTCTATGATTTATTAACAAACGAGAAAAGAAAGAAAGAAAAATTAGATTGTTTATTACTTATCAAATCTTTTACAAGATAATCTTCCAAATGTTCATGTATTGAAATTAGTCCCCAAATCTAATAGGTGTTGTGAAATTATTCCTCTAGTTAGTGTTGATAATTTTTAATCTAAAATGGATGTTGCCGTCTTCTTTGAAAGAAAAAGAAAAAAACAAAATGGTGGGTCCCACATGATTAAAATCAAATGGAACGTTTTTTTAGGGAAGAAAACGTGATCAAACACCACCGTCCTACCTAATTTTCGTTGAAAATTAGGACGTGGGTCCCTCTATGCATAGTAAAATAATATTATTTTATTGTGCATAGTATTTTCCTAAACGCTATAAATAGACCTCAAATCCTTAAGGAAAATTCATTCCAAAAAACAACAATCAATATATACAGATATATATTGTAGAATAGCTAGTGCTAGTAGGAACAGTGCCTAGACCGAGAAGGTCTTATAGATCGAGAAGATCTTTGCCTGAGGAGATCAAGGAGATCTTTTGCCTGATAGATCGAGGAGATCTTTGCCTTACAGATCGAGGAGATCTTGACAGTACTGGGTTAGTGCACACCAGAGTACTGGACTACTGTTCCTGGAAGCAATTTGGTCTTGGGATCCTTGCACCGGAGTAGGCCAAATAATGCTTTAAGCACAGCGTTTTACAAACGCACAGCAGCTGAGTTGGAAAATATTAAATTACTGTACTTCAATTTTTTATTCAGTTATTAGCTGCGTTATATCTGTATTATTCCAGATTTAACCACATGCGCCAACAATCTTAAAGCATTATTTCGATCTATTATGGATTCTGCGAGGACTCTTGGAGTGGACTGTCTTAAGTTAGAAAATTTTGACGGATCCAACTTCAACGCATGGCGTCGGAAAGTGATCTTCGGGATGCAACTCCTGAAAATCTACTATGTGGTTTCTGAGGAGAAACCTGACTCTGAAGAAGACTCTGAAGCTGAAGCCTTTTGGGCTAGAGATGATCACTTCTACAGGAGTTATCTTCTTAACTGCCTGGCCGATCATCTGGCAGATGCTTACACCAATAAGCCATCTGCAAAGGAAATATGGAATGCTCTAGAGGACCAGTACAAGGATGAAGAGAAGCTGTCCAAATCTCACTTCATTGACAAATTTCTGGACTTGAAGTTCGAAGATGATGCTGAGGTTTTGCCTCAAGTCAAAGAGCTTGAAAAACTTGTTATGAAGCTGAAGGATGAAAAGATCAGTCTTTGTCAAACCTTTATTTCTGGTGCAATTGTCAACAAGATTCCTCCATCTTGGATGTCATTCTCCACTGATATTCGAAGAAGGAAAAGACAAGTGACTCTGTCTGATTTGAAGAGGTTCATTCGGATCGAGGACGAGACTCGGACTCGCACGAAGACCGAGCTCATTGCTAAGCAAAAGGCATGTGCTAACATGGTGGCTGCTAACTCTGAAAAGGGTAATAATTCATCTTTCAAGAAAAGAAGTCTTTCAACAGAAAGAAGAACCAGAACCCGAAGAACCTGAACGTTCAGAAGAAGGAGTTCAAGAGGAGCGGCAAATGCTTCAACTGTGGGAAGCAAGGACATTTTGCCAAAGACTGCAAAGCACAAAAGAAGGTAACAACACACAATGTCAATCAAGTTGATGATTGTGTGGCTATGCTCTTCCAGGTAACAACTCCAAGCAACATCTCTAGTTGGTGGTTAGATACGGGTGCTACTTGTCATGTATGCTCCAATAGAGATATATTCTCTTCTTATGTTGTTACTAAAGAGAACGTATCAATGGCTGATCATTCTGTGGTTCCTGTTCTTGGAACTGGGACTGTGGTGCTGACTCTTTCTTCGGGAAAGACTCTCACATTGAAGGATGTGAAACACGTTCCCTCAATTACCAAAAACTTAGTCTCTGGAAGCATACTGTGTGATGCAGGCATGAGGCTGGATTTTTAAGGAGGAAAGGTTGTATTATCCTTCAAGAAAATGTATTTTGGCAATGCATATCGTACTGATAGCATGTATAAAATCAGTACGAGTGCACCCAATCTTGTTGTAAATGAAGTATCCTCTTCTGCTTACTCCTCTGTGTTATGGCAAAATAGGCTGGGACATGTAAATTATAGAAAACTGTCCAGCATGGAGAAGTTAGGATTACTTCCAAAATGTGGGGGTAACAAACCTGAGAAGTGTGAAGTTTGCGCGCAAGCAAAGCTGACAAGGAAGCCATTTTCAAGTGTTATGAGGAGCACCAACCTATTGGATCTGATTCATTCGGATACTTGTGACTTCAAAAGCTTCGTCACTCGTGGCGGTAAGAAGTACTTCATCACCTTCATCGACGACCATTCTCGCTTCTACCACGTTTACCTGCTGAAATCTAAAGATGAAGCCTTCAGTAAATTTGTCGAGTTTTGAACTCGAGTGGAGAAGCAGCTTGGACTGTAGGTGAAAAGACTCAGGAGCGACAGAGGAGGAGAACGATCCAAGGAATTGGAAGCATACTTCAAGGAGCATGGAATCATTGCAGAAATTACTGCTCTGTATTCTCCGCAATCTAACGGGATTGCAGAAAGGAAGAATCGCACATTGACCGAGATGGTGAATTCGATGTTGATCACATATGGTCTACCTACCTGCTATTGGGGAGAGGCTTTGTTGATGGCTAACTGGATTTTGAATAGAGTACCCTACTCCAAAACTGATAATACTCATTATCAGTTATGGTTGGGATATCCAGATTCTTTGGATAATCTCAAAGTGTGGGGGTGTCTCGCATACGTTCGAATACCAGATATCAGAAGGCCTAAGCTCGGACCAAAGGTGAACAAATGTGTATTTCTTGGCTTTGCTGGAGATAGCAATGCGTGCAGGTTCCTGGACCTTGGAACCAACTCCATCATTGAAGCTCGGAATGTAGAATTCTTTAAGGATAAGTTTATCAAACATAAAGGCTTATTGCTCAAAGATGTAGCAGAGAATGCTAGTACATCAAATGCACAAGAGGAGCCAGTCAATGATGAAGGAGTTATCGAACCATCTTCCAAACGTGTCAGAAGACAAAAAGAATTTGGAGATGACTTCATCACCTATTATGTGGAAGGAGATCCACAGACTTTTCAAGAAGCAATGTAGTCAACAGACGTTCTTCTGTGGAAAGAAGCTATAGATGATGAGATGGATTCATTGATCCAAAATCACACTTGGGAGCTGGTGGATGTACCTAAAGGTGCAAGACCTATCAGTTGCAAGTGGATCTTCAAGAAGAAGATTCGTCCTGATGGTACTATTGAAAAGTACAAAGCAAGACTGGTGGCGAAAGGATTCTCTCAGAAAGAAGATATAGATTTCTTTGATATCTATGCACCGGTTTGCAGGATCACTACCATCAGAGTGCTTATCGCATGGGCGGTGATTAAAAGGTTCGTCATACATCAGATGGATGTGAAGACTGCATTTCTCAATGGAGATTTCACAGAAAAAATCTACATGGAGAAACCAGAAGGACTTGATGCTCCACTTGGTAAGGTTTGTAAACTTGTTAAGTCATTATATGGACTTAAATAGGTACCAAAACTCTGGCATGAGAAGTTCGATGGGGTTGTCCGCAACAATGGGTATCAAGTCAGTGAATCTGACAAGTGACTATACATCAAGGTCGCTGAAAAAAAGGTGGTGGTCATCTGCCTCTATGTGGATGATATGCTCATCATCGGAAGTGATTTGAAGATAGTAACATCTACCAAGAAATTTCTCTCGGCACAGTTCAGCATGAAGGACCTTGGAACTGCGGACGTGATTCTCGGAATCAAGATCATATACTCTAAAGAGGGTATTGGATTGTCTCAATCTCATTATGTCGAGAGCATGCTTAGGAAGTATGGCTACTACGACCTGCCAGAACTGTCAGTGCCATACGATTACAATAAGAAGCTTCGACCGAATATTGGAAGACCAGTAGAGCTGCTGAGGTACTCAAAGATCATTGGAAGTCTTATGTACGCGATGAGCTGCACAAGGCCAGATATAGCATTCGCTGTAGGAATGCTTAGTAGGTTCACAAGTAATCCTGGAAAGCTTCATTGGGATGCTGTTCAGAGATTGATGAGATACTTGAAAGGAACTACAAGTCTGGGTCTATTCTACACTGGATATCCAAGTGTAATCGAAGGCTATTCAGATGCGAGCTGGTGCTCAGAACCAGATGAGTGCAGATCTACTGGAGGATTTGTCTTCACCATGAGTGGAGCTGCTGTCTCATGGAAGTCTAAGAAGCAGACCATGATGGCACAGTCATCGATGGAATCTGAATTCTTCACACTCTGTGTTGCAGGAGATGAAGCTGAGTGGCTCAGTTGTATTCTCCGAGACCTTCCATTGACAGAATTACAAGGTGCAATTACTATCTATTGTGATAATCAAGCGGCGAGTGTTGTGGCAGCAAACTCAATGTTCAATGGAAAGAAGCGCATCATTCGTCTGAAGCATGGCTATTTGAGAGAGCTCATTTGTCAAGGAGTCATCTCTGTGATTGACGTTCGATCTTCAGAGAATGTGGCTGATCCTTTGACTAAGGGTCTGAAAAAGGACATAGTTGAAAGGACGTCTGCTGGAATGGGTCTCAAAGTTTTGTAAGTCTTACAAATACTTACCATGTTTATTAAGTTATTAGTTCAAAGCTTATGCTACTAATAATAAAATAATTGGTTCAAAAGTCAAGTAAGATTTGCAAAGTTCGGTGAGTCTTATAAATACTTACCATTTATATCTAGTTATTAGTTCAAAACTTATGCTACTAATGACAAGATAAATGGTTCAAAAGTCAAGTAAGATTTACAAGTGAAAGGGTTCAAGTTTTCTTGGATTAGTCGGTGTCTAAGGCAAGGTTTAGGGGTTGCGTAACGCGCTCCGTAAGGAACGAGGTACTTAATTGATCTTTGATCAACCTCTAATACTATCCTTACCTGGCTGAACTACCCGAGTAAAACTTTGAACCTAGAATCCTATCATATAAAGGGGATGGTTGTTAAGCCTTAATGAGTCCAAAGCATTTCGGATGCGGGGTATTAGATAGGAAACACACCTAAAGGACTCACCTAGAATCCTATCATGAGAAAAGGTGGCTCTTAAACCTTAATGAGTTCAAAGCATTTCGGATGCGGGATGTTTGATAGGAAACATGCCTAAAGAACTCACCTATGCTTGGGTGGAGATTTGGCCGTCTCCTATGGTGTCTTGTGGAAAGACACCTAGAGCCCTAGCAGAAACCAGGACATGCATAGGGCCATAAAATGTGCAAAGGCAAAGGAAAAGGCAAAGGCAAAGGCAAAAATAAGTATGGTTCAAAGTAAAAACTACCACATATAAGTTTGATCTTGTGTGATCGCTGGATTTTTAGACATGTGCTGGTTCAAGTTTTTGCAACACCATGCACCTATCTTTTATTCAGTTGGTCTAAAGGGGATTCAAGTCCTTACGACATCTACCTTATGCACAATGATTGAAACAATGACACCGTTACACAACACTAGTTTAAAAAATTTATGGGGGATTGTTGATAATTTTTTAATCTAAAATGGATGATGCCGTCTTCTTTGAAAGAAAAAGAAAAAAAACAAAAAGGTGGGTCCCACATGATTAAAATCAAATGAAACGTTTTTTTTGGGAAGAAAACGTGATCAAACACCACCGTCCTGCCTAATTTTTGTTGAAAATTAGGACGTGGGTCCCTCTATGCATAGTAAAATAATATTATTTTATTGTGCATAGTATTTTCCTAAACGCTATAAATATACCTCAAATCCTTAAGGAAAATTCATTCCAAAAAATAGCAATCAATATATACCGATATATATTGTAGAATAGCTAGTGCTAGTAGGAACAGTGCCTAGACCGAGAAAGTCTTATAGATCGAGGAGATCTTTGCCTGAGGAGATCGAGGAGATCTTTTGCCTGATAGATCGAAGAGATCTTTTCCTTACAGGTCGAGGAGATCTTGACAGTACTGGGTTGGTGCACACCAGAGTACTAGACTGCTGTTCCTGGAAGCAATTTGGCCTTGGGATCCTTGCACCGGAGTAGGCCAAATAATGCTTTAAGCACAGCGTTTTACAAACGCACAGCAGCTGAGTTGGAAAATATTAAATTACTGTACTTATAATGCTTTAAGCACAGCGTTTTACAAACGCACAGCAGCTGAGTTGGAAAATATTAAATTACTGTACTTTAATTTTCTATTCAGTTATTAGCTACGTTATATCTGTATTATTCCAGATTTAACCACAGGCGCCAACAGTTAGTAACATGTTGAAGGATTTATGGGACTAATTTAAAATATGAAGATTTCAGGGACTTCTTTAAAATTACTTAAAGTTTAAGACAACTGATAATTTCAGAATTTGAAAATTTATAGAACTAATTTCAAACTTTGTAAATCCGGGGGTCTAATTTCGAAGACCAAAAGATTTAGGGGACCAAATTGAGAAAAAAATCTGATGAGGATAGTATAGTTTTTAGGTAATTATGAAATATTTATGAGGCCGGATAAAAGAGTAAATATAAAATAAATCTCTTCAATCCGTACACATCCCTTCAAATCGTATGGATTTTCTCTCTCTTCACATTTCTATTTTGATTTCGCTCTTATCACCTCGCTTTACTCTATCTTATGCCCCTTTTAAGTACCTCCTACTAAAAGAATTTTTTATTATGTTCCTCATCTTACTCTATCTCCCCCTCCTCGTCTCTCCTACCAAATCAAGCCTTAGTCCACAATATAAAAGATAAGCACATCACATTCGCATATATAGTTATATATTGCGATCTTTCCTAGAAACCACCATAAAAATAGAGTAATTTTATGGGAACCACGTTTGAATTTCAATTTATGCACAAACCATATTGAAAGTGACTTTGTGTTGCAATCAACCACCTCTCCGTCAAAATTTTCACTAAAAACTAAAAAATACCCTGAAAACTCATATTCAAGAGCACATGACACATCTTGTTAATATTTAGGTCTAGCTAGAATACAAGTAACGTACCGTGAACGTGACTTTTTTATGGTTATTTTTAGTTTTTTAGTGAAAATTTGAATGAGAGGCAGTTGATTGAAAGACAAACTAACTTTAAAGATGATTTATATATATACATTAAAATTTAAAGATGGTTCTTGTAAAATTACTCTGTTTTCATTGTGTTTCTATGAAAAAAATAAATAGGACACGATAACTGCCTTGAGTCCACATGTGAAAAGCTTGAGTTAAGTATTCTCGTTCTTAATCCACTGTTCTCACGAAGCAAATGACGTCCGAATTATCCACTTATATAACTTTAATAATTAATATTATTAGGCGGTGTAAATTTTAATAGGATGATGCTCCTTCGGTCATCTAGGTCATTTCATGGCCAACTAGTTGGACTTGACTAGAAAGCATAAACAAAATCAAATGAAGTACAATCATTTCTTCATTTGTTTTTCTTCCTCCAAACCAATAATAGTTTAAGACATCCTTAGCTTAATATCTTGTCACATGATGATCAATGCAAAGTCCAATTCATGAATTATACCCGATATAAATTTGTTTTGATTGGTCAACATTATCCTTGATTAAAATTGCTCTAATCTAAGAAGGAGATTTTGCTTTTAGATTATGAAAGCCTAATTCATCATTTGTTGGGACGTTTTACCTGATAATTATTGCTAACTATATTACAAATTATATACATACTATAGGATGGAAAAGTTTGCGATCATAATTTCTGAGATCAATACGAAGAGAAGGATGCTTTGTTATGTGTCTTGCGGAACAAGAATAATATATATATATTATAGTACTTAGAATTAATTTGTGTGAAACAGTAAGAAAAAGGTCTCTGTTAAAGAGACGCAAAGTCAAACCCACAGGTAAGGTGAGCTTAGCATGGGGACTTTTTTAAATATATGAGAATCCTTTTTACTAATCAATTAAGGTAATTTATAGATATCT
The DNA here is from genome assembly GCF_001876935.1 of Asparagus officinalis. Taxonomy (NCBI): domain Eukaryota; kingdom Viridiplantae; phylum Streptophyta; class Magnoliopsida; order Asparagales; family Asparagaceae; genus Asparagus; species Asparagus officinalis. The sequence goes on along the minus strand of NC_033798.1, from coordinate 66,574,529 downwards.
TCTTTAATCTATCTTTAGCAGTCAAAGATCCCCGAAGGCACTGGAAGCATCAGTTGCACTATTTAATTGGATAATTATAAGCTGACAACTTCGGTGCTCCAAAAAATCAATTTTGGAGTACCCATGGCACAAATGGTAATTAGTGTCCGATATTGTCGCTCTCTTATTTCCCCATAAAACGCTATGATCGGTTTCGTGAAGTACCACACCCAAATTGGTAATTTATTTGGTTTTGAGGGGCAGTTATATTTAGATTATTTGCCACCGTCTTCCTCATGCCGCCTTTATTTCCTGCAATCACAACTGAAGCCACCACAGTTTTCAATAGAATTTTAGCCTCAGAATCTGAAACCCACTTGCAATTCCTACAATATTCCTTGATTCCAAGTCATCAGTTGCTTACTCCTCTATAGCCAACTAATCTACAAACGAAAACCCGTGCGCAGCTCTAGAATTCAATCTTAATGAGCCACTTGCTGGATATGTGGAATCAACTCCGAAGCAATTTTGGGTTCCTGGACCCATTATCATCGGAGCAGGACCATCTGGCTTAGCCACTGCAGCTTGCCTTCAAGACAAAGGTGTGTCCCTTCTCAGAGTTGCTAGCCTTTCGACCGAGCGCACGCTCGATCCTGAACCGGCCCCGATCGTCCCGGCTCATCGTCGCGTCGAGCGAATCGAGGACCGAGCCGTAGTGACCGCAGGCTTCACCGAACCGGGTCGCGAACGGCGCGGTGTTGGCGTTCATCTCCTGCTCGACGAGCTTGACAATGTCGGGTCCGAGAGACTTCACTCGCCGGAGCAATTGGTCCCGCGGGTTCGCCGGGGAAGCGCTCTCGTCGGCGATCCTCGACAGAGCGAACGACAGATACACCGCCAAGCACTCGCCGGCCTCGCACCCGAGCGACGCCCGCTCGAGCTCCGACGCCCTCCGGTTCAAAACGCTGAACCGGACCGGGACTCCGAACCGGCTTGCCAGCGTGACGATCTTGTCGCCGATGATCTTCAGGTTGTTGACCGTGCTCGGAGTATTGTACGGCATAGTTGGGTCGCAAACGGCAGTTATGTTCACTAGCAGCGTGAGCGAGCGGTGACGGGATCTCTCGGAGACGGCGTTAATCAACGAAGCGTACTGGACTCCTTGGCTCAGATCAAAGTCGACGATGTGGATCTTCGGGTGATCTCTTGCCGCGTCGAGGATCGCGAAGTTGGCCGCCACGTGGCCGAGTTTGAAGATGGGGGAAGCGTCGTAGAGCATCTGGATCGCTGTTTGGTGTTCTAGACTGCAGAGCTCTGAAGCCGGCGGGGTTAGGGTCGCCGACGGCGGCGAGTTTATGCGCGCGATTAGAGCGGAGATCATCATTAAGGCCAGCCTTTGGTCTGGGTCGCCGCGGGGGTTCCCCGCGCGTTTTAGGGCGGCGAGATTCGCGGCGGCGACCTCGAGGTTGCTCTCCGAGATCGCCGGCGCGGTTTCTAGAAGCAGTTGCTTTGATGAGGCTGGAGGATTCGGAGAGCAGGAAGCGGAGGTTGAAGACACGGGTCTCGTCCGGGGGTAAGAAATATTGATCGAAAATTACAATTTTGCCCTTTAAATAAAAATTAAATAAAATTATATTTTAGGAGCACCAAAGCAAGTCTCTAATTATAATCCTGGTAGATATGCACTATTTTCTAAACGGTTCACCAACATCGCAGAGATTGTAACTACAGTTGTTTGGGAATAATGATATCTTGGTCTTTTCTTTGCAATGGAAGTGACAATTCATTTGTAATCTTCAAAATATTCTTCATTAATTGCATAGTGAATATAAAATCATAAGAATGCACTTAATTCAAAAGCCCACTAGCTTCCGCTCGTCCTCCAGAATCTGCTCAAGTACATCAATCACAGAAGATAACATATGAATTAAGTTCAATAAAGTATCATAATGTGAGCTCCATCTAGTGTCGCAAGGTCGGTTGAGTCTAGTTTCTTGATTTAAACCACGCCCACTAACTCCCAAAGTGTATCGTGACCTTTACATGACCAACCAACAAGAGTAGCAATTAAATTGAATAACGATGCAACTTGAATATGATTTTTTGCAATAGCAAGAAGTGTAAGTTGCAGCTGATGAGCGAAGCAATGAACATAAAAAAAGCAGAGGGATTCTCTCATAAAATCAAAGTTTTAAGCCCACGAAATTCACCTCTCATGTTACTTGCACCAGCATAGCCTTGACCATGTACTCTTGAAATGTTCAAACTATGTTTACATAACAATGTTTCTATTGCAGCCTTGAGTGACGAGGCAGTGGTATCACTAATATGTACAAACCCAAGAAAACGTTCAATAACATTTCCCCTTTTATCTACATAACGTAAAACAATAGCCATTTTCTCCTTATGTGATGTGTCACGTTATTCATCAACTAAAATGGCAAACAATTCATCTCCGAGGTCACTAATTATTGCTTTAGTAGTCTCAATTGCAGCAGCATTCACAATATCCTTTTGAATATCAGGAGCAGTCAATTGATTATTCTCAGAAGCATTTTGTAAAACAACATTCTTGATTGTCTCGTTGTGATCCGCAAGAAATTGTAGGATTTCAAGGAAATTACCACGACTAGAAGAACTTTCAGCTTCATTGTGAGCACGAAAAGGCAAACCTTGGTCCAAAAGGAATCGAACACAATTAATTAATGCAGACAAGCGAGTTCGGTAAATATTGCGAGACTACTCTGATTGTTTGAATAAAGCGGTTTGAATATGTTGGTTCTGATTCATCAGATCTTGACATTTCTTCCATGCTTGATTTGTTAGGATATGTGAAGCCTAACTATCAAGCATGCCCTATACTTCAGAAGAGAGGAGGAACAAAGTTGGATCAAGAGGAACAGGATCGACGATGGAGAAGTTCAAGCAAAACGACGAATGAGACAGTTTTCTGCATCGCGGTCGACCGGCCATGGCGCGGCGGTCGACCGACGTCGTGCACAACTGGGTGCACAGGCCAGGAGCTCATCGCGGTCGACCGAGCATAGCGCTGCAGTCGACCGGCAAAAGTCCAGAGAGCAAGCCCAGACTCGAACAGCATCGCGGTCGACCGCACATGGCGCTGCGGTCGACCGCCCAAAGTCCAGAGAGCTCGATCAGGAATAGGATTCGTCGCGGTCGACCGCACGTGGTGCGGCGGTCGACCGTAGTCGGGTTTTGGCTCAGATTCGTTTTTTAACCTGTTTTGATCTGTTTCCTTGTTTACTTGTTAAACCCTTAAGTCTATAAAATGGTTGATTAGAGCATGATGTAAAGAGACGAAAAATAGTGAATTTTTCTCCTGCGGCGGCCGTGGACGTAGTTTCTCACATTGAGAAGCGAACCACGTGAGAATATGGAGGTTTGAATATGTTGGTTCTGATTAAGAGATTGATAGTTAGTCTCCAAGTGGGGATTTGTTAGGATATGTGAAGCCTAACTATCAAGCATGCCCTATACTTCAGAAGAGAGGAGGAACAAAGTTGGATCAGGAGGAACAGGATCGACGATGGAGAAGTTCAAGCAAAACGACGAAGGTGACAGTTTTCTGCATCGCGATCGACCTGCCATGGCGCGGCGGTCAACCGACGTCGTGCACAACTGGGTGCACAGGCCAGGAGCTCATCGCGGTCGACCGAGCATGGCGCTGCGGTCGACCGGTAAAAGTCCAGAGAGCAAGCCCAGACTGCGGACAGCATCACGGTCGACCGCACATGGCGCTGCGGTCGACCGCCCAAAGTCCAGAGAGCTCGATCAGGAATAGGATTCGTCGCGGTCGACCGCACGTGGTGCGGCGGTCGACCGTAGTCGGGTTTTGGCTCAGATTCGTTTTTTAACCTGTTTTGATCTGTTTCCTTGTTTACTTGTTAAACCCTTAAGTCTATAAAATGGTTGATTAGAGCATGATGTAAAGAGACGAAAAATAGTGAATTTTTCTCCTGCGGCGGCCGTGGACGTAGTTTCTCACATTCAGGAATAGGATTCGTCGCGGTCGACCGCACGTGGTGCGGCGGTCGACCGGAGTCGGGTTTTGGCCCAGATTCGTTTTTTAACCTGTTTTGATCTGTTTCCTTGTTTACTTGTTAAACCCTTAAGTCTATAAAAGGGTTGATTAGGGCATGATGTAAAGAGACGAAAAATAGTGAATTTTTCTCCTGCGGCGGCCGTGGACGTAGTTTCTCACATTGAGAAGCGAACCACGTAAATCTTGTGTGTTTGTGATTGTTTGATTCTCTCTCTCTCTCTCCTAAATCTCTATTTCCAAATCGCATCAGGGGGGTTGTGCATCCCCAACAAGTGGTATCAGAGCGACCAGGTTTGGCGCGAGCGATTTGAGGTCAGAGACAATGGGATCTGAGAAGGAAACATCCAAGATTGAAAAGTTTGATGGAACAAACTTTGGGTTCTGGAAGATGCAGATGGAAGACTACCTCTATCAGAAGGATCTATACCTACCATTGGGAGAGAAACCGACGGATATGAAGGATGCGGATTGGAAGCTATTGGATCGAAAGGCCCTTGGAGCGATCAGGTTGACCTTGTCTAAATCAGTAGCGTTCAACATCAAGAATCAGAATACGACGGCGGATCTCATGGCGGCGTTGTCCAGTATGTATGAGCAGCCCTCTGCGGCGAATAAGGTACATCTCATTAAAAAGCTGTTTAATTTGAGGATGTCCGAGAGCCAGAAATTCAAGGAACACCTGAACGAGTTTAACGAGATCACGGATCAACTAAACTCGGTCAATATTCAGTTTGACGATGAAATCCAAGCCCTCTTGATACTTGGTCAATTGCCCGACAGTTGGAAGGACACCGTTATCTCGATCAGCGGATCATGTGGCAAATCAAAGCTGAAGTTTTCAGAGGTGGTGGACATGATTCATGTGGCAAATCAAAGCTGAAGTTTTCAGAGGTGGTGGACATGATTATGACTGAGGAAATAAGAAGAAAAGAGGAAGGGATTTCTAATTCAGGGTCGGCGTTGAATCTCGAAGGCAGAGGAAGAAACAGAAACAGAAATAGAGGGAGTAGTCGAGGACGATCTAACTCGAGGAACGGAAGGCCAAAGTCCAGGAACCGTAAGGGCAAGAAGGAAATCGATTGCTGGAATTGTGGAAAGTTTGGCCACTATGAGAATCAGTGCCGAGAACCCAAGAAAGACAAGGAGAACAAGATTGAAGCAAACGTGGCCTCGGGAGAATCAGATGATGTCCTAATCTGTTCGTTGGAGAGCAAAACTGAATCGTGGGTGCTGGATTCAGGAGCTTCGTTTCATGCTACCTCAAATAGAGATTTATTTGAGAACTATGTTTCAGGAAACCTAGGAAAAGTCTATCTTGGTGATGATCAGCCCTGTGATATCGTTGGCAAAGGAGTCGTACAGATCAAGCTCAATAGGTCTATATGGAAGCTGAGCGATGTGAGACATGTTCCTAGCTTGAGGAAAAATCTGATTTCCATAGGACAATTGGCGAAAGAGGGATACGTATCAACCTTCGCATGTGATACGTGGAAGGTTACAAAGGGGTCCATGGTTGTTGCCCGTGGTACGAAGACAGGTTCTCTCTATATGACGATAGATGCACGTGGTTCTATTGCAGTGGCTGAAAGTAAGGAAGACCCAAATTTATGGCACTAGAGGCTAGGTCACATGAGTAGCAAAGGCCTAAAGGTTATGCAATCGAACGGGAAGTTACCAGGTTTGAGATCGGCTGATATTGACCTATGTGAAAGCTGCATTCTAGGGAAACAAAAGAGAATAAGCTTCAAAAGGGTTGGCAGAACTCCTAAAGAAGAGAAGCTTGAGTTAGTTCACACAGATGTGTGGGGCCCAGCATCAGTTCCATCCACCAGCGGAAGGTTACATTTCGTGACCTTTATAGATGATCACTCGAGGAAGACTTGGGTCTATTTCATGAAACACAAATCAGAAGTGTTTGAAGTCTTCAAGAGATGGAAGGCTATGGTTGAGAACGAGACCGGTTTGAAGATCAAGAAGCTTCGTTCTGACAACGGCGGCGAGTATGAAGACTCAGAATTCAAGAAGTTCTGTTATGACAGTGGCATTAGATTAGAGAGGACAGTGCCAGGTACACCCCAGCAGAATGGCGTAGCAGAACGCATGAACAGAACTTTGACTGAGAGAGCCAGAAGTATGCGGTTACAAGCAGGGTTTCCAAAGCAATTCTGGGCAGAAGCAGTCAACACAGCTGCCTACTTGATCAACCGGGACCATCAGTGCCTTTGGAGCACAAAATACCTAAAGAAGTATGGAGTGGAAAGCAGGTAAACATTTCTCACCTGAGAGTATTTGGATGTGTTTCATATGTACATCTGAGTGATCATGCTAGAAGCAAACTCGATCCTAAGTCCTTAAAATGTTTCTTTGTTGGCTATGGCGGTGATGAGTTTGGCTACAAATTCTGGGATGAGCAGAACAAGAAAATCATCAGAAGCAGGGATGTGGTCTTTAACGAATCAGTCCTCTACAAAGACCGTGATGCCGTTCAGTTCACTAGTTCGGTGCAGAGTGATCCCACATACTTTGAGTCAGATGATGCCTCAGATGGAGGCAATCCCGAAGCTAGTTCTGATGAAGAAGAAGAGTTGATGGATGAGACTACTTCAGAGGGGGCAGATGAAGATAGAGAGCCTGTTTCGCCCGTCAGAGAGTTGAGGCGGTCAGCTAGAGTCCCCAAGCCAAATCCAAAGTATCCATCACTACAGCCCAGAGCTCATCTCAACTACCTATTGTTGAGTGACGGTGGAGAGCCGGAAAGTTATGATGAGGCCCTTCGAGTGGATGATGCGAGCAAGTGGGAGCTCGCCATGAAAGATGAAATAAAATCCTTGAACACCAACAAGACATGGGAACTTGCGAAGCTACCAACGGGGAAAAAGGCCTTGAGCAATAAATGGGTGTACAGAATCAAAGAGGAACATGATGGTTCCAAGAGATACAAGGCCAGATTGGTGGTTAAAGGATTTCAGCAGAGAGAAGGAGTTGATTACACAGAGATCTTCTCTCCAGTAGTCAAACTAACTACCATCAGAACAGTCCTGAGTATTGTTGCAGCTGAAGATCTACATCTCGAGCAGCTAGATGTAAAGACAGCTTTCCTCCACGGTGATCTAGAGGAAGAGATATATATATGCAGCAGCTAGAGGGGTTTACTCAGAAGGGAAAAGAGAAGATGGTATGCAGATTGAAGAAGAGCTTGTACGGCCTAAAACAAGCTCCAAGGCAATAGTACAAAAAGATTGATGGATTCATGCACAGGAACGGTTATTCCAGGTGTAATGCTGATCATTGTTGTTTTTTCAAAGAGTTCGACAACAGTTACATCATCTTGCTTCTATATGTCGACGACATGCTAGTAGCTGGTTCAGATATGAGAGAGATCAAGAAGCTGAAGAAGCAGCTGTCGAGTGAGTTTGACATGAAGGACCTAGGCGCAGCGAAGCAGATATTGGGAATGAAGATCAGTAGAGATAAACTCTTAGGCACACTGCGGCTATCTCAGGCCGAGTACATTAGACGGGTGCTTGAGAGATTCGGGATGAGTGGTGCTAAGGCCGTTAGCACACCGTTAGCCAGTCACTTCAAATTGACCAAGGAGCAGTGCCCCGAGACCGATGGAGAGAAAGAATACATGGCTAAGGTTCCTTATGCTTCAGCCATTGGAAGCCTTATGTATGCCATGGTATGCACGAGACCCGACATTGCCCATGCAGTGGGAGCTGTGAGCAGATTCATGTCAGGTCCAGGAGAGCAGCACTGGGAAGCAGTAAAGTGGATTCTGAGATACCTGCGAGGTACTATAGATGATTGTCTATGCTTCAGAAGAGGCAAGTTAGTCCTGCAGGGTTTTGTTGATGTAGACTATGCTGGTGAGATAGACCAGAGAAGAAGCACTACAGGATACGTATTCACTTTGGGCTCTACAGCTATTAGTTGGATTTATCAGTTGCAGAAGATCGTTGCTTTATCAACGACAGAGGCTGAATATGTTGCGGTGACAGAGGCAAGCAAGGAGATGATATGGTTGCAGGGTTTCTTGGAGGAGCTGGGACAGAAGAATGAGAAGAGTGTCTTACATTGTGATAGCCAGAGCGCAATTCATTTGGCAAAGAATCCCGCTTTTCATGCAAGGACCAAACGCATACAGGTCCGCTACCACTTCATAAGATCAGCGTTGGACGAGGACATGTTGGAACTTGTGAAGATTCAAGGAAGCAAGAACCCAGCTGATATGCTTACCAAGGTTGTCACTACAGAGAAACTGAAGTTGTGCTCAACTTCAGTTGGCCTCAGCACTTGATGATATGGAGGCCGTCGCCGCAGAGAGAGCTGAAAGAGATTGATAGTTAGTCTCCAAGTGGGAGATTGTTAGGATATGTGAAGCCTAACTATCAAGCATGCCCTATACTTCAGAAGAGAGGAGGAACAAAGTTGGATCAGGAGGAACATGATCGACGATGGAGAAGTTCAAGCAAAACGACGAAGGAGACAGTTTTCTGCATCGCGGTCGACCGGCCATGGCGCGGCGGTCGACCGTCTACGTGCACAGCTGGGTGCACAGGCCAGGAGCTCATCGCGGTCGACCGAGCATGGCGCTGCGGTCGACCGCTCAAAGTCCAGAGAGCAACCCATTGTTTACTTGTTAAACCCTTAAGTCTATAAAAGGGTTGATTAGGGCATGATGTAAAGAGACGAAAAATAGTGAATTTTTCTCCTGCGGCGACCGTGGACGTAGTTTCTCACATTGAGAAGCGAACCACGTAAATCTTGTGTGTTTGTGATTGTTTGATTCTCTCTCTCTCCCCTAAATCTCTATTTCCAAATCGCATCAGGGGGGTTGTGCATCCCCAACATGATTATGTACTAGTCTTTTAGCTCATGCTAAGCACGATCTTATCGCAATTCACCAATAATATTTCATTGTGTTCCAATCACTAGTTTCCCAATAGAATATTAAAATATACAGTGACATTACCTTACTTTCTAAAGCATGCAACCTCCCCCCCCCCCCACTGAGCGTTCGGAAAATATATCATTGCCTGAAAATCATGATAAAGTTAAAAACTAAAAGATAATAAATCATAAAATCATATTAATAAATATGATAGTTATGCTAGTAATATTTAAGCGCTAAATACCTTTTTTTTAGTTAAGTTTTTATGAATTTTCTTATATCTAATGTAATTTTCATTTTATCTATTTACATGTTATTTTAAATGGATAAGGCAACCCAAAACAATTCCAAGTGCACCAAAAATACATTTAGTACAACAAAACTGACTTTGGTCTTATTATTCAACTAGTTTTGTATGGTATTCACTTTATATTTAATAATATTAGTCTTTTTTCTATTTATCTTTTGCAATAATATGAATGTATAGTCATGTATTACTAATTTTATTATTGCATGACTATTTCATTAGATTTCCAAGACCTATATCAAATTCAAATAAACTTGTTTGAATTTATTGTAATTTTTCCAACTTTAAAAATGTTAATTTTGAAGTTTTCTTAGCTCAAATCTAAGTAGGTCAAATTTATGTTGAATACTATACAACATAGATATTTGTTATATATCAAAAAAATCCACTAAATTCGTACAATTGTTATGAGATATCCAATTGAATTTTTGTTAGGAAACATCAATTATAAAAAAGCAAAAAACAAATAATAATTACAGCAAAGTGAAACATTTAAAAACTTTCATCAATTGGAGATCCTCACCTAGAGTTTAATCAAGAAAAGAGACAATTTATAATTCTAAAATATTTTTTTGTTGAAAAGATACAAATAGAATAATTAGAGCAAAGTAGAATATTTAGAAACTTTCAATAATAAGAGATTCATTAATAATTGAGAATAAAATTTAGGATAATAAAAAACTTAAAAGAAACAAACCAAATTAATTGAAATCGAGGATAAAATTTTGGTATTAGTTAATTAAAGTAAATAAATTCAGTAAACAGTTAGATTTTTGACATAAAATCAATCATGAAATCCTACCCAATTAGTTCTCAAATAATTTAAATCCCTAAAAATTCATCCTCTTTATTTTTCCCATTACTTTCTTTTAAGGTCTGATATAATTATATTTTGAAAATAGAATTATTTAAAAATAGAACAACATGAATAAAAATAAATTTTTAGAACTATTTCAAAATGGAAAATAGAAAATTCAAATTAACGTAGGTGTTCATTAATCCCATAATAATTATGATTTTTGAAAATTTTTGAAATTAATTTATTTCAAAATTTCTATTAAATTTAAAATAATTTGAAAATTATGAAAACGATCAAAATTTAATACATTAATTAAAGTAACATTTTTTCTATTAATTACTTAAAATATAAATTTATTATATATAGATTTGGTAACATAAATCTTGTGATTTAAAATTTATTGAAAATTTGGTATTATTTACTTTCCAACTTAGTGTTAAATTTGGTATGAAATAAATTTTCACAACTATCTAAAAATGAAAAATACAAATTTCAAAATAAAATTTTAAATTATGAAAATAAAACTATTTATGTAAAAGTTTTAATTTCAATAGCAGAATTTAAAAATAAAATTTTCGAATTAATATAAAAAAAATTCGTGAATAAAAATATTTTTTAAGAAATACTTTAAAATGAAAGGACAAAAAATTCAAATTAATTTAGTACCATCAATTTGGTAATTTAATTCTATTAAAATTTTGGTATTATTTATTCTAAAAAAGTAATAAATTTGGTAACATAAATTTGGTAATTTGAAATTTATTAAAATTTTGATTGGTAAAAGTTTTAATTTCAATAATATTTAAAATTTTGAAATTTCAAATTAGTATCAAAATTATCAAAAAAATAAAAAAATTGATGAATAAAAATAGTTTTGAGGAAATATTTAAAAATTAAAACATGGAAAACTAAAATTAATTTGGTAAATTTATTTCTTATCAAAAAATGGTATTATTTAATCTCTAAAATAGTATTAAATTTGGTAAGAAAAATTTCAACAATATTTAAAATTGTAAAATCCAAAATTGAAGCTAATATAATAAAATTAATTTCATACTTGCTATTTTTGAAAATTTTTGAAATTAATTTATTTTCAAATTGATATTGAATTCAAAATCAGTTGGAAAATAGGAACACTATCTAAATTTTGTAATTTAATTAAAGTTAGATGTTTAAAAATTGAAAATTTTAGATGATAATTTTTAAAGTTCAATATTTATTTTTCTAATATATTCAATAAATCAATTCTATAAATTTGAATCAAAATACTCATCGAATTATTAATAAAAAAATATCTATTCAATATAATTATATTAAAAACATAAAAATAAAAGTAAATATTCAATAGTTGTAAAATAAATACCTGAATTTATTTCTCTAAAGCAACAAAAGTGATGTGCGTTGAAGATAAAAAATTAGAGATTTTATTCCTTGAGTAATTTTTCCTCAATAAAAATTAGAACTACAACTATTAGATATAAAAAATATTAAATGTATTCAATTAAAAATAAATATTCAATAGTTGTAGAATAATTAGCTAAATATTTTTCTCCAAGCAACTAAAGTGCATGGGTTGAACATAATAAATCAGAGATTTTTGCCCTAGAGTAATGTTTTCGAGAAGGATTAAGACTACAACTATTATATATAAAAAATATTAATTAAACATGTTAAAATAAAATAAATATTAAAGAGTCATAGAATAAATACCTGAAGTTTAAGCAAAAGAGGCACGGGTTGTAGATAAAAAGCAGAGAATTTTTGAGAGAATATTTTTCAATATTATTTAAAACCAAAAAAAAGAAATTTTCATTTGAGAATAAACGACTCAGAGATTTAGGATTTGATATTACTTGTTATAACTAGAATTAGTTACAAAAGATATTACAAAAGATACAGTGATTGATAATATATTGGTTTTTACTATACGGGGCTGTTTGGTTCGTTTCCTTGATATAGAGAAATGTAATTCCATGTAAAGAAACACAAGTTTTGAGTTTTGGTTCGTTTCCTTGATATAGAGAAATGTAATTCCATGTAAAGAAACACAAGTTTTGAGTTTTTCAAATTTTTCCAAGAAATAGATTGTTTTGCTTTGGTGTAAAGAAACACAAGTTTTGAGTTTTTCAAATTTTTCCAAGAAATAGATTGTTTTGCTTTGGTTCGCATGTAATTCCATGTAAAGAAACACAAAAGATATTTTTCCAAGAAATAGATTCGTTTCCTTGATATAGAGAAATGTAATTCCATGTAAAGAAACACAAAAGATATTTTTCCAAGAGGGAAACCAATGTATTTATTTTTCTTGTGTTTGGTTTGCATAGAAAAAAAAGGAAAACCTTTGTAAACAAAGCAGAGAAGGAAAAAAATCTGACATGGCAGAGTTTTCATCAATTTTACTTGGTTGGGGAAGGAAATCGGAGAGGGAAAAAAATCTTAGTTGGCGGCGATTTCAGCAGAGTTTTCCCTCTTCCATTCGAGCGAACCAAAGCGGCACAAAGAAATGGACGGAAACAAAAAAGCTGATGTGGAGGGCTAAAAATCTGACGTGGAGGGGTTTTCTGAGTTTTCCACCCCTTATAATAGCGAACCAAACAGCCCCTACATATAGAGATGTTTAAATAGAAGGCTGAGATCTTATAGCAATTAACATGGACGATTTAGATGGGATGACACGTGATAAAAAATTTTGAGAAAGATAAAGATGATGTGGTATTCTCTGGTGTGTTTTTAAGCTTTTTGGTTTTGCTTTAATGTATACCCTAGTAAAAGATACTATTAGGACCTCCAACATGAATTATATGCCTTTCCTTCTTATTCCAATTTCTAAATCATTCATTAACAAATGCATCTCCACCTCCTTGCATTCCATAGTCAGGCTTAGAGAGATAACAACATAAGCAAAATGCAACATCTTTTTCTATACTATATTCTAATCAATTTCCGTACTCATTAAACCATGAAATACAAAATTTTCTTGAGACCTTTCCGATTTTTGTTTGTGGAAAAGTATGGTTGCGGGTTTGATAAGGTCCCTTTTGTAAATATTCTCTATGTATCATATCTCAAACACTTGGATGGTAAGATGATATTCATTTTTGTTTTCCAAGATCGCTTGGAAGTTCACTTCAATTTATCTCAACTCACTGTCACTTCAAAGAACTCTCGATATTTCCTTGTTGGTTGTATTTTCTAGAAGTAGATGATTCCCCCTTCTCTTACACTTGCCCTTAGTGTGGAACTGGTTTTCTTTACACAAATTTATCCATAGCCCCTATTTAGAAAATTGTAAAACCCCATAATTTTGAAATATTATGTAAAATAACATTAAATGAGTTTTTATTATGATAAATATCATTTATTAATGAATGAGTACGTTAGTAATCGATTTGAGATCGATTAAGTATGTATATAAGTGTAAACGAGTGAAAACATGCACGGGTGCACAAAACCTGTAGGCTGAATTTTGTCTCTGGTCGGTCGACTGATCACTTGGCATCAGTCGACTGATAGGATCTAGTCGGTTGACTAATGCAAGCCATCAGTCGACCGACGGGCATCCAGATTTCAGATAGGATTTGGTTTCGGGTCTTATTGTTTGTGTTCAGGTTTGTTCTTATATATACGTATATTTCATGAAAATCTCTCATTTTCATCATATTTTTGAACCCTAGCAGCCACCCTCTCCCCTCAACAAACCCTAGAATTTATTTTGGTGCGTTTGAAGAGCTTTGTGAAGAAAATACCGGGAAGAGGGTGATATCGTTGGTGTTTGGCGAAGGAGAATCTATTTTCTTGCATATTTAGGGTTTCCACCATGTTTTGAGGCGAGTTTCATCTCCTCCAAGTCCATCCCTATTTTTATTTCTTGTTTTATTTGGATTTATTGGATTTCAAACCTAGTTTAAGTACAAAGATTTAAAAAGTTACGAAACGACATCTTTGTTTTTTATTTAAGTTCTGAAATATATCTAACATGAGTTTACGTCAAATTTCCTTGTTTTCATGAGGTTTCCTATAAATATGAACATGTTAGGGTTATTTGAATCCAATGAAAATTGATAAATTTGTTTTTATGTAGATAAGTGAACCCTAATCATATTTAATAAGTTTAAATATACGTGTTTTTATGTAAAAATCTCGATTTGAGGAATTATAGATCAAAACATGCACCTGTTGTTCACCTTGACTTCATGCTCGGGTCGGTCGACCAAAACAAAAGAGTCGGTCGACCAGTCTAAGCTATGTTGCATGTGCACGTTTGTGCACAATGCTGATTGGTCGACCATTGTCATACTTCTGTCAACTGATGTGATGCTAATTGTGTATTTGTGTTTCGCCATATTTGTTTGATTGCAAAAACGGAGTACAAGTTGTACGTAGATCCATGCACGTGACCATGAGAGTGTACACATATTTGTGTTAGGCGCGCACGAGTTTGGAGGTGTGTAATCTATCATTTTGAGTTTGTTTCATTTTATGATAGCTGTGGATGCATGAGTGGGGTTAGTCGGTATTCCTGCGATAAGACTGCAGATGGACTACACTCAGAGTGCGTGAGTTTATACCCCGAAATGAGACTGTGACTGGACGACACTCTATGTTGCATCATTGTTTCCGGGTTAGGTTGATATTCCTATTCTCTGCAGGGTGTCCGAGACACTGTTGGTTTTTCGGGTTTGGGCTGATACGCCTATTCTCCACAGAGTATTTGAAATTGTAATTTTCTCCCATGTTGCCTATTTCAAGAGTAGGATATGAGGCTGCATTATATCATACATGACAATCTTAGACGGATATTTATTGTTGTTGCTGCGCCAACTACCCAAGGGTGGTGTGAGATATTATGGCATGATTTGTTTTGGATGAGGCTCAGTAGTGTGTTATTTCTTTATTATTTATTTTTGTTCATAGAATTTAGAATTGATATTTAGCGATTCACAATTTGAGATACGAGTTATATACATGAGGGTTTCCTTGTTTGGATTATTTCACTCGACGTACTCATTCTCGTATTGTAGATTTCTAAATATCAATTTCCACTTAGTTCAGGATAGATGATTTTATATTTATATGTACTTGTAAAACCTCATATTTTTGTTATATAGATATATGAATTATTGGGGATAAATAATTCTATTATGGTAAATGACTTGAGGTCATAGATATACTTGATAACAAGTTATTAGATATGTTTGAGGGTATTCTTATAGAGTTTCGTGCATTGGTTTTGGTAGATTAACAAAACATGCACGAAAATCTGGAAAATATCGGCTTAGTCGACTCATGAGTCGACTTATGAGTCGACCAATGAGTCAACTTACGGGCAGATTTCCAGATTTCTTTTATTTGCGGATATTGTTTAGTTTTGTTTCGGGTTTGATCGTTTGTATATAACCTCTCCTACCCGAAACCAACCCCAAAACCCATCAGATATCAGAGAAAACCCTAGCCCATCTCTCCCCTAAAACCCTAATTCGTTTTTGGGGAGTTTTGGGGGATTTTCGGAGAATTTCAGCAAGTTTCAACGAAGTGCAGCGAAGGGGATCATCCTCTCTCGGATTCAGGAGTTGTTCTAGCATATCAGAGGCGAGTAACATCTCGCCCAGCTCTCACCCATTGTTTGTATAGTTTTCTTCAAGTTTTATTTCGTTTTCTTGAGCCTAAAATATATTTTGTGCATAAAGATAGATACTTTATATTATGAGCAGCAAGATCTATATTTTTCAGTTTAATAAAAACTCACCAACGATTTTGTAAATGTAGATCCAGATCTAGAATTTGTTTAAACTTAAACTCACCAACGATTTTGTAAATGTAGATCCAGATCTAGAATTTGTTTAAACTTGGGTTTCATGTGATTTATTGATTTCAATGCGTTTTAAATATGGAAAAATATATTTAGGGTTTTGTGTAAGTAATCACATGCAAATTTTCATTTCAGTTTGATACATATATATGTAGGAATCATGTTTATAATTGGTGGAAATAATGAAGAGAAACTTTAGATTTAAATTTTTACAGAAAATCAACAAAAACAGAAGACTGATAAATTTCTGCTCAGTCGACCAATGAGTCGACTGACGGGAAATTTCCAGCCTTCTTTCTTTTTTTCTGTTCTGTCTGGTCGACCAATGAGTCGACTAATCCCAGTCGACTTATGAGTCGACTGACGAGGAATTTTTCCTGTTTTCCTCAGTTTGGATCTGTTTGGGTTGTTTCAGTTTAACTGAGACTATTTATACATGTTTATTGTAGTTCCGTACTTTAATATGACACGAGGAGTCACCTCGAATACCTGATATTCAATATTTAGGTTTATTTTGTATTGCTACACGTAAGATGATTTGCGGACACGAGTTTAGGATTACATACCAAGACACGTGAGGCATTAGGGTATATGCATCTTTCATATATTTCATCTAGTCCATGTGTTGGGCTATTATGATGTGCAGTCCATGTGTTAGACATTTGTCATATTCAGTCCATGTGTTAGACAACTTTCATATGCAGTCCATGTGTTGGGTATTCTTTACATCTAGTTTTAGTCCATTTGTTGGACATCAGTTTAGACCTTGAAATTGACACCTATACTTGCATAGGCTGGACATCACACTTATATGGGGTGTGATGCGGCATAAACATGTACCAAAAAGGTTGCAAGTGCACAACCGTGTCAAGTTATAGTATTTAAGATATCGATCCCACGAGGAAGGTGTTTTGTAGGAGAAAATATAAAATCGGTTCTTATGTTGTGTGCGTGACAAATAGGAGTGATGAGTGAATGTGATTGTGGAGAGATAGAGAGAGTGGAAGTGATAGTATGTAAATCGGCACGAAATATAAGTGAGAGTGAATGTGACAAAGAATGAGTATGATCAATAAGGTGAGAAGGAAAAAATGAATAAAATCAAGAAACAAATAAAAATCAAGAATGAAGAACAAAATTCTAGAATAAAAGAAAATGTAAGAAATTAAAGATGGTGGATTCAAATATAGATATGGATAATCTAAAATTGAACCCACTTCTTAGAAAAGGGTGATTTCCTAGAGGGTTCTAGCCTAAAGGCGAATCAAACAAAATAAAAATAAACAAAAAGAAAAACTAAACCCAAGAGGGTTCTAGCCTCAATGTGAATAGTATAAAAAATTAAAATCTAACTACAAAATAAATTGTAAAATCTAAACTATAAAATAAAATTACAAGAATTAAATGCAAGAAAATAAATCTACTCTATAAGCATGAAATAAATCTAAGGCAAGAGGGTTCTAGCCTCTTGGCTATTTAACAAGAAAATAAATTCTAACTACAAGCATAGAAATAAATCTAAATTAATAAGCAATAAAAAAATACAAACCTTCAAATAATTCTTCATCTTCATCTTCATCTTCATCATCCAACAAAGAGAAGAAGAGAAAAATTTAAAGTGGTGAAAAAATTATTATTATTAATTGCAACTAAAGGGGCATCGATGCAGGCATCGATGCCCCCATCGATGCGGGCATCGATGCCTCCCCTTCTGCTTTTGCTGTCCGCAGATTCTTCTTGTTGTTTGCTTTGGGGCTTTGGACATTGGGCTTTTCTTGGACTCTTGGGCTTGGGCTTTGATTTATTTCTTCATTTAAATACTTGAAAGAATTCATTGGGCTTCATGGCTTCATTTTTTCAATAAATCACGGGCTTTTGTTGAGAGATGGGAGTTTGAGATTTATTCTTCATTAACCTGCAATTTAAAGATAAAAACAATTATTAGTGCTATATTTATTTATATAAAATAGATAATGGGGGTATAAAATTGCAATAAAATGTGATTATCAAATACCCACACACCTAAACTTTTGCTAGTCCTCTAGCAAAGAAAATAAAAAGAAAATCCTAACTCACTTTCGCAGGAATCGCGGTTGTATTTAGCGTATACAACAAGCCTTTAAACCCCTAGGTTACCCTAGTGGACGAGTTGTAGTCTCGTGAGGGTTTGCAGTGAATATACCCACAAAATTCAGTCAACTTGCCAAATTAAAGAAGTCAGTAAATAACTAAATTCACTTGATAACTTTTAGATAATCTAATTGGAGTCAGTTATCACTCAAGAAAACATTTATATATAACTCTAAGGTATATTTTTAAGAAAATCTTCTCATTGTAGCAATACAAAACCAAGCCAAACTTAGAAATTTAATTTAAAAGTTTTGAAAGTAACATGCTAACTCTTTGTTTTAAATAATTTTCAAGTTGCTTGATCTAAAATATTTTCCAAGACCATATATACAACTATAAAACATTTATTATTATTATTATTATTATTTTTAACTCTTTCATCCTTGGTGATTTTTTTCTACTTTAACGGGCTTTCTAAGTGACCATTTAACGAGTTTTGGGCCAATGGATCCCAACCCAAATGGGCTTAGGTCATTAAGTATGGAAACACTCCTTGGGCTTAATTACTCGGTCAGCTTAGGCTTAATAAGATAGAATCACCTTGAATTAAAGAGTTTTCTTTTTTTTCTTTTTGCGTTAAGCATGCAAAATTTTCATTATTTTAAATAAAATTCCAAGTTAAGGCTTAAGTAAAGTATACTACTTTGAAAATCATTTCTTAAGAAATTTATTTAGAGTTATCATAAAAGGTGAACTTAAGTAAATAACTAACTAGGGATTAGAAAATTTCAAATTTATCAAATAAATCAATTATTACATAACTCTATCAATTTGGCAAGTGACGATATTTTTATAATTTTTTAAAAGTTAAGGCTTAAGTAAAGTATACTACTTTGAAAATCATTTCTTAAGAAATTTATTTAGAGTTATCATAAAAGGTGAACTTAAGTAAATAACTAACTAGGGATTAGAAAATTTCAAATTTATCAAATAAATTAATTATTACATAACTCTATCAATTTGGCAAGTGACGATATTTTTTTATAATTTTTTTTTAAAGAAAAAATAAAGAGAAAAAATAACTAATTCCCACCCCCACACCTAAATTTTGCATTGTCCTCAATGCAAACTCTATGATGCATAAAGTAAAGCAGATAAGAAGTGAAGCACTTACATTTGGTCGGCTGATAAAAATCTGCAATTACCTTTGGTCTGAGGAGGATGAAATCAAAAATTTATTCTTTTTTTTTCTTTTTTTTCTTTTTTTTTTTTTTTAAGAACTGAACAAGAAACTCTCAAATGAGAGAAGAATAAATTCTTTTTATTATTCTGAAATAAACAAAATAAACAATGTAGAATAAAATATTCAACATGAAGAGTTCTTGTTCTACATTGAATCCTACCTTACTGTTGAAAATTCTTCCCCGGATTTTAAACAAATTCAGAATGATATAATCAATAATGTGAATTTCCAAGCATTTCAGGGTGTTTAGTAATTCTTGCAACAAAGTAAGGTAGGTATTATTGGTGTCATACATTTTATATTTCTTAATAAACTTAGACTCTTGTACTGTGAAGTTTTGTTTTCTAACAACCAATTCTTCTGTGAAGTTCTGAAAATTTGGTTGTTGATTATTCTCCAAGAATCTAAGTTCATCAAGAAAAAGTTCTTCAAAATTTAATTCAAAGCAGCAAATGTTTAACACAGTTTTATTATTCTCAAGGACCTGATCTGCTTCTTCTAAAAACTCTAACTCTTCATCAAAAATTTCCTCAAAACTCAAATCAGACTCTTCTTCTTCTTCTGATCTTTCCTGAATGTAGTTTATTTCTAGAGGCTGATTATTTGGTTGGTCCCCTGGATTAAAAATGTTGAGATCAGCAGTCAAATTCCCAAAGGACAGCTTCATTTGACCAGTTCTACAGTTGATGAGAGCATTAGAAGTGGCTAAGAACGATCGTCCTAAGATGACAGGTGTCTGTCCTTTGGGATTGGAAACAGGCTGTGTTTCCAAGACTACAAAATCTACTGGAAAAATAAAATCTCCAACCTTAATCAGAACATCCTCTAACTCACCCATAGGGACCTTGACAGATCTATCAGCCAACTGTAAGGTGCATTTGGTTGGGTTCAGTACACCTAGACCCAATTGCTGATAGACTGAATATGGAAGCAAATTGACACTGGCCCCTAAGTCTAAAAGCGCCTTATCAATGTGAGTATTACCAATGATACATGAAATGATGGGGGAACCTGGATCTTTACGTTTCAAAGGTATGGGATTTGACAGCATTTCACTGATATTGGCGGCTAAAAAGACTTTCTTTGGAACATTTATTCTCCTCTTCTTAGTGCACAATTCTTTTAAAAATTTAGCATAAGATGGAATTTGTTCAATTACATCTAAGAGAGGAATGTTGACCTTAACCTGCTTGAATGTCTCTAGGATTTTCTCCTCCTGAGGAGAGTGTTTCCTAGACCTGAGTCTATCTGGAAAGGGAGCAACCGGTCTAAATCTATCAAAAGCAGGCTCAGGTTCGGGTTCAGGTTCTTGGTCATCTGAGGGGAGTGATTGTTGAATAGATTCATCAGAAGGAGAAGGAGAAGGAATTTGTACAGGATCAAGAGTTTGACTTGGCGGAGTTCTCACTTGATTATCGACCTGTCTACCTGACCGAAGTGAATGGATTGCATTCACTTGAGCTTCATAGGATGAACTGCATCCTGTGTTATTAGGGTTGACCACGGGTTGACTCGGAAATTTTCCTTTCTCTCTTTCACTCACGGCACTAGCTAGTTGACCAAGTTGGGATTCTAATCTAGCTATAGCTTGAGTGTTGGAGTTGAGCATTTGTCCGGTTGATTGCATGAAGGAATTCAACGTGCTAGATGTTTGAGTCAACATATTCGTGGTTTGAGTAGAGGCCTTAATTATGGTTTCTAAACCCCTTTCCAAGACATTGAGACGTTTATCCTGATCTGGATTGTGAGGAGTCTGAATTACAGCTTGATGAAGAGGAGACTGATTTTGATACGGCAGATTGGGTTGTTGAAATTGTGAATGAGAATTGAATGGAACTGTGTTTCCCCTAGGAAAATGTTGGGTCGAAGCGGGAGTGAAATTTTGAGTTCCGGGAGAATTTCCTAGATTCCATGCAAAGTTGGGATGATTTCTCCAACCTGGATTGTAGGTTGGAGAAAATGGATCATTTCTAGGGTGCTGGAATGCAGCGTTCATCTGTTCTAATGAATGATTGTTTCCTAAGAGAGGGCATTCCTCTGAAACGTGGGTAGGAGACTGACAATTATGACATCCTGGGAAAGAAACATGATTGAGTTGAGCTGGAGCTCGTTCCTTAATTTCTAAGGCTTCTAACCTCCGCAGAATTGTCGCCATCTTCGCTTCAGAAGCAATGTTTGACTCCAAGGAAAGACCACTAGACTTAGAATGGGGAACTGATGAAACCCTGTCATCGCACTGTTCCCATTGCATTGTTTTTTCAGAAAGACTCTCCAAAAACTCCCAAGCTTCATCAG
The DNA here is from genome assembly GCF_001876935.1 of Asparagus officinalis. Classification (NCBI taxonomy): domain Eukaryota; kingdom Viridiplantae; phylum Streptophyta; class Magnoliopsida; order Asparagales; family Asparagaceae; genus Asparagus; species Asparagus officinalis. Next base: position 66,553,070 of record NC_033798.1, on the reverse strand, counting down.
CATTTTTCCTCATAAAATCCCCGTGGCACATTGATTCTAAGGAAGTTTTTGCAGAATAATCTAATCCCTCATAAATTATTTGGCACAATCGCCATTTCTCTAAACCGTGATGAGGACATTGGATGAGAAGATCTTTAAATCGGTCAAAATACTTCCAAAAAGGTTCTCCCGAGATAATTTTAAAGTTTTGAATGCTGTTCCTAAGCTTTACCGTTTTATGAATAGGAAAAAATTTCTTAAGAAAAACGGTGACAAATTCATCCCAAGTTGAGATGGAATTTGTTGGTAAGCTGTACAGCCATTTTTTAGCTTTATCCTTAAGAGCAAATGGAATAAATCTAAGCTTAACCGCATCTTCATTTAATTCTCTCATTTTAATCATAATACACACTTCCTCAAATTCCGAAATAAAAATATATGCGTCTTCTGTTTCATTACCAAGGAATTTGGGAAGCACACACTTCCTCAAATTCTGAAATAAAAATATATGCGTCTTCTGTTTCATTACCAAGGAATTTGGGAAGCATGTTTATGTATTGCGGTCTAAGCTCAAAACTTATTCCATTTATTTCGGGGAGAGAACTGGTTGATTTGCCATTTCTTGGATTGGTTCAACACGGATTAAGCGATGAAAATTATCCCGAACCCAAATTTGCATACACCAAAACAATTTTTTTTTAAATTAGTTTTTTTAAGGAAAGAAAGAAATTAGTTTTTTTTTAGAAGATAAAGAAAAAGAAAAATCCTAACTAAAACAAATCAAAACAATCACTTTTCAATCACTCTAATTCTAGGGTTTAGCCTAATTCACTAGACTAGCTCCTAACCAAAAACTCCTACAGTGAAAAGATAAAAGTTTTACCCAGGTAGTTAGCCAGGTAAGGATAGTACTAGAGGGTGATCAAAGATCAATTAAGTACCTCTTTCCTTACGGAGCGCTTTACGCAACCCCTAAACCTTGCCTTAGACACCAACTAATCTGAGAAAACTTAAACCGGTTCACTTAAGGATTTCTTGTTCCTTATTGAGCTCGAATCCTTAGGGGCCAACGTCTAATGAGTTTTATTAGGCTTGGGTTTGTGAAGTGAGGAATTAGTGATTTTTGGGCTAAGGAAAGGGTGATGAAATCCCTCACCTTATCTTGATTATGGGGTTTTGCCCTTAAAAATATTTTTAAGTGTGTGCCAAATCAAGATGCTCAAATCACTTGGTGAATTCCTACTTTATATGAAATGCAACCCTATGAATTAAAAGCAACTAAAAAGGATGGAAAAGAAAAATCTTTTTTTTTAATTAGGGTTAACAATCAAACAAATGAGAAGGGGGGATTTGTTTGAATTTATTATCTTGTTAGTAAATGTCAAAGTGGAGGATCAATTTTATTATGGTTAACAAAAAATAAAATCCTTTTTTTTTAAATCCTAATTGTCTCTAATTGTGAAAAAGTAGCTAAAGGGTGGAATTAAAAACTAGAAAGAGGACATACCCGAAAGCAAATCTTCAAATCCTAGCTCTCCAATCCGCGATCTTTAAGCTCCAAGCGTTTTCTTCACAAAACGGCGCCAAAAACTTGATGCGGCATAAACATGTACCAAAAAGGTTGCAAGTGCACAACCGTGTCAAGTTATAGTATTTAAGATATCGATCCCACGAGGAAGGTGTTTTGTAGGAGAAAGTATAAAATTGGTTCTTATGTTGTGTGCGTGACAAATAGGAGTGATGAGTGAATGTGATTGTGGAGAGATAGAGAGAGTGGAAGTGATAGTGTGTAAATCGGCACGAAATATAAGTGAGAGTGGATGTGACAAAGAATGAGCATGATCAATAAGGTGAGAAGGAAAAAATGAATAAAATCAAGAAACAAATAAAAATCAAGAATGAAGAACAAAATTCTAGAATAAAAAAAATGCAAGAAATTAAAGATGGTGGATTCAAATATAGATATGGATAATCTACAATTGAACCCACTTCTTAGAAAAGGGTGATTCCCTAGAGGGTTCTAGCCTAAAGGCGAATCAAACAAAATAAAAATAAACAAAAAGAAAAACTAAACCCAAGAGGGTTCTAGCCTCAAGGTGAATAGTATAAGAAATTAAAATCTAACTACAAAATAAAGTGCAAAATCTAAACTACAAAATAAAATTGCAAGAATTAAATGCAAGAAATTAAATCTATTCTATAAGCATGAAATAAATCTAAGGCAAGAGGGTTCTAGCCTCTTGGCTATTTAACAAGAAAATAAAATCTAAACTACAAGCATAGAAATAAATCTACACTAATAAGCAATAAAAAGGAAATAAAAGAGAAAAAGGAAAGAAAATGCAAACCTCTAAATAATTCTTCATCTCCATCTTCATCATCCAACAAAGAGAAGAAATATTTAAAGTGGTGAAAAAATTATTATTATTAATTGCAACTAAAGTTACAATTTTGGAAGGCCTTCTCAATTAAGAGTAGCCCTCCTCTCCAAAAGGAGTTTACAAAATTTTCACACCTCTAACCCCTCACTCTCTACCCCTATTTATAGTAAACATCAGTGAATGAGAGCCATTGGATCAAACTTGAGCCCCAAGACAAGCAAAATCAGCCATTGACGCGCGCTACAGTAATCTGGTCATTTTTTCAATAAATCACGGGCTTTTGTTGAGAGATGGGAGTTTGAGATTTATTCTTCATTAACCTGCAATTTAAAGATAAAAACAATTATTAGTGCTATATTTATTTATATAAAATAGATAATGAGGGTATAAAATTACAATAAAATGTGATTATCAGGGTGTGACATGACCTTGTATTTAAGTTCTGAGATGACTTTGTCTTCTTTTATTATTATTCATGTATTAGATTTTGGGTTTGGTATTTAGGGATTTATAATTTGAGATACAAGGTATATATATGAGGGTTTCCTTGTTTGGATTATTTCGCTCGACGTACCTATACTCGTGTTGTAATTTCTTAAATACTAAAATCCTCTTATACATAGGTATTTACAATTTGAGCTACATGGTATATATATGAGGGTTTCCTTGTTTGGATTATTTCGTTCGACGTACTTATGCTCATGTTGTAATTACCTAAATAGGATCAGTGATTTTATATATACATTATAACTGTATTTTCTATATACAACGAGCCTTTTCCCTTGAGGTTGGTTGTGATGTTGCTCGCTAGTGCTTTGACGCTCGTTGTCCCTCCCCCTTTTAGGTAATGGGTCAAGAGCCCGGAGAGTCGTAGGTTGATGGCGACGCACTTTAGCTTCAGCTGTTTATTATAGTTATATTTTTCTTTTGATCTCCACTGTAGACTTTTGTTAGACATTTGAGAGTTTATTCTAGAAGTTGTAAAGGTTGTGTGCCTTATTTCCTTTTATTCAGACATTTGTATTTGAGACTTGTTGAGAAGTTCCAGTTTATTTGTTTCAGACATTGACTTGTACTTCAGTATGTTAGATGATGAAATATTAATTTGATCTCTACTATTTCATAAGTTGACTCTTGTATTATCTTTTACTTACTTTTGTACCTGCACCTGTTATTGACTCAACTAGAGAGATAGTAATTATGATGGTGAAACATGTTATTATACAGTGTGGTGCATGGCAGGTTTGATATTTCTGGTTTTACTTCGGACTGCAGCCTTGTGTGAACCCAGGGGCGTCATAGTACTAACCCGTATTTTTTTTATATACTCCTAACCCCCTCCCGCTAGGGGTGGTTGAGATGATCTCACTGGCGCTTTGAAGCTCATTGTTCCCCTCTTTTCAGGTAGCGAGCCAGGTGTTCGGAGAGTCGCAGGTTAATAGAGATGCAGATTAGCTCACCGTCATATTTTATTAGTAGTATATTAGTCATCCACATTAGATATTGTTCATTTTCAGACATTTAGAGTTGTATTCCATTTTGTAAAGGCTGAGTGCCTTAGTACTATTTTATTTGACTCTATGTATTGAGATATTTCACATTTATTTTAGTTTATTAGTTGTATTCTCTTTCATTTAGTTGGTACATGATTATGATCATTTGGATCTCTCATTTCCTTTATCATGTTTACTGCATTCTTATCTTTATTTTATCTGCTTTGTACTTACCCTTGTTTATTGTTAATTCCACTAGAGAGATACTACTATGATGGTAAAACGTGTTGTTGCATAGTGTGGGTGCATGGTAAGTTTGACAAATTTGGGTTCACCTTAGACTACAGCCCTGTGTGAAACCAGAGGCATCACAGTTGACATCAAAACTCTAGTTCCTGCATCCTTAGGATCATCATGTATTGAGTCGTGGAGGTAGGATAGAGTTTCTTAGGAATCATGTATAGACTTCGCTAGGAATTCCTAGATTGAGTGAGGACGTTATATGTGTAAATCAAAAATTACGATATTTTTTTATGATAACTATCTTACTTTGATTGAAAAGTATTTGAGTGAATCATATGCGATGCAATTTACCTATTATTATACGTTACGTTATTTTGCTTGAGGTCTCATTTACTATGTCTTATAAGCTCTCCTCCTAAAGTTTCAGATGATAGGAGGAGGACATGGTCGGAGAGGATCCCGTGCTCAGGGAGATGGGTAAGCTGATTCAAAGCCTGAGCTGCAGTAGGCTCTGCAATACTTGATTGACCTCATAGCACCGCTTGCAGCCTAGTTAGTAGAGATTGAGGAGCAGATGGCGCAACAAGTTCCGCCAACGACACCACCACCTGTGGTTCCACCAGTTATGCTAGCTGAGCCTATTGCAGAGGCGACACTAGTGGTTATGCCACCACTAGCAGCTGTTGATAGGGCCGCCAAGCAGGAGGCTTGGCTTTGTTTAGTAGAGAGGTACCAGAAGATGAGGACGCTAGAGTTTTAGGGCACATCAGACTCACTTCTAGCTCATAAGTGGAAGGAAGATGTGGAAAGTAATCTAGATATGCTTGGCATCGATTCAGTCCAGAAATAGAGACTAGCAGATTTTAGTCTTAAGGGTGATGATGGAGGGTGGTATCGACATCAGTTCACTCTGGAGCAGTGCATGACACTTACCTGGGAGGACTTCATCTATTTCTTAGACAAGCGGTATGTATCATCGGCAGCGAAAGCCGGGAAGGAGTTAGAGCTAGCCCGATGGGAACAGGGAGATATGACTGTAGCTGATTATGAGAGCAAGTTTGTGGGTTTGTTCAGGATTACGGGCATGTGACAGACTAGGGAGCATCAGGCTCAGATGCTTCTGATGGGACTTCGACCGAGCTTACGTCTCTATTTAGTGTCTCGGTGTTTTTATTCAATACGAGAGGTAGCCGATGCTGCTATATCACAAGAGACCGAGATCGCTATGTTCTAGAAGGGCAAGGAAGGGAATGCTAGAGCAGGACAATTTGAAGACAATGGCAAGAATAAGAGACTATTTTCAGAACCCGGAGGACCCCGGTAGCAGGGCAAGGGTGCACAGCAGCAGCAAGGTCCCCATAAGAAGGGACCTCAGTGGGATCAGAGGGCACCGCAACAGCGTAGATTTTAGTGTACTTATTTTCACTGCTACAAGTTTGAACACAGAGCTGTAGAGTGGTACAGTGCGCCAGCATGAGGCCAGTAAGGTAAGAATCAGGGTCAGCAGCAGGAGCAGAATCGAGGGCAGGGACGAGGCTAGAGCCAGTAGTTGAAACTTGAGGCACCGCTAGTAGTCCCGAGGATAGAGAAGCAAGTGCAAGCTATTTAGGAGATTCCTCAGGGATAGATAGTCCTGTATACCATAGAGAATTTAGCGCAGTAGTTTGTAGTTTTGAGCAGAGTATATGCAGTCGTACGGCGTGATCATGGTGTGAACGGGACCATGGTGGAATGTAAGTTCCTTGTAAACTCCTTCCCAGCCTATATTCTTTTCGATTCCGAAGCTTCGCATTTGTTCATCTCTTATGATTTCATGATTACACTTTAGCTTATAGCACAACCTTTAAATATTATTCTATCAGTTTCTACTCCTTTGGGAGAGGTGTCCCTCTTAGAGAGTATCTGTAGAAGATGCATTATCAGCTTAGACGAGTCTGAGTTCATAGTTGATTTGATCATCTTGCATATGTTTGAGTTCCATGTGATTCTTAGTATGGATTGACTATCTTCCTACCATGTCAGTATAAACTGTTATGTAAAAACAGTCAGCTTACATATGTCCGATAGGACTGAGTTGGTTGTGGTGACCTCACGGGGTAACCAGTTTGCAGAGTTATTTCTAGCATACATCGAGAAGGTGATGATGTGGGATCAGGGTGCTAATTATGAGCGAGACCACAGTAGTCTCAAAGTATCATGATGTCTTTCATAACATACCTGGATTACCTCCAGTGAGAGAGGTTAAGTTTTGCATCGAGTTACAGCCGGGCACATCACCGATCTCCCGCGCACCTTATCATATGATACCTGCTGAGATGAGGGAGCTATAGACTCAGTTACATAAGCTTATATCTCAGGGTTGTATTCATCGTAGTCATTCTCTGTGGGGAGAACTAGTCCTTTTTATGAAGAAGAAGGACGTCAGCCTTCGATTATGTATTGATTATCGCGAATTGAATAAGGTTACCATCCGGAATAGGTATCCACTACCTAGGATTGATGACTTATTCAACCAGTTATAGGGAACGCAGTGTTTCCCGAAGATTGATCTTAGATTTGGCTATCATCAGTTGTGGGTTCGAGAGATGGATATTCCCAAGATCGTCTTTTTGACTCGATATGGGTCTTTCGAGTTCCTTGTCATGCTATTTAGGCTAACTAATGCACTTGCAGTATTCATAGATTTGATGAACCAGATTTTCCATCCATATTTAGACCAGTTTGTGATCATTTTTATCGACGACATCCTCATTTATTCGAGATCAGAGGCCGAGCATGAGCAGCATCTTCGACTAGCATTACAGACTTTATGGGAGCACCAGTTGTATGCTAAGTTCAGCAAGTATAAATTTTAGCTTTCAGAAGTCAGATTTTTGGGCCACGTTATTAGCAAGGAAGGTATTACAGTGGATCCAGCCAAAGTGGAGGCAATTCTTGATTGGGAAACGCTAAAGACCGTTATAGAGATTCGTAGTTTCTTGGGGTTTACCGGCTATTACAGGAAGTTTATCCAGGATTTTTTAAAGATTGCTACCCTGCTGACATGCCTTACGAAGAAGGGTGTATAGTTTGTTTGGGGATCGGAGTGCTAGAAAGCCTTTGAGACCTTGAAGACCAAGTTAACTTGTAAGGTCCATGAATTTTGATATAAGTTAAAATAATTTTCTAGTATTTTAAAATATTTAATTATGATTTTTAAAAGAGTATTTATATTTTCTCAAATTTCTACAATTTTCTATGATTTAAAGTCTAATTTTTATATTTATTTAAATGATTTTAATATTTATAAATTTATTTTGTGCGGTAAAAAATTTTTGAAATTTATTTGTTGTGTTATCGATACTATTACGTATTATTTTAAATAATATGTTGTATTATTAATATTATTACGTATTATTTCGTATAATACTTTTTATTATTGATTATATATTATTTGTATAATTTGTTGTATTATTTTTACTATTACATATTATATGACGTATTAGTATAACTGGTACGTTTTACTGTGCATATAATTATCCCATAATTATTTGATTTTAAATATAAATAAATATATTTTTATTATTAATTATTCTCATTTAATTGTATAATATATGTATATTTTGACTATTTTTTATCAACCCCTGGGTTCACACAAGGCTGCAGTCCAAGGTGAAACTAAGAATGTCAAACCTACCATATATGTGACGCCCCTGGGTTCACACAAGGCTGCAGTCCAAGGTGAAATCAAGAATGTCAAACCTGTCATGCACCACACCGTGCAATAACATGTTTCACCATCATAATTACTATCTCTCTAGTAAAGTCAAATAACAGGTGTAGGTACAAAAGCAAGTAAAAGATAATACAAGAGTCAACTGATGAAATAATAGAGATCAAATTAATATTTCATCATCTAACATACTGAAGTATAAGTCAATGTCTGAAATGAGTAAACTGGAACTTCTCATCAAGCCTCAAATACAAATGTCTGAATAAAAGGAAATAAGGCACAGCCTTTACAACTTCTAGAAATAAACTCTCAAAATATCTAAACAAAAGTCTATAGTGGAGCTCAAAAGTAAAATGCAACTATAATAAAATAGCTGAAGCTAAAGTGCCTCGCCATCAACCTGCGACTCTCCGGGCTCCTGGCTTGTTACCTGAAAGGGCGGGGGGACAACGAGCGTCAAAGCTCTAGCGAGCAACATCACAACCAACCCCAAGGAAAAAGGGCTCGTTGTATACAGAAAATACAGTTATAACATATATATATATAAAGTCACAAATCTTATTTAGGTAATTACAATGTGAGCATAAGTACGTCAAGCGAAATAATCCAAACAAGGAAACCCTCATGTATATACCATGTAGCTTAGATTGTAAGTACCTATGTATAAGAGGATATTAGTATTTAGGAAGTTACAACACGAGCATAGGTACGTCGAGCGAAATAATCCAGATAAGGAAACCCTCATGTATATACCTTGTATCTCAAATTATACCTACCTAACTACCAGACCCAAAATCTAATACAAGTAACATAAATAAAAGAAGGCAAACTCATCTCAGACTTAAATACGGTGTTGTGTCACAACTCGTATAAATGTCGTGTCCAGCCTATGCAAGTATATGTGTTAACTCTCAAGGTCTAAACTGATGTAGTGGATGTCCAACACATGGACTGCATATGTAAAATACATGGACTGCATATGTAAACGGTCCAACACATGGACTAAAGTGATAAGTTTTCAACACACGGACTGCACATCATAATTGCCCAACACATGGACTAGATGAGTTATAGGAATAGGTGCATATACACTAATTTCTCACGTGTCTCGGTGCACAAACCTAAACTCGTATCCGCATGTCATCTCACATGTAAAGATACAGGTTATACATAAATTTCTAATACCCGTCATTCGAGGCGACTCCTCGTTCATATTTAAGCACGCAGCAACAATAGACAAACATAAACAATTTCAGTTAAACTGAAATAACTCAAACGGATTCAAAACTAAAGAAATACAAAAGAAGAAAACTCCTCATTAGTCGACTCACTGGTCGACTCATCAGTCGACTCATAAGTCGACCGGACAAAACACAAAACTGAAGTTTTCCCCATCAGTCGACTCATTGGTTGACTCATCAGTCGACTCATGAGTCGACTCATTGGTCGACAGAGCAGAAACTCTCCAGTTTTTCTGCTTTCGATGATTATTTGCAAAAACGTTAACTAAAGTTCTCTTTAATCATGTCCAGCAATATATTTTCGATTCTAACACATGTATATCAACAAAAACGAAAGATTTGCATGTAATATCTTACATTTAAAACCCTAAACATATTTCTTCATGATTAAAAACATATTGAAAACAATAAATCACAATAAAACTCATATTTAAACAAATTCCAGATCTGGATCTTAATTTACAAATTCGTTTGTGAGCTTTTATAAACTAAAAACATTCGATTTCTGCATCATATGCTATAAAGATCTATTTATATACACAAATAGTGATTTAGGCTCAATAAAAATGAAATAAAACCAAATAAAATCATACAAACAGTGGGTGTAGGGTTGGGCGAGATGTTACTCGCCTCTGATGTGCTGCAAACTCCTGAATCCGATGAGAGGACGATCCCCCTTCGACAGCACCACAAAATCCCGTTGAAAACTCCTCCAAAACTCCTCCAAAATCACCAAAAATGAATCTAGGGTTTGAGGGGAGAGGGAGGCTAGGGTTTCTCTGGGGTTCTGATGGGTTTTTGGGTTGGTTTTAGGTAGGAGAGTTTTATATGAAAGCGGTTAAACCCGAAACAAGCCAAACCAAACCCGCAACTAAAAGAAAACCCGAAATAGCCCGACAGTCGACTCATTGGTCGACTCATGAGTCGACTCATAAGTCGACTGAGCAGACACTATATCCAGATTCATGCATGTTTTGTTATTTAGCCAAAACCAATGCATAGAACTCTATGAAACCACACTCATACATATCTAATAACTTGTTACCAAGTATATCCAAGACCTCAAGTCATTTACCACAAATAGAATTATTTATTACTAATAATTCACATATACTTCTAACAAAAATACGGGGTTCTACATTCTTCCCCCCCTTAAAAGAATTTCGTCCTCAAAATTCAGAAGGCATATTCAAACAAAAGTATTACTCTAGACAAGCATAAAATGATATTTATATTTAACAATTCAGGATGACTATATTCCCACTCAACCCTTAATCAAATAGAACTAGTACGTCGGGCGAAAAATCCAAACAAGGAACCCCCCATACATATACTATGTGTTCCAAAAGTTTAAAAATTGAGCGGAAATATCATCATCCTAGCGTTAAATCTAAATATAATCACGCAAATCCTCATGCACATGAATCAATTCACTTCCTTAATAAATGCAAGAAGTAGCGCTACATATCATCTTCACACCCTCGAAAAATAATCTTCGATGTCTACATTTAACCATCTAAAATGTAAATACCCCCACTTAACCTCTAACTAAATGGAACAAGTACATCGAGCGAAAAAATCCAAACAAGGAACCCCTCATATATATACCCTATGTTCCGAATACTTAGGAGATAAGTGGTAATACAAAAAGCCATATATAAATCTTACAAAAAGCCTTAATTTACCTACTCAAACATGTGTGGATAGTCACGACGCATGTCCTCTTCGTGCTCCCAAGAAATTTCTTCAACGCCTCTTCGGTCCCACTGGACTTTCACCAAAGGAATTACCTTGTTTCTAAGCCTCTTTTCCTCTCTGGAAAGTATAGCAACTGGGATCTTAATAGTAGATAAATCATCCTGAAGCTCAATCTCCGGTGCATTCAATACTCTCTGCTGCTCCTCATCATGCAAGTGCTTCTTAAGCATAGAAACATGAAATACATTGTGTATACTAGACATCGATGTTGGGAGATCTAGTCTGTATGACACAGCTCCAATGCGCTCTAAAATCTGGAAGGGTCCAATATATCTCGGTGCAAGCTTTCCCCGCCTCCCGAATCGCTGAACGTCTTTCATCGGCGATACCTTCAGCATAACCACATCTCCAACTTGAAACTCCAAGGGTCTTCGTCTCTTATCTGCATAGCTCTTCTGCCGACTCTGGGCTGCTAAAATCCTCTCTCTGATCAAGGCTACCTTCTCAGTAGTCTATCTCACTAGCTCTGGTCCAAGCATTAAGCTATCCTCCGGTTCTGCCCAACATATCGGTGATCTACAAGGTCTCTCGTACAATACCTCATAAGGGGTCATACCGATCATCGCTTGATAACTATTGTTATAAGCGAACTCTATTAGTGGAATATGCTCCTCCCAGCTACCATGAAAGTCAATGACACAAGCCCGCAACATGTCCTCCAACACCTGGTTCACCCTCTCCGTCTGACCATCTATCTGCGGGTGGAATACACTGCTGGAAGATAACCGGCTGCCGAAAGAATCCTAGAAACTTCTCCAAAAATATGAAGTGAACACTAAACCTTGATCCGACACAATAGTATCAAGAACTCCATGAAGTCAGACTATCTCTTGAATAAATATCCTCGCATACGTCTCAGCTGTATATGTAGTCCTTACTAGAATAAAATGTGCTGACTTCGTCAACCGGTCCACGATCACCCAAACAGAATCATTCCCCTTCTTCAACTTCGACAACCCTACAATGAAGTCCATAGAAATATCCGCCCATTTTCACTCTGGGATGGGTAAAGCCTGAAGTGTTCCTACGGGTCTCTGATGCTCTGTCTTCACCGGCTGATAGGTAAAACACTTAGTCACATACTCTGCAATCTCTCTACGCATACCACTCCACCAGAAGTGTCTCTTCAAGTCCTTGTACATCTTAGTAGTCCCTGGATGTACTGTGTACCTAGTATGATGTGCCTCATCAAATTACTCTCTCTTCAGCTCGGCACTGGATGGCATAACCAGTCTACCCTTCATCCGTAGACCTCCATCTACTCCATTGGTCCAATCTGCCTTAGGTTCTTTGGAAATCTCTTCCTTTCGGATTTGAATCCAAGAGTCTTCTAGCTAAGCTCTGACTACTCTGGTACTCCATGATGGCTAAACTGACACGGCTCCCAAAAATACACTGGTTCCACCAATCTCGGGTCTGAAATCAAACTGGCTAAGAGTAATAAGATCTCTATATAACGAACACATCAAAGCCGAAACTCGATGTCGACGCTTCCTACTCAAAGCATCTGCTACGATTTTCGCCTTCCCTGAATGATACTGAATCACGAACTCGTAGTCCTTGATAAACTCAATCCATCTCCTCTGTCTCTGGTTGAGTTCCTTCTAAGAAAAAAGATACTTTAGACTCTGGTGGTCTGTGAACAACTCAAACTGTACTCCATACAAGTAGTTCCTCCATGACTTTAGTGCGAATGCCATTGCTGCTAACTCCAAGTCATTAGTGGGATAGTTTTGCTCATACACCCTCAACTTCCATGATATATATGCTACTACTCTCTGAGTCTGCATCAATACACCTCCTAAGCCTTCCAATGATGCATCTGTGTAGACGACGAATGTCCTGTCACTGCTCAAAATAGTCAAAACTGGCGCTGAAGTCAACTTAGTCTTCAAGATATCAAAGGCCTTCTGGTACTCCGTACTCCAAATAAAGTGTACACCCTTCTTCGTAAGGCGTGTAAGTAGCATCGAAATCTTCGAGAAGTCTTGGATGAACTTCCTATAATAGCCGGCTAAGCCCAAGAAACTACGAATCTCTATCACCGTCTTTGGAGGTTCCTAATCAAGAACTATTGTAACCTTAGCCGGGTCCACTGCTATGCCCTTCTACTGATGACGTGGTCGAGAAATCTGACTTCTGAAAGCTAAAATTCACACTTGCTGAACTTGGCATATAACTGATGCTCCTGCAGAGTCCTCAAAGCTAATCGTAGGTGCTCCTTGTGGTCTACCTCCGATCTCGAATAAATGAGGATGTCATCGATAAAAACAATCACGAACTGATCTAAGAAGGGACGAAAAACCCAATTCATCAAGTCCATGAATACCGCGGATACATTGGTTAGTCCGAATGGCATGACCATAAACTCAAAAGATCCATATCGAGTAAGAAAAGCGGTCTTTGAAATATCCATCTACCGAACCCGCAACTGATGATAACCAGAATGAAGATCAATCTTTGAGAAGAACTGCGCTCCCTACAGCTGGTCGAACAAGTCATCAATCCTAGGCAATGGGTACCTATTCCAGATAGTGACCTTGTTCAACTCCCTATAATCAAAGCACAATCTCATACTACCGTTCTTCTTCTTCACGAAGAGGACCGGTATGCCCCACGGAGAATGACTCCGACGAATAAAACCCTGAGCTAATAACTCGTCCAACTGGGTCTGAAGCTCCCTCATCTTAGCTGGTGCTATACGATAGGGTGCGCGGGATATCGGGGCTGTGCCTGGCTGTAACTCAATACAGAACTCAACCTCATTCACATGAGGTAATCTAGGTATGTCGTGAAAGATATCCTGATACTCTGAGACAACTCTAGTCTCCAATAAATCAACACCCTGATCCCATCGCATCACCTCCTTGATGTACGCCAGAAATGACTCCGCAAAATGGTTGCCCTGAGAGGTTGCCATAATCATCTCGGACCCATTGGATGCCCACAAATTGACTGTCTTCATAAAACAGTCAATACTAACATGGTAGGAAGACAACCAATCCATACTAAGGATGACATCAAACTCAGACATATGCAATACTATCAAATCAACAACAAACTCTGACTCATCTAAACTGATAGTACACCTCCTACAAACACTCTCCAGAAGCGATATCTCACCTAAAGGGGTGGAAACTAATAAAGGGGTGTCTAATAGCTGAGCTACGAGCTGGAGTCTAGACATAAAATCATACGAAATGAAGGAATGCGAAGCTCCCGAATCGAAGAGCTGGAGTCTAGACATAAAATCATACGAAATGAAGGAATGCGAAGCTCCCGAATCGAAGAGAATACAGGCGGAAAAAGAATTCACAAGAAACATACCATCCACTACTGCTCCGCTAGCTCCATGATCACGTGGTACTACTGCATATACTCTGCCTATGACTGGAGACTGCTCTGTTACTAGTGCTGGAGAATACAGTACTATCTGCCCCTGAGGAACCTCTTGAATTGCCCGAATCTGCCCCTCAGTCTTTTGTAATGCTGGCGGTGCCTCAAGTCTCACCTGCTGGCCCTGAACTCTGCCCTACTATCACTGCTGCTGCTGGTTCGGGCCCATGCCCGGCTGAACTCTTGTTGGTGCGTTGCGACACTCCGATACCTTTTGCCCGACCTTATGGCAGTTATAGCAAACTCCCTAGAACTTGCGCTACTGATGAGCTCCCAGATCATGCTGAGGTCCCTTCTTATGAGGACCTTGCTGCTGCTGCTGGGATCCAGAAAAAGATCTCTTGTTCTTCCCCTTATCCTCGGTCTGTCCTACCTTGGTCTTCCCTTCCCTATCCTTCTGAAACATGGAAGTCTCAATCTCCTGAGAAGTGGCGGCCTCAGCTACTTCTCGAACTGAATAGAACTTCCTCGAGACGAGGTATCAACAGAGATTAGGGCGGATCCCTGCTAGGAACATCTGAGCCTGTCGCTCTCCTGTCTACCACATGCCCGTGAAGTGCAGCAACTCCAAAAATCTGCTCTCAAAATCTGCCACTGACATATCCCCATGAGTCAACCAGGATAACTCAAGTTCCTTCCCAGTCTGTGCGGTAGAAGAAATATAATGTCCATTAAAGAAGTAGATGAAGTCCTCCCATGTGAGGGTCATCCGATGCTCTGGAGTGAACTGGAGTCGATACCATCTCCCGGCGTCTCCCTTCAGACTGTAGGACGCCAATCTCTGCTTCTGGACCGAATCTATATTAAGTATATCAAGGATATTACTCACATCCTCTTTCCACTTATGGGCTGTAAGAGGATCTGCTGACCCCTGGAACTCTGGTGCTCTCATCTTCTGGTACCTCTCTACCATACAGAGCCAAGCCTCCTGCTCTGTGGCTCTGTCTAGGACTGCTGGTGGGATAATTGCAGGTGCGGCCTCTGGTGGTCTCTCACTGATAGAAACTGCTGGTATCCCCTACGGCTGATCTGCTGGTGGTGGTGTCGGTGGTGCAATATGACTCGCCACAAGCTCCTACGGCTGATCTGCTGGTGGTGGTGTCGGTGGTGCAATATGACTCGCCACAAGCTCCTCAATTGCTGCCATCCTAGATACGATAGGATTCATGAGATCAATAAGGTACTGGGGAGTCTGTTGCGGTTCAGGTGGTGCCTAATGTGGCTCGGGTTGAGCTTGTTGTGACTCAGGTGGAGCCTGCTATGACTCTGCCTATCCAGCTCTCCGAGTACGAGGTCTACCACGTCCTGCCATCTCTCTGATCATAAGAAAACAAGAGTTTATGAGTCCAAATAAACATATACACATACATAGCATATCACAATATGATTTTCACAATAATTTAGTATTCACCCAAATACTTTAAGTTTACACAAAATAGTTGTCATAAAAAAATCCTCAATTTTTGAGATATACGCATATATCATCCTCATTCATACTAGGGAATCCTTACGGACTCAATACATGAATCCTAAGAAACTCTATCCTAGCTCCACGACTCGACACAGGATGATCCTAAGGATACTAGAACTAGAGCTCTGATACCAACTGTGACGTCACTGGGTTCACACAAGGCTACAGTCAAAGGTGAAACCAAGAATATCAAACCTACCATGCACCACACCATGCAATAACATGTTTCACCAGCATAATTACTATCTCTCTAGTAGAGTCAAATAACAAGTGTAGGTACAAAAGCAAGTAAAGATAATACAAGAGTCAACTGATTAAATAATAGAGATCAAATTAATATTTCATCATCTAACATACTGAAGTATAAGTCAATGTCTGAAATGAGTAAACTAGAACTTCTCATCAAGCCTCAAATACAAATATCTAAATAAAAGGAAATAAGGCACACAACCTTTACAACTTCTAGAAATAAACTCTCAAAATATCTAAACAAAATTCTACAGTGGAGCTCAAAAGTAAAATGTAACTATAATAGAATAGCTGAAGCTAAAGTGCCTCGCCATCAACCTGTGACTCTCCGAGCTCCTAGCTCGTTACCTAAAAGGGGGGAGACAACGAGCGTTAAAGAGCTAGCGAGTAACATCACAACCAACCCCAAGGGAAAAGGGCTCGTTGTATACAGAAAATATAGTTATAACATATATATATAAAGTCACAAATCTTATTTAGGTAATTACAATGTGAGCATAAGTACATCGAGCGAAATAATCCAAACAAGGAAACCCTCATGTATATACCATGTAGCTCAGATTGTAAGTACCTATGTATAAGAGGATCTTAGTATTTAGGAAGTTACAACACGAGCATAGGTACGTCGAGCGAAATAATCCAGACAAGGAAACCCTTATCTATTGTGACGCCCCTGGGTTCACACAAGGTTGCAGTCCGAGGTGAAACCAGGAATGTCAAACCTGCCATGCACCACACCATGCAATAACATGTTTCACCATCTGTTTGATGGAAAATTTTGTAATGATGAAAATGATGAAAGAATTGCGTTTGATTTATTCTCTCTAACTGTTTAGAAAAAGAATGTTTACAAATCTCTCAACTCTCGATTATAATTGGATTTCCTTATTACAAAAGAGAAGAGAATGATCTAGATTCTCCCCTTTGTTTAATTCAGGGTTCTTCACAGTGGTGATGGAGTGCCTCCCTCGAATGCTCACGTCGAGTTTGCTCTCCGTTGACGATCCGAATATCTTGATTCACTAGAACGTGGTCTTCTCCTCACGATTTGACATTGTGGAGAACTCTGAACGAGTTTAAAACTCTATGAAAGAGTTGATTTAACCGCGGTTATAAGCCAAGGATGAAGAAGATCTTGTTGCCGATCTCCAAAGCTCCAACCGAAGGATGAAGGATCCTCTTTTCGCTGTCAAGAAGTTCCAACAAACCGAACCCCTGAACTGAATTGATTTTCAGTTATTTATAGGGGATTAAGGGGTGTAACCACCTCCTAAATTCGCTCCTAAGTGGGGCTAATGGGATATAACCGCCCCTTAAATCACTCCTGAGTGGAGTTGTGATCCCCTCAGATCGTGGGAAACGGTTTTGAAACCGTTCAGCTCGTGTTTGAACGAATCAAACGCAAATCCTGCATTCTGGAATAAAATCTGCGTTTGAACGTAGCGTCTGGAGGCTCAGACGTAGCGTCTTGTTGGAAGCTGCGTTGGCAGTTTGTTGGAAACTGCGTTTGCGGCCGAACATGAGCTACGTTGGCGGCCGAATCTGAGCTGCGCTTGTAGCTTTTGGAGCTGCGTTGGCGGCCGAATCTGAGTTGTGTTTGCAACTTTTGGAGCTGCGTTTGCGGCCTTTGGAGCTGCGTTTGAGCTGCGTTCGTGGCTATGAACGCGACGCATCTTGATGCTTGTACGCGGGGAGGACTTCCACGTCTTGATTTGAAGAGACCGTCGATTTGTAGTCCTTGATGCTTGTACGCGGGGAGGACTTCCACGTCTTGATTTGAAGAGACCGTCGATTTGTAGTCTCTTTATGTCGAAGTGTTGCAAAGATCGTCATTTTGTAATCTTTACTTTAGCTCTCTGATATGTGAGAGTCGTCAGATTGTAACTCCCGATGTTGATTGTGGAGGCTGTTGATTAGAGCTTTCATTAATTGTTGTGAAGATCGTCAGATTATAACCTTCATCGATCCACGTGAAAGTCTTTAAATTATAGCCTTCTGGAAGTCGTCAGATTGTAACTTCCATCATCGGTGTTTGATGGGGATCAGCTATCTATTGTGATTTTTAGACAGCCTACACCATCATAATTACTACCTCTCTAGTGGAATCAACAACAGGTGTAGGTACAAAGCAAGTAAAAGATTTTACAATAAGTACATGATGAAATGATAGATCTCGGATTAATACATCTCATCAATCAAATCAGCTGGAATACATAGTCAATGTCTAAAATGAATAATAACAGTCTGGAGATCTCAACATGTCTCACAATACAAAACATCTGATACATGAAATAAGGCACACAGCCTTTACAACTCTAGAATATAAATCTCTCAAGTCTAAAAATGTCTCAAGTGGAGTACAAAATGAAATACATCTAATAAGAGGATAAACAGGCGCTAATAAAAAAAATCGCCCTCAACCTGCGACTCTCCGGGCTCCGGGCTCGTTACCTGAAAGGGGGAGGGACAACGAGCGTCAAAGCACTAGCGAGCAACATCACAGCCAACCCCAAGGGATAGGGCTCGTTGTATATAAAAATACAGTTAATACATAAAAGTATAAAATCATTTATACTAACAATAGTGGGTTTTAGTACTTAGGAAATTACAACACGAGCATAGGTACGTCGAGCGAAATAATCCAAACAAGGAAACCCTCAAGTATATACCGTGTATCTCAAATTTTAAATCCCTAAATACTAAACCCGAGGTTTAACCCAAGGAACAATAAAGAAAAGAATATAAACTCATCTCTACCGATACAATTTAAACATGTCAAAGCTACACTAAGTGTCATGTCCAGCCTAGGTAGCTATCATGTCCCAGCCTCATATAATATGACGTGTTCCAAACTCGGTTAAGCAACATACTCAGGGTTTAACAATTATCCAACATAAGACTGTAATGGATTATTGTCCAACATGAGGACTTTAATGGATTATAGTCCAACACGAGGACTTTAATGGATTATAGTCCAACATGAGAACTTTAATGGATTATAGTCCAACACGAGGACTGTGTATATGAACCATAGAATACTAATAGTAAAGGTATACATATTCTACTCTTGTACATGCCTCGCTGTACAGCTCTAAGCTTGTGTCAGAAAAGTCATCTTACATGTGTAAATAAAATCATAAATACTGCAATTTAATATCCGATAAAGAAGGCAACTTCTCATATTCAAAAATGATAAATAGTACCCTCGATTTTATATGAACACTGTATGAAAGTATAAGCACAGTAGGTGATCAAGCAGAAACTCAAACGAAATAGAAAAAACTTCGATGAGTCGACTCATAATCAGCTATGAGTCGACTCATGACTCATGGGTCGACTCATAAACTGACGAGTCGACTCAGCAGATACTTATGAATAACAGGAATTGACTTCGTGAGTCGACTCATGACAGTCATGGGTCGACTCAACCTGATGAGTCGACTCATGATGAGTCATGAGTCGACTCACGAGATGAAAACTGGATATTTCACAACTGCAACTCGTCATCTCGTTCCATACTTCCACTACACTGATTTACACTTCCATAACTATCAATTCTAAACTATGAGACAGTGAAAGAAATTCACATCTAGCATGAGAAACGAACACTTGCATGTTAGATCTAACATTTAACCCTTAAACATGAAAGAGAGCATTTAAACAAATAAAACTCATATTTTTATTTCCTTAAATAAATTCCCAGATCTGGGTTTTCATTAAAAACTCGTTGGTGGGGTTTTAAAATCTGAAATACATGATTTCTAGCATTTACACTAATAAGAACATTGATTTATACCTGAAAATAAGTCTTAGGCTCAATAAAACTCATAAAAATGTTTATAAACTAATAAAAATATGGGAGAGAGATTAGGCGAGATGCTACTCGCCTCAGATGTGTTGAAGAATGATTCCCCTCGCTGCAAACCACAAGGAGCTACTGAAATCCCCCGAAAATCTCCCAAAAACACCCAAAAATGAACTAGGGTTTTGAGGAGGATAGAAGGCTAGGGTTTCTCTGGGGAGAACTAATGAAAAGAGGTGTTTTCGGGTGGTGGAGAATATATATGAACAGTTAAAACCTGACCTGAAACCCAAACAAACCCGATCCACAAAACCTAGAAAACCCTCGATGAGTCGACTCATGACTGTCATGAGTCGACTCATGACTCATGGGTCGACTCATAAGATAATAAGTCGACTCAGCAGAGACTTTTAATAATGGGAGTTGATATCATGAGTCGACTCATGACAGTCATGGGTCGACTCATGAGCTGAAAACTGAGTTCTTCGACTCTGATGCTTATGATTTGCAAATTTGCAAACTCAACCTCATAACTAATGCATATATACATTCTCATAAGCTCAAAATGCTAGATTACATGCACAACCATATCATAAATATATTTATCATAAATAAATATTAGGAATTAAGTGAAAATACCCTCATTCTAGTATTAAATATAAGTATCAAGGTACATATATAAATATACAAGTAAGAATTCACATCATAAATACTTTAATTAACTTACCTGCTCAAATAAGTGTGGGTAGTCGCGTCGCATGTCTTCTTCGCACTCCCAAGAAGCTTCCTCAACTCCACTTCGGTTCCATTGAACTTTCACCAATGGAATCATCTTGTTCCTGAGTCTCTTGTCTTCTCTAGCATTTATTGACACTGAATCTCAATAGTAGTCAAATCATCCCGAAGCTTAATCTCCGGTGCATCTAACACTCGTTGCTGCTCCTCATCATGCAAGTGCTTCCTGAGCATAGAAATATGGAATACAATGTGTATACTAGACATTGAAGCTGGAAGATCTAACACAGCTCTAATGCCCTCCAAAATCCGGAATGGTCCAATATATCTCGGTGCAAGCTTCCCTCGCCTCCCGAATCGTTGTACGCCTTTCATAGGCGATACCTTCAGCATAACCAAATCTCCAATCTGAAACTCTAGGGATCTTCGCCTTTTATCTGCATAGCTCTTCTGCCGACTCTGAGCGGTTAGAATCCGCTCCCTGATCAATGCTACCTTCTTAGTAGTCTGGCTCACAAGCTCCGGTCCAAGCATCAAGCTATCTTCTAACTCTGTCTAACATATCAGTGATCTATAGGGTCTACCGTACAATGCCTCATACGGAACCATACCGATCGTCGCTTGATAACTATTGTTATAAGCGAACTCTATCAGTGGAATATGCTCCTCCCAGCTGCCCTAAAAGTCAATGACACAAGCCCGCAACATGTCCTCTAACACCTGGTTCACCCTCTTTGTCTGACCATCCGTCTGTAGGTGGAATACACTGCTATAAGATAGTCTGCTGCCAAACGAGTCCTAAAAACTCCTCCAAAAATGTGAAATGAATATTGATCCTCGATCCGACACGATCGTGTCCGGAACCCCGTGAAGTCGAACTATCTCTCGAACGAAGATCCTCGCATACGCCTCGGCTGTATAAGTAGTCCTCACTAGAATAAAATGTGCTGACTTCGTCAACCGGTCCACTATCACCCAAATCGAATCATTCCCCTTCTTCGACTTCGGCAACCCTACAATAAAGTACATAGAAATGTCCGCCCACTTCCACCCTGGAATAGGCAACGACTAAAGTGTCCTTTCCAGTCTTTGATGCTCTGCCTTTACCTGCTGACAAGTAAAACACTTAGCCACATACTCTAAAATCTCTCTTCGCATGCCACTCCACCAGAAATATCTCTTCAGGTCCTTGTACATCTTGGTAGTCCCTGGATGTACTGTGTATCGAGTACGGTACGCCTCATCAAATAACTCCCTCTTTAGTTCTGCACTGGCTAGCATAACTAATCTACCCTTCATTCGGAGGCCTCCATCTGCTCCAATGGTCCAATCGGCCTTAGGCTCTTTGGAAATCTCCTCCTTACGAATTTGGATCCAAGAGTCTTCCAACTGAACTCTGACAACTCTGCCACTCCAAGATGGCTGCACCGACACAGCTCCCAAAAATGCACTGGTACCATCAACCTCAGGTCTAAAATCAAACTGGCTAAGGGTGAGAAGGTCTCGATGCAACTAGCATCTCAAAACCACAACCTGATGTCGACACTTCCTACTCAAAGCATCCGCTACGACGTTCGCCTTCCCCAGATGATACTAAATCGCGAACTCATAGTCCTTGATAAACTCAATCCATCTCCACTATCTCTGGTTGAGTTCCTTCTGAGAGAAAAGATATTTTAGACTCTGATGATCTGTGAACAACTCAAACTGCACTCTCTCTGGTTGAGTTCCTTCTGAGAGAAAAGATATTTTAGACTCTGATGATCTGTGAACAACTCAAACTGCACTCCATACAAATATTTTAGACTCTGATGATCTGTGAACAACTCAAACTGCACTCCATACAAATAGTGCCTCCATGACTTCAATGCAAATATCACTGCTGCTAACTCCAAGTCATGAGTAGGATAGTTTTGCTCATGCACTCTCAACTGCCGTGAAGTGTAAGCTACTACTCTCTGAGCCTGCATAAGGATGCCTCCTAACCCTGCTAAAGATGCATCTGTGTAGATGACGAATGTCCTGACGCTACTTGGAATAGTCAAAACTGGTGTTGTAGTCAACTTAGCCTTCAATGTATCAAAGGCCTCCTGGCACTCTGTGCTCCAAATAAACTGTACACCCTTCTTCGTAAGACGTGTAAGGGGCGTCGAAATATTTGAGAAGTCCTGGATGAACTTACTGTAATAACCTGCTAAACCCAAAAAGCTACGAATCTCCATCACCATCTTCGGTGGTTCCCAATCAAGCACTGCTGTAACCTTAGCTGGGTCTACTGATATGCCCTCTCTGCTGATGATGTGGCCGAGAAATCTGATCTCTGAAAGCCAAAACTCGCACTTGCTAAACTTGGTGTATAACTAGTGCTCCCGTAGGGTCTGCAAAGCTAATCGGAGATGCTGCTCATGATCTGCCTCCGATCTCGAATAAATGAGGATGTCATCGATGAAAACAATCACGAAATGATCTAAGAAGGGATGGAAAACCCGGTTTATCATGTCCATGAATACAGCGGGTGCATTGGTCAGTCCGAATGGCATGACCAAGAACTCAAAAGATTCATATCGCGTGAGGAAAGCGGTCTTGAGGATATCCATCTCCCAAACGCGCAACTGATGATAACCAGAACGAAGATCAATCTTCGAGAAGAACTACGCTCCCTACAACTGGTCGAACAAGTCATCAATCCTAGGTAGTGGATACCTATTCTGGATAGTGACCTTGTTCAACTCCCGATAATCTATACACAATCTCATACTGTCGTCCTTCTTCTTCACGAAGAGGACCGGTGCGCCCCATGGGGAATGACTCCGACGAATAATCCTTGAGCTAACAACTCGTCCAACTGGGTCTGAAGCTCCCTCATCTCAGCTGGTACCATGCAATAAGGTGCGTGGGATATCAGGGCTGTGCCCGGCTGCAACTTAATACAAAACTCAACCTCTCTCACAGGAGGTAACCCAGGTATGTCCTCCCGGCTGCAACTTAATACAAAACTCAACCTCTCTCACAGGAGGTAACCCAGGTATGTCCTGAAAGACATTCTGATAATCCGAGATAACTCTAGTCTCCAATAAATCAGAACTCTGATCCCGTCACATCACCTCATCGATGAACGCCAGAAACGACTCCGCAAAGCGATTGCCCTGAGAAGTGGCCACAATCATCTCGGACCTATCGGACGTTCGCAATCTAACTGTCTTCGCAAAATAATCAATACTAATATGGTAGGACGACAACCAATCCATACCAAGGATGACATTAAACTCAGACATATGCAAAACTATCAGATTGACTATGAACTCGGACTCGTCTAAACTGATAATACACCTCCTACAAATGCTCTCTAGAAGCGATACCTCTTCTAGAGGGGTGGAAACTGATAAAGTGGTGTCTAAGGAATGAGCTACGAGCTGGAGTCTAACCATAAAAGCATACGAAATGAAAGAATGCGAAGCTCCTGAATCGAAAAGAATACGTGCGGGAAAGGAATTCACGAGGAACGTACCCTCCACAACTGCACCGCTGGCACCAAGATCACGAGGAACCACTGCATATACTCTGCCTGGTGCTGAAGACTGCTCTACCACTGGTGCTAGAAAATACGGAACAATCTGCCCCTGGGGGGCCTCCTGGACTGCTCGAACCTGCCCCTCTAGCCTCTGCGCTACTGGCAGTGCCTCAAGCCTGACCTGTTGACCCTGACCTTGACCCTGCTGTCGTGGCTGCTGCTGGTTCGGACCCCTGCCCTGCTGAGCTCCTGCTGGTGCACTACGACACTCTGATGCCTTGTATCCCACCTTGCGACAGTTAAAGCATACCCCCTGAAACTTGCGCTTATGATGTGCCCTCTGATCCTGCTGGGGTCCCCTCTTATGAGGGCCTTGCTGCTATTGCTGATGTCCTGACAAGGGCCTCTTGTTCTTCCCCCTGTCTCCAATCTGTCCTGTCTTAGTCTTTCCCTCCTTGTCCTTCTGAAACATAGCTGTCTCATTCTCCTGTGAGGTGGCGGCCTCAGCTACCTCCCGGACTGAATAGAACTTCCTCGAGACAAGGTATCAGCAAAGATTAAGGCGAAGCCCTGCTAGGAACATCTGAGCCTGACGCTCTCCTGTCTGCCACATCCCCGTGAAATGTAGCAACTCCATGAACTTGCTCTCAAACTCTGCAACTGACATGTCCCCCTGAGTCAAATGGGAAACCTCAAATTCCTTCCCAGTCCGTGCTGCAGAAGAAACATACTGTGCATCAAAGAAGTAAACAAAATCCTCCCAAGTGAGGATCATCCGCTGCTCTAATGGAAACTGGAATCGGTACCATCTCCCGACATCCCATTTCAGACTATATGATGCCAGTCTTTGCTTCTGAACTGAGTCTACATTGAGTATGTCTAGGACATTACTCACATCCACCTTCCACTTGTGGGCTACAAGTGGGTCTGAAGAGCCCTGGAACTGCGGTGCTCTCATCTTCTGGTACCTCTCTACCAAGCGGAGCTAAGCCTCTTGCTCCGTGGCTCTATCCGGTACCGCTGGTGGGATAGCTGCAGGTGCTACCTCTGGGTCTCTCTCTCTGATTAGGACGACCGGTATCCCTTGTGATGGAACTACTGGAGGTGGTGGTGATGTCGGTGGCGCGATATGACTCACCACAAGCTCCTTAATCGCTGCCATCCTAGCTACGATAGGAGCCATGAGATCAATGAGGTACTGGGGAGCCTGCTGGGACAAAGGTGGTGCTTGTTCCTACTCGGGTGGAGCCTGCTGTGGCTCAGGTGGAGCCTGCTGGGCTCTGCCTGAGCGGCTCTGCGAGTACGGGGTCTGCCACATCCTGCTATTTCTCTCTGATCATAAGAAAATAAAAGTTCATGAGTCAAAGTAGACATATATACATACATAATGTATCACAATACGATTTTCACATCATATAGTATTCACACATATACTTTAAACAAAAATAGTTATCATAAAAAAAATTCTCAAAATTTTGAGATATACGCATATACCGTCCTCACTCATACTAGGAAATCCTTAGCGGACTCTATACATGAATCATAAGAAACTCTAACCTAGCTCCACGACTCGACACAAGATGATCCTAAGGATACTAGAACTAGAGCTCTGATACTAACTGTGACGCCCCTGGGTTCACACAAGGCTGTAGTCTGAGGTGAAACCAGGAATGTCAAACCTGCCATACACCATACCATGCAATAACATGTTTCACCATCATAATTACTACCTCTCTAGTGGAATCAATAACAGGTGTAGGTACAAAACAAGTAAAAGATTTTATAATAAGTACATGATGAAAGAATAGATCTCGGATTAATACATCTCATCAATCAAATCAGCTGGAATACATAGTCAATGTCTGAAATGAATAATAACAGTCTGGAGATCTCAACATGTCTCACAATACAAAACATCTGATACATGAAACAAGGCACACAGCCTTTACAACTCTAGAATATAAATCTCTCAAGTCTAAAAATATTTCAAGTAGAGTACAAAATAAAATACATCTAATAAGAGGATAAACAGGCGCTAATAAAAAAAATCGCCCTCAACCTGCGACTCTCCGTGCTCCGGGCTCGTTACCTGAAAGGGGGAGGGACAATGAGCGTCAAAGCACTAGAGAGAAATATCACAACCAACCCCAAGGGATAGGGCTCGTTATATATGAAAATACAGTTAATACATAAAAATATAAAATCATTTATACTAACAATAGTAGGTTTTAGTACTTAGGAAATTACAACACGAGCATAGGTACGTCGAGCGAAATAATCCAAACAAGGAAACACTTATGTATATACCGTGTATCTTAAATTGTAAATCCCTAAATACTAAACCCGAGGTTTAACCCAAGGAACAATAAAGAAAAGAATATAAACTCATCTCTACCGATACAATTTAAACATGTCAAAGCTACACTAAGTGTCATGTCCAGCCTAGGTAGCTATCATGTCCCAGCCTCATATAATATGTCATGTTCCAAACTCGGTTAAGCAACATACTCAAGGTTTAGCAATTATCCAATATAAGACTGTAATGGATTATTGTCCAACACGGGGACTTTAATGGATTATAGTCCAACACGAGGACTTTAATAGATTTTAGTCAAACACGAGGACTTTAATGGATTATAGTCCAACACGAGGACTGTGTATATGAACCATGGAATACTAATAGTAAAGGTATACATATTCTACTCTTGTATATGCCTTGCTGTACAGCTCTAAGCTTATGTCAGAAAAGTCATCTTACATGTGTAAATGAAATCATAAATACTGCAATTTAATATCCGATAAACAAGGCAACTTCTCATATTCAAAAATGATAAACAGTACCCTCGATTTTATATGAACATTGTATGAAAGTATAAGCACAGTAGGTGATCAAGCAGAAACACAAACGAAATAGAAAAAACTTCGATGAGTCGACTCATAATCAGCTATGAGTCGACTCATAATCAGCTATGAGTCGACTCATGACTCATGGGTCGACTTATAAACTGACGAGTCAACTTAGCAGACACTTATGAATAATAGGAATTGACTTCGTGAGTCGACTCATGACAGTCATGGGTCGACTCAACCTAATGAGTCGACTCATGATGAGTCATGATTCGACTCACGAGATGAAAACTGGATATTTCACAACTGCAACTCGTCATCTCGTTCCATACTTCCACTACACTGATTTACACTTTCATAACTATCAATTCTAAACTATGAGACAGTGAAAGAAATTCACATCTAGCATGAGAAACGAACACTTGCATGTTAGATCTAACATTTAACCCCTAAACATGAAAGAGAGCATTTAAACAAATAAAACTCATATTTTCATTTCCTTAAATAAATTCCCAGATCTGGGTTTTCATCAAAAACTCGTTGGTGGGGATTTTAAAATCTGAAACACATGATTTCTAGCATTTACACTAATAAGAACATTGATTTATACTTGAAAATAAGTCTTAGGCTCAATAAAACTCATAAAAAATGTTTATAAACTGATAAAAACATGAGAGAGAGATTGGGCGAGATGCTACTCGCCTCAGATGTGTTGAAGAACGATTCCCCTCGCTGCAAACCACAAGGAGCTGCTGAAATCCCCCAAAAATCTCCCAAAAACGAACTAGGGTTTTGAGGGGGATAGAAGGCTAGGGTTTCTCTGGGGAGAACTGATAAAAAGAGGTGTTTTCGGGTGGAGGAGAATATATATGAACAATTAAAACCCGACCCGAAACCCAAACAAACCCAATCCACAAAACCCAGAAAACCCTCGATGAGTCGACTCATGACTGTCATGAGTCGACTTATGACTCATGGGTTGACTCATAAGATAATAAGTCGACTCAGCAGAGACTTTTGACAATGGGAGTTGATATCATGAGTCGACTCATGACAGTCATGGGTCGACTCATGAGCTGAAAACTGAGTTCTTCGACTCTGATGCTTATGATTTGCAAATTTGCAAACTCAACCTCATAACTGATGCATATATACATTCTCATAAGCTCAAAATGATAGATTTCATGCAAAATCATGTTATAAAGATATTTATCATAAATAAATATTATTTTTCACTAATAATCACATATATAAATTATCAAAATCTACGGGGTCTTACATGTATATACCTTGTATCTCAAATTATACCTCCCTAAATACCAGACCCAAAATCTAATACAAGAAACATAAATAAAAGAAGGCAAACTCATCTCAGATTTAAATACGATGTTGTGTCATAACTCGTATAAATGTCGTGTCCAGCCTATGCAAGTATAGGTGTTAACTCTCAAGGTCTAAACAGATGTAGTGGATGTCCAACACATGGACTGCATATGTAAACGGTCCAACACATAGACTGAAAGTGATAACTGTCCAACACATGGACTACACATCATAATTGCCCAACACATGGACTAGATGAGTTATAGGAACAGGTTCATATACCCTAATTTCTCACGTGTCTCGGTGCGCAAACCTAAACTCATGTCTGCATGTCATCTCACATGTAAAGATACAGGTTATACATAAATTTCTAATACCCGTCATTCGAGGCTGTTGGCCTTCTTATTTTGATGATATTTAACAAACAATTTACTTCTAATGTTGTTTGTCTAGTGTTTGTGTTTTTGTATTTATTCTAGGCAAACAACGAGTTAGAGGATGGATGGAATAGAGCTTCAACGATCATATCCAAAGGAGGTTGGAGGAATTGTGGAGTGAAGCAACGTACAATTCAAGTTAAAGATCAAGTTCAAGCTTCATTTGCATGTGTACAAAGTTGAGCTACAATGAAGATCAAGATCAAGCTTGGGTAATCTAGTTTAGATTTATATTATGTGTGTTAAGTATTTTAAGCTTAATATCATATACACACACGTATTTGGTTTCTATGTATATATATAGTTATATATATACATGCATGGTTTTGAGTTTTTATGTTTTTGGACACACTTGCAAAATACATGAGTTTTCACAAATAGAAATTCAATTTAAAAAATTCTTTTTCTAACATGTTTTTTTTCATGTTTATAAACATTTCGCAAAGTTTCATCAAGTTTGGAATTGATTTGTTATGTTTAATGGAATTTACAAAATCATGTTTTTCGTTCGTGCATGTTCGTGCAAGTTTTACAAAACAGATGAGTTTTCATAAATGGGAAGCGATATTCAAGAAATTCTTTCTTTGACATATTTATCTACATGTTTAGAAACTTCCCTCAAACTTTTACTATTTTTGGAGTTGATTTACTGTGCCCAATTGATTTTATAAATCGTGTATGTCTGCAGTTTTTCGGAAACTGTAAATCTGTGTTCAAATATTTATTTCTCTCAACTGGGAAATGGTTTTTCATAAATTCTTTCTCTAACATGTTCTTATACATGTGTAGAACCTTCCCTCAAAATTTCATAATTTGTGGAGTTGTTTTACTATTTTTAACTGATTTTATAAAACTGGATATATCTGCTACAGTACCGGCGGTCGACCGGAAATTCTCTCGGTCGACCGCCGCTCTGCCAATGTGACCGTTGCTTTCCCAACGGCTATTTTCTGAGCTGATTTTTTTTCTGGACTTTTTGGACTTTTACTTAGGGGTTTTGGCTGAGATTTTTAGTGGGTATAAATACCCTATTGCTGTTCTCTTTCAAGCTATCCAAGAGAGTTTCAAAATAAGTTTAAGAAAGTTTTAATCAAGGGTTTAAGTTTGTTTAAAGTGTGTTTATAAGTTTTTAAGCATTTGAGTGTTTTGAGTTTGTGAATTCAATTTCACAAGAGCAAGTGGAGATTATCCTTTGGTGTTTGAGCATTCACTCTTCTCCCACTCTCTTGTCATCTTTAGAGAAGTTTCCTTAAACTCAATTCTAGCATTTTATAAGTTTGTTCTTAATTTCATAAGCTAGATTTCATATTGAGTTTATATTATTTTATCTCTTTGTTCACACACAACCTATTGAGCTTATTGTATTTACATTCATAGTATAATTTAGGGTTGTGGGTTTGTGACATTGAGAGTGAGCTTAATTGAGTTCTCACCTTGTTAGAGAGAACAATCATTTGTTATATTGTGCTTAATTGTGAGGATTCACTTGTAATACACTTGTACACCGAGAAAAGTGTGTGGTGAGAGACGGGGTCAAATCCAAGAGGAGTGACATCGGTTGACGTGCCTAGGGAGAGGTTGTAACCGAGTACTTGAGGAGGAGGACACGGGCTAGGACCAACACTTAGTGTATGAGGTGTGATTGTATTGTGAGGTGTAAACGTTATTCGGGTGAACGTAGAAAACCCAGTTGTGATAGTGGAGATCTCCTCGAGGTGAGGAGCGGAGACGTAGGTCGTGAGGACCGAACTCAGTAATCATAACGTTTGTCTGTGATTGCTTTGGCGCACTTATTTTTATGTTCATATCTTATATCGCCTTTGTATATTGCTTGTTGATTATATTGCCCACTATCTAGTTTAGTTTGTTTACCCTTGTGTTAATTATATATCCTTGCATATATCTCGATAGTACATCTCGTTGCTAGGATATATCTCTTAGTTTATATTGCTTATCCTAGCTTATATAGCTTGTTGTATTTCATACTTGCTAGGATAACTTGTTAATAAGTTTTAATTGGCATATAATCGGATTAGATTAGCATAAGACCCTAATCACCCCCCTCTAGGGTCTAACAATTGGTATCAGAGCTTGGTGCTCTTTGATTTAAGGTCTAACCACCTTGAGTTAAAGATCCAAGTTATCTTATTTGTGCTAATCTAGTTATGATTACTTTTGTCTTGCTTGCATATTTTCATATATATATCATGAATATAAATGTATTTCGTTTAGGCTATGAATCAAATGTTGCTCCTAAATTCATTAATTTTCCCTATGCTCAATGGGCTTCTAGATTTAAACTATTTATTGAATCTAGAAATATCGACTTATGGAAAATTATTGATTGTGCTTATATTGTGCCCACATTGGAGAAATCCAAGTGGAGCGATCATGATAAGAAAATGTTTTCAATGAACAAGCTTTTGTTAGAATTTTTGCTTAATGCTTTTGACTCATCCTTTTCTAACAAATTTGTTCATATTGATAGTGCTTACAAACTTTGGAAATTTATTGAAGCACATCAAGGGGACTTGGAGGCAATCCAACAAGCTTTGGAGGATTCTTCTTCAAGTTCATGCAGAGCATCATGCACTCGGCCACAAGAAGATAACTCTTGTGTAGTAAGTGATTCCGATTCCAATAATGATTTATCTATTGATGAACTCGCTAGTGCATATGAGAAATTATCGCATGCCTACTCAAAATTACAAAATAATTTTATTGGTCTTAAAAGCAAGCATGTTAGTTTAAAATCCGATCATGAGAAGCTAGTTTCCAATTTTGATATTATTTCTCAAGAAAATGTTGCTCTTAAAGAAATTAATGATATGTTAAAATTGGAAAATGAAAAATTGACTTCATCTATATCTAGCTTAACTCATGCTAATAATGATGCCATGATAGAAGTAGAAACTATTAGAAATGAGTTTAATTCTTTTAGAAATGATAATGTTTCATCTACTTCTATTTCCTATACATGTATGCAAAATGTTGAGTTGAGTCAAGTTAAACATCGCATATCTTGTTTAGATTCAACCTTAAAAACATGTATGGTAAACCATGATAAGCTTATGAACATGTGTGCTAAGTCTCATGCTACTACACCTAAACATATCATACATCATGCACACATGTATAGCAAAATTTATAAGTGCTCTATTTGTGGTCGTAAAGGCCATCTATCTAAATTTTGCTATGATGCACAAAAATCTAAAAATAGTAATATCAATGCTTCTTGTGCATCTCATAAGGCTTCTTCATCACACACACATGTACATGCACACACTCATAAAGTTCATCACAAGCATGCTCATGTGTATAGATGTGATCATTGTGGTAGATTTGGTCATTTGGCCAAATTTTGTTTTGATTTAAAGAAAGTTTCACATTTGCAAAACAATTTTAAAAGACCATCCATGTTTGCAAATGTTTCTAATGTTTCCCGTGCACAACCGTTTGGTCAACATAAGCAAATGCTTCCTTTCCATTGTACTCATTGCAATCGGAATGGTCATTTGAGTAATTTTTGTTATGACCGTGTTCGTGCACCATATGCGCCTAAGAGAGTTCATAACCCTAGGGCTTTGAGCTTTATTGATAGGGGTCATGTCCCTAAACAATCTGGCACCAAGAATACTTGGGTGCCAAAATAATTTTTAAACCAAGAATTTTAGTGTTTTTATTTTTTTCTCTTTCTTGGTTTTGAAAATTGCATTTTAAACTTTTATGAAAACAATTTCTTTTATTGGCTAAATTCTTTTGTTTTCATGATCATTGGTTTTGCTTTAATGAGAGGTTTGCATTTATATAACCCTCCGGGTTTATTAGGTGTTTATTCCCAAATCATTTTTACCGGATGCTAGAATGATTATATGGGTTAGAACATCTTTAGAGCTTGATATATTGTTGCCTCTCTTAAAATTCTTTTGTTAAAGATTTTGTTTTGATTTGTTGCTTTGAATTCATTATATTTCACTTATATAATGATATTTATATGTTTGTGCTTATGGATCATCTATTCGTGCCTTATAATGTATTCCATATGTGGTTTGATCAAATCCCACAAAGTTTTGGATTTAAACTTTGATTTATGATTTCTTTTGGTTGATTTGTTTTCATTTGAAAACTTTTTGCATGACTCTCATGTTCCTCTTCTTTGATTTCATAAATCTATTCTTTTATATGGTTTTTATATTTTTTGTGTTAATGAGACACTATTTTTATTTTAACATATTTATATGTGTTCTCATTATCTTGTTTGTATGTGAGTGATATCTAGCATATCTTTCATTTATGCTTGCTCACATTTGTTTGCCATGTTCATAATTGCATATTTTCCATATGGCAATTTGATAGGGGGAGCAATCCCTATATTATATGTTATACTCACCTATGCTTTATGATAGGGGGAGCTTTCGCTCTCTTCATTCTTTTGTCCCCTTTTTGATGTTGTCAAAGGGGGAGAAATATTGTGAGTATACATTTCCTTGTTTATATGCACGTGAATTATAATTTGTATATTCATTTCCTTTCATGCATATATCTTTTTTGTAAATTGTTTGTCATCATCAAAAAGGGGGAGATTGTTGGCCTTCTTATTTTGATGATGTTTAACAAACAATTTACTTTTAATATTGTTTGTCTAGTGTTTGTGTTTTTGTATTTATTCTAGGTAAACAACGAATTGGAGGATGGATGGAATAGAGCTTCAATGATCATATCCAAAGGAGGTTGGAGGAATTGTGGAGTGAAGCAACGTACAATTCAAGTTAAAGATCAAGTTCAAGCTTCATTCGCATGTGTACGAAGTTGAGCTACAATGAAGATCAAGATCAAGCTTGGGTAATCTAGTTTAGATTTTATCTTATGTGTGTTAAGCATTTTAAGCTCAATATCATATACACACACGTATTTGGTTTCTATGTATATATATAGTTATATATATACATGCATGGTTTTGAGTTTTCATGTTTTTGGACACACTTGCAAAATACATGAGTTTTCACAAATAGAAATTCAATTTGAAAAATTCTTTTTCTAACATGTTTTTTTCATGTTTATAAACATTTCGCAAAGTTTCATCAAGTTTGGAATTGATTTGTTATGTTTAATGGAATTTACAAAATCATGTTTTTCGTTCGTGCATGTTCGAGCATGTTTTACAAAACAGATAAGTTTTCATAAATGGGAAGTGATATTCAAGAAATTCTTTCTTTTACATGTTTATCTACATGTTTAGAAAGACATGTTTATCTACATGTTTAGAAACTTCCCTCAAAATTTTACTATTTTTGGAGTTGATTTACTATGCCTAATTGATTTACTTCCCTCAAAATTTTACTATTTTTGGAGTTGATTTACTATGCCTAATTGATTTTACAAAATCGTGTATGTCTGCAGTTTTTTAGAAACTGTAAAATCTGTGTTCAAATATTTATTTCTCTCAACTGGGAAATGTTTTTTCAGAAATTATTTCTCTAACAAGTTCTTATACATGTCTAGAACCTTCCCTCAAATTTTCATAATTTGTGGAGCTGTTTTACTATTTTAACTGATTTTATAAATCTAGATATACCTGTTACAGTACCGGCGGTCGACCGGAAATTCTCTCGGTCGACCGACGAACTCTCTGTGCGTTTTCTCCGTTTGGAACCTGGATCCGCTCTGCCAATGTGACCGTTGCTTTCCCAACGGCTATTTTCTGAGCTGATTTTTTTTCTGGACTTTTTGGACTTTTACTTAGGGGTTTTGGCTGAGATTTTTAGTGGGTATAAATACCCTATTGCTGTTCTCTTTCAAGCTATCCAAGAGAGTTTCAAAACAAGTTTAAGAAAGTTTTAATCAAGGGTTTAAGTTTGTTTAAAGTGTGTTTATAAGCTTTTAAGCATTTGAGTGTTTTGAGTTTGTGAATTCAATTTCACAAGAGCAAGTGGAGATCATCCTTTGGTGTTTGAGCATTCACTCTGTAGGCATATAAAATTGCTTATAGGTCCCTTAGCTCAGCTCGGCACAAACCAACGAACCAACGAGGCGACGAGATCGACAAATCGCACGCGAACAACGGAATGAATCCACCCGCGTGCAGAATCAAACTAATGAGTTGAGGATTCAACGAGTCATCCAACCGAGAACAGACTCGGACGAATCGCGATCGAATCAAGATCAGTTTCGGACTCGAACTCAGAAGCGGATTTACTGCCAAATCAGGAATCCGACTTACTGCCAAATCAGATCATCAAATCAGAATCTCAATCAACCGAATCACGGACAGAACCGGAAACAACGGAAAACGACTCGAAAAAGTCGGAAAACACCGCCCGCGGGGGCTCGGCCAAAGCCGAGCCACCTCAAGGTGGCTCGGCCAAGGCCGAGCCACCCTGAGGTGGCTCGGTGGCCGAGCCACCTCGGGGTGGCTCGGCCAAGGCCGAGCCACCCAAACGAGAAATCATCCCACGAAAAGTCTCTGTATTATCAAAGCCTAAGCTGAGACATTTTCGCGAAAGAAAATCAGCTGCCCAAGATGATGAATTCCCTGAAGTCACCATCAACGTGGCTGATAAAAGAAAGTCTAAGCGGCATTCAAGTGACTCAAATCCTGACTTTTCCCCGAGAGGAAGAGTCAATCCAAGAATTGCTCAAAGGATGTCTCGACTCCAATTAGGAGCCATCAGACGCAGGGATTACAAGAGAATGCATGAAGGAATATCCTCAGAGGATGAACTTTCAGACACTTGTTCAGCCATTGCTTCGGATGATACCATATCCAGCACAGGACAAACCAAAGAAGTCCTCATGATCACCTCTGATCAATTTGCTCAAATGCTTCAAGAAGCTCTAACGAAGCAACGTGAAGAAATTAGAGCTGAAATGAAGACAGAGATGGAGTTGGCTATCCAACAAATGAGGGAATTGCTAGCTCAGCGGCCTCAACTTCCTGAGTCCAGTCAGCGAGCTGAATCCAGCCGCCACACTCAGAATGTGGCAGATGATAGTGATCCAGAAGTGGATGAAGTCATCTTTGCTGATACACCTCCCAATAGCAATAACGCTGGGGGTGGTTTAACACATTCTCCCAATAACGATATTGGGAGTGGTTCAATGGCACCTCTTACAGGGGGTGGTCTAACTCATTCTCCTCAACGTCCTTCGAATGAAGACATAGACGATAAAGGGAAAATGAAAGAGCTTGAAAACAAAATCAATGCTTTGATGACGGTTCAAGAAGTTAAGAAGACGGGTATTCCATGTCCCTATCCAAGGGAATGGGATTCAATACCGTACCCGGCGAAGTTCAATCTGATTAACTTCACACCGTTTGAGGGGAAGAGTTCGCCGATTCAGCACTTAATTTATTTCAAGTCTTATTTGGGCATGATCTCTGGAAATGAGGCTTTAATGGTCCGGTCATTCGTTGGCACCCTTCGTGGGCCCGCCTTCGATTGGTACCGACGGCTCAAGCCAGGGAGCATCAATTGTTGGGATGACATGGAAAGTTTGTTCCTCAGCAATTTCTTCGATGATGACACCGAAGTGTCAATCGGAATCCTTTTGGATGAGAAGCAAAAAGACGGAGAGTCAGTCGACAATTTTGTCAAACGCTTCCATGACAAGGCAATTAGTTGCAAAGATCCTGTTACAGAAGAGTTCATCTTGCAAACATGCCACAATAATCTCTCCATCGATGTCCTGGAAGTCCTGGGGGTTGAGCCGTCCACAACTTGGAAGGAGTTAAAATTTCGTGGCGAACAAGCTGAACACTTTCTTAAAAGAAAGAAAGTTGAGAGAGTCCAACAAATGACATCTGCCATCATTGGGAACGCAACTTTCGATCCGAAGTTTCAAAAAGAATATTCATTCGAAGAGGATGAAGCTCCAGCCATATTGGAATACCTCCTCGCTAATGACAAAATCGAGCTACCACCTATTAAAGATCAGGATGGTGCTAAAATGATTATGGATCCAAATTACTGTGCGTACCACAGAAGGATTCTTCATCCCACCGAAATTTGCTTTGGACTCAAAAACAAAATCCAAGCCTTAATTGACTCCGGCGTCATAACGGCGAAAGAAGTCGAGTAAAGACGACCATACTACTCCATCGGATACACGAGTATAAACTGTTTTCCCCAACTCCATTGGGTACACGAGTATAAACTGTTTTCCCTCACTCTAAAGAGCATACGAGTATAAACTGCTCCTCGATACTCCAAAAGGTATATGAGTCTAAACTATTTCCTTTCCTTAACGGGAAGTTCCTGGATAATCCTATATTCTTAAGGATAACCCGAACATATGACTGAGGTTAACGTACTCCTCGTTATACCCAGTTTTACAAAGAAAGCTGGGGGTCGATAATTCATGTAATGGGAAGTTCCTGGAAGAATGTTAAATATAATATTCTTAGGGATAACCCGATTATTATGGACAGAATGATAAATACTAAGCTCCTATTATGATTTGCGAACACTCTTTTGCTGAGATGAGATTCGATCACTTCGTTAGATCAATCTTCCCTCACAAAACCCATTTGGTCAAACCTTTAAACAGTTAGGACCGAAGCCAAAATCCCCTCTCGATTCGTTCCATGAACGAGAGGTCCACAAATTGAACGATCAAACCTTTAAACAGTTAGGATCGTCTCAAATTCCCATTTTGGTCAAACCTTTAAACAGTTAGGACCAAAGCTAAAATCCCCTCTCGATTCATCCCATGAACGAGAGGTCCACAAATTAAACGATCCAACCTTTAAACAGTTAGGATCGTCTCAAATTCCCATTTTGGTCAAACCTTTAAACAGTTAGGACCAAAGCCAAAATCTCCTCTCGATTCGTTCCATGAACGAGAGGTCCACAAATTGAATGATCAAACCTTTAAACAGTTAGGATCATCTCAGAACCCCCTCTTGGTCAAACCTTACTACAACCAAAGCCAAAATCCCCTCTCGATTCCTTCCATGAACGAGAGGTCCACTCAAATTGAACGATCAAACCTTTAAACAGTTAGGATCGTCTCAGAACTCCCACTTGGTCAAACCTTACTACAGTTAGGACCAAAACCAAAATCCCCTTTCGATTCCTTCCATGAACGAGAGGTCCAGCTTCGATTTGCGCAATCAAAACTATAAAAGTTAAGATTGCTTCCAATCTCAATTGATCAAACCTTATTCAGATTCTCTGAATAGAAATCCCAATTTAAATTTCCTTTGTACCAGAAGATAGAACTCTCCGGTTTTGGGTTTATCTCTACCAACAAACAAGAGACCAGGAGATAGAATATAAAATTCTTCCTCTCCGATTTCGGGTTCATCTCTACCAACAAACAAGAGACCAGGAGATAGAATATAAAATTCTTCCTCTCCGATTTCGGGTTCATCTCTACCAACAAAAAAGAGACCAGAATACTCCAACGGGTACACGAGTCTAAACTGTATTCTCACCCTCAATAGGAAGTTTCTGGAGAATATTACTCAAAATATTCTTAAGAATAACCTGACTACCTCCCAACGGGTATATGAGGTTAAACTATTTCCCGAATACTCCAATAGGTACACGAGTCTAAACTGTTTCCCTAATCTCAACAGGAAGTTTCTGGAGAATATCACTCAGAATATTCTTAAGAATAACCTGAATACTCCAATAGGTACACGAGTCTAAACTGTTTCCCTAATCTCAACAGGAAGTTTCTGGAGAATATCACTCAGAATATTCTTAAGAATAACCTGAATACTCCAATAGGTACACGAGTCTAAACTGTTTCCCTATCTTCAACAGGAAGTTTCTAGAGAATATTAATCTGAATATTCTTAAGGATAACCTGACGAACTTTCAATGGATGTCTCAATTCGGTGACAAAAGCTGAACCCACAAGAACAAAAGCTAACTTCGAATCAAGATCTCGACAACGGTCAAGCGATAAACGCAGTGCCGGAGAAATCTTAGCTATTCTACAAAGTAAAAGAACTGAATAGACTAATGGATGAAGAGATCAAGATCCAAAGCCATTTTATGGATTCTTGTACATGATCTGCTCAACCAAGTATTGAAGAGGTCGTAAGAAAAATCTATCTTATCCAAAGTATCCCAGACTCCTCTATAAAAGAATGAGTCTGGAAAACTTTGGAGGGGGTATCTGTAGGCGTTAAAAAATACTGAAAGATATCCAAATACAGCTCAGAAGGAGATC
>NC_033798.1:66477640-66513886 GCF_001876935.1 Asparagus officinalis | reverse complement strand
GTATATTCTTTTTTGTTTATATGCATGTGAATTATAATTTATATATTCATTTCCTTTCATGCATATATCCTTTTTTTGTAAATTGTTTGTCATCATCAAAAAGGGGGAGATTGTTGGCCTTCTTGTTTTGATGATGATTTACAAACAATTTACTACTAATGTTGTTTGTCTAGTGTTTGGACATTCTTATGTATTGTAGACAAACAAAGTAGTTGGAGGATGGATGGAATAAAGCTTCAACGATCATATCCAAAGGAGGTTGGCGGAATGTCGGGTTGAAGCCTATACAATTCAAGTTAAAGATCAAGTTCAAGCTTCATCCGCAAGTGTACAAAGTCAAGCTAAATTGAAGATCAAGATTGCTTGGGTAATGTAGTTTTAGATTTTATATTATGTGTGTTATGTACTCTAAGCTCAATTATCTACACACACGCATTTATTGGTTTCTATATATATATATAGTTTTATATATATACATACATATGTTTTTGGGTTTTCATGTTTATAAATATGAAATCACATATTTTATATTTACAATTGTGTTTTTGAAAATATTGCATAGAATATGCAATTTTTGTGAAAATATGGTATTCATTGTTTTTAGACTTAACAATAATCATATACATATTTTATTAAGTATGTCAGTTTTCGGTCGACCGAACCGGTCGACCGAACCTGAGCTCTCGTGTTCACTGGGCGACAGAAAGTCTGTCGGTCGACCGGTCCGGTCGACGATGAAATTTTCCGGTCGACCGATGAAATTTTCCGGTCGACCGATGAAATTTTCCGGTCGACCGATGAAATTTCCGGTCGACCGACAGTGTCTTTTTCAGCTTCCAACGGCTCTTTTTATTACCGTTGCTTTGGGCTATTTTTGTCCTTTTGTTTGGGTTTTTGGCTGAATTTTGAGAGGGTATAAATACCCCATTGCCTTCAGCTCTCCTCACTGGGCGACAGAGAGTCTGTCGGTCGACCGGTCCGGTCGACTGATGAAATTTTCCGGTCGACCGATGAAATTTCCGGTCGACCGACAGTGTCTTTTTCAGCTTCCAACGGCTCTTTTTATTACCGTTGCTTTGGGCTATTTTTGTCTTTTTGTTTGGGTTTTTGGCTGAGTTTTGAGAGGGTATAAATACCCCATTGCCTTCAGCTCTCCAACTAACTAAGAGAGTTTTAAAACAAGTTTAAGAAAGTTTTAATCAAGGGTTTAAGTTTGTTTAAAGTGTGTTTATAAGCTTTTAAGCATTTGAGTGTTTTGAGTTTGTGAATTCAATTTCACAAGAGCAAGTGGAGATCATCCTTTGGTGTTTGAGCATTCACTCTGTAGGCATATAAAATTGCTTATAGGTCCCTTAGCTAAGCTGTAGGCATATAAAATTGCTTATAGGTCCCCTAGCATAGCTCGGCACAAACCGACGAGCCAACGAGGCGACGAGATCGACGAATCGCACGGAAGCGACGGAATGAATCCACCCGCGTGCAGAATCAAGCTAATGAGTTGAGGAATCAACGAGTCATCCAACCGAGAGCGGACTCGGACGAATCGCGATCGAATCAAGATCAGTTTCGGACTCGAACTCAGAAGCGGATTTACTGCCAAATCAGGAATCCGACTTACTGCCAAATCAGATCATCAAATCAGAGTCTCAAGTCAACCGAAACACGGACAAACGAGACAACGCAAAATGGCCGAGCCACCTTGAGGTGGCTTGGCCATGAGCCGAGCCACCTCAAGGTGGCTAGGCACAGTGCCGGCCACCCCGAGGTGGCCGACAGTGGCCAGAGGTGGCCGACATTTCTCTTTTTGCGGCCACTGTCCTGAGAGCCTATAAATAGGCCTAGAGATGTTCATTTTCGGACGTCGAACTTTCAAGAGCCGAAACTCTGCCGGATTGAAGAGTGAACTCGGAGTTTTGAAGACTTGAAGACTTGCACATTCGGATCTGATCCTCAGCGACCATCCACGTCAGAAAAGGCAGGAGCTCGAGAGGAAGAAAGAACAGATCTGAGATCTACACGAGACCACACTCCAGATCTAAGCTTGGTCTTAGATCTCGAGATCCGAGCGATTATTCCCTTGGTGGATTAATCCCTCCCGGCTATTATTCCCTTCGTGGAATAATACCCGCATAATCGTGTAGATCCGACCGGATCTAGATCGCGCGGTGGTCCACGGCAAACAACCCCGGCGCAGGCAAAGAACCCACACAAGCGAGCGGCCGTAAAACAGGAGCTCGCGATTTGTTCACAAGAGGAAAGTTGTAATTTTTACTTTTTTCTTCTTTCTTTGATTTAGTTGTAACCGGATCTATAAAAGACCGGATCTTTGTAATTCAAGATGATAATTATTTCATTAATGAAGAAAGCTACAGTTTTCCCCGCGAACACACTCTTCTCCCACTCTCTTGTCATCTTTAGAGAAGTTTCCTTAAACTCAATTCTAGCATTTTATAAGTTTGTTCTTAATTTCATAAGCTAGATTTCATATTGAGTTTATATTGTTTTATCTATTTGTTCACACACAACCTATTGAGCTTATTGTATTTACATTCATAGTATAATTTAGGGTTGTGGGTTTGTGACATTGAGAGTGAGCTTAATTGAGTTCTCACCTTGTTAGAGAGAACAATCATTTGTTATATTGTGTTTAATTGTGAGGATTCACTTGTAATACACTTGTACACCGAGAGAAGTTTGTGGTAAGAGACGGGGTCAAATCAAAGAGGAGTGGCATCGGTTGACGTGCCTAGGGAGAGGTTGTAACCGAGCACTTGAGGAGGAGGACATGGGCTAGGACCAACACTTAGTGTATGAGGTGTGATTGCATAGTGATTGTATTGTGAGGTGTAAACGTTATTCGGGTGAACGTAGAAAACCCGGTTGTGATAGTGGAGATCTCCTCGAGGTGAGGAGCAGAGACGTAGGTCGTGGGGACCGAACTCCGTAATCATATCGTTTGTCTGTGATTGCTTTGGCGCACTTATTTTTATGTTCATATCTTATATCGCCTTTGTATATTGCTTGTTGATTATATTGCCCACTATCTAGTTTAGTTTGTTTACCCTTGTGTTAA
The DNA here is from genome assembly GCF_001876935.1 of Asparagus officinalis. Lineage (NCBI taxonomy): Eukaryota > Viridiplantae > Streptophyta > Magnoliopsida > Asparagales > Asparagaceae > Asparagus > Asparagus officinalis. Next base: position 66,510,813 of record NC_033798.1, on the reverse strand, counting down.
TTATATATCCTTGCATATATCTCGATAGTACATCTCGTTGCTAGGATATATCTCTTAGTTCATATTTCTTATCCTAGCTCATATAGCTTGTTGTATTTCATACTTGCTAGAATAACTTGTTAATAAGTTTTAATTGGCATATAATCGGATTAGATTAGCATAAGACCCTAATCACCCCCCCCTCTCTAGGGTCTAACAGAGGCGACTCCTCATTCATATTTAAGCATGCAGCAACAATAGACAAACATAAACAATTTTAGTTAAATTGAAATAACTCAAACAGATTAAAAACTGAAGAAATACAAAAGAAGAAAACTCCTCGTTAGTCGACTCATTGGTCGACTCATCAGTCGACTCATAAGTCGACCGGACAAAACACAAAACTGAAGTTTTCCCCATTAGTCGACTCATTAGTCGACTGATAAGTCGACTGATAAGTTGACTCATTGGTCGACTGAGCAGAAACTCTCTAGTTTTTCTACTTTCGATGATTATCTGCAAAAACGTTAACTAAAGTTCTCTTTAATCATGTCCAGCAATATATTTTCGATTCTAACACATGTATATCAACAGAAACAAAAGATTTGCATGTAATATCTTACATTTAAAACCCTAAACATATTTCTTCATCTTTAAAAACATATTGAAAACAAAAAATCACAATAAAACTCATATTTAAACAAATTCCAGATCTGGATCTTAATTTACAAATTCGTTTGTGAGCTTTTATAAACTAAAAACATTCGATTTCTGCATCATATCCTATAAAGATCTATTTATATACACAAATAGTGATTTAGGCTCAATAAAAACGAAATAAAACCAAATAAAATCATACAAACAGTGGGTGTAGGGTTGGGCGAGATGTTACTCGCTTCTGATGTGCTGCAAACTCCTGAATCTGATGAGAAGACGGTCCCCCTTCGACAGCACCACAAAATCCCGCTGAAAACTTCTCCGAAACTCCTCCAAAATCACGAAAAACGAATCTAGTGTTTGAGGGGAGAGGGAGGCTAGGGTTTCTCTGGGGTTCTAATGGATTTTTGGGTTGGTTTCGGGTAGGAGAGTTTATATGAAAGCGGTTAAACCCGAAACAAACCAAACCAAACTCACAACTAAAAGAAAACCCGAAACAGCACGACAGTCGACTCATTGGTCGACTCATTAGTCTACTCATTAGTCGACTCATGAGTCGACTCATAAGTCGACTGAGCAGACACTATATCCAGATTCGTGCATGTTTTGTTATTTAGCCAAAACCAATGCACGGAACTCTATGAAACCACACTCATACATATCTAATAACTTGTTACCAAGTATATCCATGACCTCAAGTCATTTACCACAAATAGAATTATTTATCACTAATAATTCACATATACTTTTAACAAAAATATGGGGTTCTACAATATACCACACCGTGCAATAACATGTTTCACCATCACAATTACTATCTCTCTAGTAGAGTCAATAACAGGTGTAGGTACAAAAGCAAGTAAAAGATAATACAAGAGATAACTGATGAAATGATAGAGATTGAATTAATATTTCATCATCCAACATACAGAAATACAAAGTCAATCTTTGAAATAAAAAATCTGGAGATCTTAACAAGTCTGAAATACTGAATGTCTGATAAAAAGAAATAAGACACACAATCTTTACAACTTCTAGAATAAAACTCTCAATGACTCAATAAAATGTCTACAGTGGAGCTCCCAAAATAAAACAAAACTATAAAGAGAGGATGAACACTAATGTGTATCGTCATCAACCTGTGACTCTCCGTGCACCTGGTTCATTACCTAAAATGGGAGGGACAACGAGCGTCAAAGCGCTAGCGAGCAATATCACAACCAACCCCAAGGGAGAGGGCTCGTTGTATATAAGAAAATAAAGTCAATACATAATAATATAAAATTCATTGATTCTAACAAAATTAAGGATTTTAGTATTTAGAAATTTATAACACGAGCATAGGTACGTCGAGCGAAATAATCCAAACAAGGAAACCCTCATGTATATACCTTGTATCTCAAATTGTAAACCCCTAAATACCAAATCTGTGATGCCCCTAGGTTTACACAAGGCTACAGTCTAAGGTGAAACCAAGAATGTCAAACCTGCCATGCACAAAACTCTATATAATTACACTCATACTTCTCTAATAACTTGTTATCAAGTATATCCATGACCTCAAGTCATTTACCACAATAGAATTATTTATCACTAATAATTCATATATCTATATAACAAAAAATATGGGGTTTTACATTCTCTCCCCCCCCCCCCCCCCCCTTAAAAGAATTTCATCCTCGAAATTCAAAAATCATACTCAAACAAATATTATTACTCTAGACAAGCATATAGCGATATTTATATTTTATAATCCAAGATGACTATATTCCCGCTCCCTTAATCAAATAGAACTAGTACGTCGGGCGAAAAATCCAAACAAGGAACCTCCCATATATATACCATATGTTCCAAAAGATTAAGAATCGAACGGAAATATCCTCATTCTAGTGTTAAATCTAACAAGGAAGTAGCGCTACATAGCATCTTCACGCTCTCGAAGATCATCTTCGATGTCCACACTTAACCATCTAAAATGTAAATACCCCTACTTAACCCCTAACTAAATGGAACAAGTACATCGAGCAAAAAATCTAAACAAGGAACCCCTCATATATGTACCATATGTTCCGAGTACTTAGGAGATAAGTGGTAATACCCTTATTTTAGTGTTAAGTATAAACATCGCCATAATTGAATCTATAATCCATATATAAGTCATACAAGAAGATTTAATTTACCTGCTCAAACATGTGTGGATAGTCGCGACGCATGTCCTCCTCTCGCTCCTAAGAAATCTCCTCAACGCCTCTTCGGTTCCACTGAACTTTCACCAAAGGAATTACATTGTTTCTAAGCCTCTTGTCCTCCCTGGTAAGTATACAAACTGGAATCTCAATAGTAGTCAAATCCTCCTGAAGCTCAATCTCTGGTGCATCCAATACTCGATGTTGCTCCTCATCATGCAAGTGTTTCTTGAGCATAGAAACATGAAATACATTGTGTATACTAGACATCGATGCTGAAAGATCTAGTCTGTATGACACAGCTCCAATGCGCTCCAAAATCCGGAAGGGTCCAATATACCTCGGTACAAGCTTTCCCCATCTCCCGAATCGTTGAACGTCTTTCATAGGCGATACCTTCAGCATAACTAAATCTCCAACCTGAAACTCTAAGGGTCTTCGTCTCTTATCTGCATAGCTCTTTTGCCGACTCTAAGCGGCTAAAATCCTATCTATGATCAATGCTACCTTCTCAGTAGTCTGCCTTACAAGTTCTGGTCCAAGCATTAAGCTATCCTCTGGCTCTGCCTAGCATATCGGTGATCTACAAGGTCTCCCATATAATGCCTCATATGGGGCCATACCGATCATCGCTTGATAACTATTGTTATCAGTGAACTCTATCAGTGGAATATGCTCCTCCCAGCTACCTTAAAAGTCTATGACACAAGCCCGCAATATGTCTTCCAACACCTGATTCACCCTCTCCGTCTGACCATCTGTCTATAGGTGGAATACACTGCTATAAGATAATCTGCTACCAAATGAATCCTGGAAACTCCTCTAAAAATGCGAAATGAACACTGAACCTCGAACTGACACAATCGTATCAGGAACTCCATGAAGTCGGACTATCTCCCGAATAAATATTCTCGCATACGCCTCAGCTGTATATGTAGTCTTCACTGGAATAAAATATGCTGACTTCGTTAATCGATCCACAATCACCCAAACTGAATCATTCCCCTTCTTCGACTTCGGCAACCCTACAATAAAGTCCATAGAAATATCTGCTCGTTTCCACTCTGGGATGGGTAAAGGCTGGAGTGTTCCTGCTGGTCTCTGATGCTCTGCCTTTACCTGCTGACAGGTAAAATACTTAGCCATATACTCTGCAATCTCTCTACGCATACCACTCTACTAGAAGTGTCTCTTCAGATCCTTGTACATCTTGGTGGTTCCTGGATGCACTGTATACCGAGTACGATGAGCTTTATCAAATAGCTCCCTCTTCAGCTCGGCACTAAATGGCATAACCAGCCTACTCTTCATCCGTAGACCTCCATCTTCTCTAATGGTCCAATCGGCTTTAGTCTCTTTGAAAATCTCCTCCTTTCAGATTTGAATCCAAGAGTCTTCCAGGTGAACTTTGACAACTCTGATACTCCAAGATGGCTGCACTGACATAGTTCCCAAAAATACACTGGTTCTACCAATCTGGGGTCTGAAATCAAACTGGCTAAGAGTAAGAAGATCTCTATACAATGAACACCTCAAAGACGAAACCCGATGTCGACGCTTCCTTCTTAAAGCATCTGCTACGATGTTCACCTTCCCTGGATGATCCTGAATCGCAAATTCATAGCCCTTGATAAACTCAATCCATATCCTCTATCTCTGGTTGAGTTTCTTCTTAGAGAAAAGATACTTCAGACTCTGGTGGTTTGTGAACAACTCAAACTGTACTCCATACAAGTAGTTCCTCCACGACTTTAGTGCGAATGCCACTGCTGCTAACTCCAAGTCATTAGTGGGATAGTTTTGCTCATGCACCCTCAACTGCCATGATATATATGCTACTACTCTCTGAGTCTGTATCAATACACCTCCTAAGCCTGCCAATGATGCATCTGTGTAGACGACGAATGTCCTGTCACTGCTCGGAATAGTCAAAATTGGCGTTGAAGTCAACTTAGTCTTCAAGATATCAAAGGCCTTCTGGCACTCCATTACTCCAAATAAACTATACACCCTTCTTCGTAAGGCGTGTAAGTGGTGTCAAAATCTTTGAGAAGTCCCAGATAAACTTTCTATAATAGCCGGCTAAGCCCAAGAAACTACGAATTTCCGGTCAGTCGACTCATTGGTCGACTCATTAGTCGACTCATCAGTCGACTCATAAGTCGACTCATGAGTCGACTCATTGGTCGACTGAGCAGAAAATTTCTAGTTTTGCTGCATACGATGGTTATCTGCAAAAACGTCAAACTAAAGTTCTTTTTCATCATGTCAAGCAACATATTTCTGATTCTAACACGTGTATCAATAGAAACGAGAGATTTGCATGTAATATCTTACATTAAAACCCTAAACATATTTATGCATGTTTAAAAACGTATTAAAAACATTAAATCATATGAAACCCATGTTTAAAACTAATTCCAGATCTAGATCTACATTACAAAAACGTTGGTGAGTTTTTTACTAACTGAAAAGTATAGATCTCGTAGCTTATAACATAAAGCATCTATTTTTATGTATAAAAATATGTTTTAGGCTCAAAAATCCGAAATAAAAACTCAAGAAAACTATACAAACAGTGGGCGAGGGCTGGGCGAGATGTTACTCGCCTCTGGTATGCTAGAAAAACTCCTGAAATCTGAGAGAGAAAGATCCCCTTCGCTTCACCTCACTAAAACCGCTAAAATTCTTCCGAAAATCCTAAAAAATCTCTAACAACGAAGCTAGAGTTTTAGGGGAGAGAGGGGGCTAGGGTTTCTCTGATATCTTATGGGTTTTAGGGTTGGTTTCGGGTAGGAGAGATTTTTATATAAGCGGTCAAACCCGAAACAAAACCAAACCAACCCGCAAATAAAAAGAAAAACTGGAAATCAGCCCGTCAGTCGACTCATAGGTCAACTAATTAGTCAACTCATTGGTCGACTGAGCAGACATTTCTAGATCCGTGCATGTTTTGCTAATTTGCCAAAACCAATGCACAAAACTCTATATAATTACACTCATACTTCTCTAATAACTTGTTATCAAGTATATCCATGACCTCAAGTCATTTACCATAATAGAATTATTTATCACTAATAATTCATATATCTATATAACAAAAATACGAGGTTTTACAAAATCCCTAAATCTAATACATGGAACAATAAATTTAAGAAAAATAACCCATCTCAACTCTTGCACATAAAGATATGTCAAACCCACAATAGTGTAGTGCCTAGCATACATAGTTGTCATGTCTTCATCTCATGTAAAATGTCATGTCCTAACTCGGTTAAATGTCATACTCAAAGTTTAACAGGTGTCTAACACATGGACTAATAAAAATGAGTGTCCAACACATGGACTATGTATGATGAATGTCCAACACATGGACAGTGTCCAACACATGGACTATGTATGATGAATGTCCAACACATGGACTGAAAGATAAATGCCCAACACATGGACTGAATGAAATGAATGTCCAAATATGGACTATACAAAATGTGTAAATGTCGATGAGATATATGAAAAGATATACATATACTAATTTCATACGTGTCTCGGTGTGCGGATCTAAACTGGTGCCCTCAATTCATCTAACATGCATAAATGATTAATTAATCACTGAATTCTAGTATTAGATAATCGAGGCAACTCCCCGTACACGTAAAAATACACAACGAAACATAAACATGCACAAACAATTCGGCGGTCGACCACAGAGGTCACTCTAGTCGACCGTGCAAAGAGTAGAAACAAGCTGCTCAACAAAAACGCCCGACGGTCGACCGCCACGTCCACCGCGCAGAGGGCAGACAGATTCTGCCCATCTGCACGCCCAGCGGTTGACCGTCACGTCCACCGCGATCGACTGCGAAATAGACAGAAGCCCTCTACAGGTATTTGTCTGCTTCAAAACAGATCTAAAACTTGATAATTTCTTCTTAAACAAAAATCTAATATTTCTAATAGTCATATAATAATATGCAGCGAAAATTAAACACGAAAATACATCGCCAAAACCCCAAGCATAAACACACATATTAAAACGTTTCGAAAACAAGAAGTTGTGATTTAACTCATGATTAAATTATTTTAGCTCTAGATCTTTATTACCCAAAATGTTGGTGGACTTTTGATAAACTGAAATACAAGATTTTCGTATCATATGCTATAAAGAATATCTTTTTTATACTCAAATATATGTTTTAGGCTCAACAAAAACCCATTAAAATTATTAGAAAACTTTTAAGAACATGGGGTAGGGCTGGGCAAGATGTTACTCACCTGAGGGGTGTTGATGAACTCCAAAAAATATGTGAGAATGATCCCTCGATGCCAAACGCCGCAAATCTCGCCTTCTCCTCGCTTTCGCCTTATGAAACTTCCCCGAGAACACAAGTTTAGGGCTAGGGTTTAAGGGAGGAGGAGAGGGGCTGCTAGGATTTGAAACATAGGAGAAAAGAGGTATTTTTTATGTTTAAACATGTGTATATATGATAGCAAACCTGAAAAACTACAGCCCGAAACCCGAAACTGGAAAACTCAGTCTGACTATAAACATACTCTTCGGTATTTTGGCTGTAACTTTCGTATCCGACCACGGAATGATGTGATTAAAGATTTGTTGGAAAGCTACTGAAGATATCTACAACTTTGTTCTTTTAAATTTTTCCATATTTATAATGTATCAGTGTGTAAAATGTAAAATCTCTCAACTGATCATAAATTTCTAGATTTACACATCGAGCATGATTTGTGCATTTGCTCTTATATATGTACATATATATATTGAATTGATCTCAAATTAATTCCTAGCATAATCAAACATCATAATATGTTATTTATAAATATATAACATATTTATTATTATTCATCACAAAATATTCAAATTTTTAGGGTTTTACAATTAGCACAACATGTACGTTTTATTTGTAGATAATTATTCCGTAATTAGTTTAATTTTTAAGTAATATAATTATTTATTTTAATTATTTTCCATAAATTCCTAACTTCGTACCCCACTTCCCTTAATTCCCTTCTCAAAACTCGCTTCCCCTTACTTTGCTATCCCCCATGCCATCTCTCACCCTCACTCACGTTCTTTCTCAGTTTCTCCTCTCTCTTTATTTTCTCTCTCCTTCCCCCAGGAAGACCATACACCAACCATCCCCTCTCTCTTTATTTTCTCTCTCCTCCCCAAAAAGAACCGCAGCTCACCCCCCCCCCCCCCTCACATTCATTCTCTTCTTCCTTCGTTCTAACTCAAACCCCCCACCACAGACCACTTCCATCATCTTCCCAACAACCAACCACTACACCCGCCGCTCGCCGTCCAACCGATCGCCCGTCTCCACCCGCCTCGAGTCAGCCGAGCTCCCCTCCCGCTCTAACTCCCCACACTAGCTCCCCCTCGTCATAGTCGCCCCTACGTTTCCCTCTCCCTCTCTCGTTACCTTCTAACCGAACCCATTCCTCCTACTGCTCCTCTTTCCCTTCCCTTCATCAACTTCGCCCACAACCAGAACTCCTCCTCCGCCCGAACCTGAACACCAAAGCCCCTCCTCCACCAGCAAGCCTGCGCTCAACTCCGACGAGCACCATCTCGCTGCCACCGCCATACCAACAGTGTTGCTCGCCTCAGCCCGATGCCGACAACCTTCCTCCAGCTCTGGCCACCTATTCCTATTCCTGCCAGTCGTCTCGGGCTCATCGCAAAACCCTGTCCTCTTCTTCTTCTCCGATCGTAGCAGCCACCTCAGCCCCCATCTCCGACCATCTCCACCGCCAACACCCACGTCATCCACCAACTCTATTTCCTCTTTCCCCAGACCCCCATAGCCATCACTGACCCCGATGCTCGAGCCTAACCATCACCATCTCCATGAACTATGACAACCCTCCCTCGTTGTTCCCTTCAGTCCAACACCCCGTCGCCGCAGCCCCCTCGCCACTCACACTGTCCAGCCACCCGCCACCCAGACCCGACCTAACGTTGAGCCACCGATAGTCCACTACGCGCGTTGTCGAACAACGAACAGCAAGCAATGGTGTCGCCGCCTCATCCGTAAGTCCCTCGGTCTCGTAGGCAAGATCCTATTACTTATTGACTCATTATTCAATTTGTAGATCTGTTATGAATTACGTGCATAGATTAGTTGTAATATAAATATTGTGATAACCTACATAGAATTGTTTGATAAATGATATTAAATATTAATTACGAGATGTTTTTAAAGGAAAAGATATTTTAAAGTTATTTTGAATTACTTATTATGAGAATTATTTTAGAAGAATTTATTTTGGAAGAGAGAATATTAAAAAGAAAATTTAAAGATTTTTTTAGAATTATTATGTTGAGAAAAGAAATTATTTTGTAAAAGGAATATTTTATATAACAGATTTATGATTTTTAAAAGATTAGTTTTGAATTAAAATAATGTGAAACAATTTAAAAGAAATTATTTATAAAGGGGACTATTTTGAATAATTATTATGATAAATATTTTAATAGAATTTATTTTGTAAAAAGGGTTAGTTTTGAATAAATATGATAAATAATTTTAAAAGATTAAAAGTTTTGTAGAATAATTATTATATACTGTAACTATTCACATATACTGATATTGTTCATGATTTATGATGTGATATGCCATGATGTTATTGCATAGAGTTAGCTGTATTTTTATTATCGCCTTGTTTTGATTGAGAACTTTTAGTAGTTCATGATTTAGTGGCCTCATGCGTCATGAACAGACCTAGTGACATGTGTGAGTATGTTGACTGAGTTTAGGTGGTGAACCCGAGTTTCAATGAGGATTATGACTGTTGACTTAGAAAAACGGGAAGAGTTGGGATGGGGAAGACATTGTTCATGTGATCAGATAAGACTGTTGATGTATCTTCCAGACTCACACCAGTGAACCGTTTCGCACTGGGGTTAGTTTGTTAGGCCAAGTGAACCGTCTCGCACTTGGTTAGTGAAATTGTTTCATTACCCGAGTTTTGCTTGAGTCGAGCCAGGCCAAAATCGGATTGCGTGTAGTCCTCTTACCAAACCGTTTCGCGGGTTTGGATACACGTATGGGATTTGTGAACAGTCAGTTATCCGATGATATGAACGATGACTCTATGTGAGATACGGACCAGTGAGTTTTTAGGATGGCTAGTAGTCGACCCGGTTACAGTGTGCAGTTAGCCTTATGATTATCATGTTTTAGTAGTGTTTTCACATGTTGATTTTGTTTTCCAGTTGCACGTTCTTTTGTCATTTCCGTTATTGTATCATTTTCCGCTTAGTTTTTTCGTTCTATTTGTTTTGTGGGATCTTGCCATGTGCCATGTACGCTGATGTACACCTATTTTCTCTGGTGTACGTCAGACTTAGAGAAAGAACAGATCCAGCTAGGAGATTGCCAGGAGCCAGGGGATTCTCAGCAGGTGTATCTTGAAGATAGAGGTTGAAGAATAGGTTGAAGTTTAGTATCTCATTTTATTTGATGATCCTAGTTGTTTTTGTAGTCTTTTCACTTCTATTTCTGTTGAACAATGTATTTCATATTTCTTCAATATTCATCTGTTCAGATATGTATAAGGGCATGTTGACCCGAATATTATGTCTCAGATGATATTCATTTGTGATATGATATGTATTATTTTACTCTGAGTTTGTCTATTATATTCTTGCTGATTATGATCGGGACCTATACCTTTGCATTTATTTCTTGACGCTTAGCGTATTAGGTTGAGGAGAAATGTATGTTTTTATTTATTCTCCTTAATCTAATACGTCGCGGGCTTGTTCATGTTCTGATTCCCGGGTATTTTGGAAAGCGGGGCGTGACAGGATTTTTTGGTGGCCCATGCAGGTCACGGTTCCGATCACAGTCCCGAGTCCTCACTAGTAAGAATATAATGGACAATTTTGATGCATATCATATTTTATCCGTGAGACTATTCTTGAGCCCTTATCCTATTTTGTTGATAGATTTTGTTTCATCCCTGTCTTATCACTCTTTGACTCTGGAGTTTTCCATGGTTCTTGTCCCATCGCTTCGCAACTACCCTCTCTTCCTATAATTCATCTTTCTTCGTATTGGTCGTTATTATATGTGTTATTATTTTTACAACTACATTTTCTTTGATTTGACTTATATATTGTTTGATGGTATTGATTTCTGCATTATTTACTATATTAGTTTATGTATCACACACAGTGTTATATTGTATGTTTTTCATTAAAAATGTATAAGTAACATAGTCTAAGGAAAATCATAACTTATACATTTTTAATTGTTCAAATCATGTTCATTAATTTTTTTTTGCATTACTCTAGATTTCACATATACATTACATAGCATATCTGATATTTAGATTATTTTCTTGTATTTAAAATATACTTTTGCATATCTATATTATGTATATGTGAGTTTTTTGTTATACTATCTATCATTTACTTATGTTCTAGATTATTTTATAGTGTTCGTGTTTTATGATATACTTTAATAAGTTCATGATCTTAGTATTGTACATATGCATTACATTCTCACTCTTTATTTATTCAACTCATAATATTTTCAGTACTTGGTTTTCTCATCAGTTAGTTTTATCTTGTTTAGGTTATTTTAGTATGTTCACAATTGGTTTCGTTATTTCTAAGAGCGATGTATTTCTATTTTGATATCCAGGCATTATTTATATTGTTAAGTTTAGAGTTGAGTTACTAATTATATTGTTATTTTGTTACATTAATTATTATCCATTTATAATTAATATAAGAGGTAATTCTAAATAGCGTTTGCGAGTATGTATAGTAATTACTCATGGGTTGTTTATAGTACATATGTGTATTTGTTGCTGTTGCTTTATTTTCGATATGTAATATTTTGTCATATCGGCAATATTCATTGTATACGCATATTATGTCATTTTATAGTGTTTTTAGATATTTTTGTCTATTATTGTGTCATTGTTTGTTGTTCATTCTCTATTTATTTTTTTTGTTACTTATGTTATGTTTTACTTTTTTCTTTTATAATTACTATTCTTTTTATTATAGTGTATTCACGTGGATTATTATATTTACGATGTATATTTTTATAGTCATTTATCAACTTTGTCTAATTATGTTCTGTTTCATGTGTTATCAGTGTTTATATTCACATATTCATTAATCATTCATGGTATATTTATTTATAATATATCGGTATTTTTATTATACCAGTTAGGTCCTTCTTAAGTTTTCATTTATTTATAAATTTATTTTATCTCCCATAGTTCATGTTTTGTGTATTACACATCTTTATTTATATATAATTATGCAGATTGTATTTATATGACTTTGACTATGATGCCATATATTGTTATATCTAAATTGATTTTATATAGTAATAATTATTATTGTTATATATTGTTTATATTTATTATTTTACCTTATGAATATTACTAATATTTCTAATTCATCATATTGTTTGTCGAATATGTATAATTATGTCCTTCCTATTATGTCTTATATAATATGCCTATTTTGAATCGCTTGTATACTCTTATGTTTATTTTTATCATATAATATTTTGTGACTATTTACATGTCTCTTATGTTGTCCCTTATATTTATCTAAACTATATATACGTTTGATTCTTGCTATTTTGTTTTGCTTACATATCCTTCAACTATTTCCTTTGCTTTTGCATGTATATAATTCACCTGTTAATTGTATTGTGTTTTTATGTTTTTGTTTTATTATATTTATCATCTGCTTACGTATGAGTGACTTATATTTTGTCTTTTATTTCCTTTATGTTTATTATTATTATTTATATTATTGAGTTGATATGCTTTATCATATATTTTAGTGATTGACAACTTTTGAATCATGTATTTATATCATATATCATATTTTGTATGTTATATGTTTGTTCTATTTTGCCAATTCTATGTTATTGATTATGTTTTAATGCTGTGATGTGTTGTCTTATAATACTATATAAATAATATCATGTTGATATTATATTTTTCTATAATTGTATATTTGTTGTTGACTTCTTTGCTATTATGCTATGTTTGACTGATACTTATATTTTGTCTGTGCCTAGATGTTGTGTTATTTTATAATTTGATACGTAGCAACTATTTTATTTACAATATACATACTTCTTTATGCCTATGTAATCTTTTTAAATATATGTTCACACTCTTTATGTTATACTTACATCATTCTTATTATTTATATTACATACCAGACTTTCTTATGACCTTATGTTTTATATATTCCCTTGATGATTTGCTTGCTTTTATACTTCTACTTATTTTATATCCTCTAACTATACATTATTGATCTATACTATATACCTTTTTACTGTTAACTGTTATCATCATATTTTGCTTGTTTGACTTTGTATTTGACTTTCCCATATAACTTATATTTGATACTGATGCCTAATACATTCTCATAACATGTTTCATGCCTTATATATACAATATGTGAATTTACATTTATATTTTTCACATCTTCTTTATTTATAGAATATTGTATCTAGATGATGCTTGTATAGAATGTTTTTATTATTTTTCTATATGTCTGCTATAAATATTTTATATTTACTTTATATGATTAAATATTATTTTGTGTTTATGGTGAAAATTTAGTGTTTTATTATAGTCAATTATAAATTTATATTGTGATAACTTAGTGTTCGTGTGTCTATATTTTGACTTGTGTTTTTCTCATGCTCTACTTATGGATACGCAATTTATTTTGAATTATTCTCTATATGCGTTGAATTGAGTCTCTCTTTCCATATCTTTGTCCTTGGGTTCTTTTAATTTCGAGGGCGGAATTTGTTTTAAGGGGGTAGAATGTAAGGAACATGAATTTTGATATTAGTTAAAATAATTTTTTAGTATTTTAAAATATTTAATTATGATTTTTAAAAGAGTATTTATATTTTTCTCAAATTTCTATAATTTTTTATGATTTAAAGTCTAATTTTTATATTTATTTAAATGATTTTAATATTTATAAATTTATTTTGTGCGGTAAAAAATTTCTAAAATTTATTTGTTGTGTTATCAGTACTATTACGTATTATTTTAAATAATATGTTGTATTATTAATATTATTACGTATTATTTCATATAATACTTTTTATTATTAATTACGTATTATTTATATAATTTGTTGTATTATTTCTACTATTACACATTATTTGACATATTAGTATAACTGGTATGTTTTACTGTGTATATAATTATCCCATAATTATTTGATTTTAAATGTAAGTAAATATATTTTTATTATTAATTATTCTCGTTTAATTGTACAATATGTGTATATTTCGACTATTCGTATCAACTATTGTTTAGCACAACATGTACGTTTTATTTGTAGATAATTATTCCGTAATTAGTTTAATTTTTAAGTACCGTAATTATTTATTTTAATTATTTTCCATTAAATTCCCAACTCCGTAACCCACTTCCCTTAATTCCCTCCTCAAAATTCGCTTCCCCTCACTTCGCTCTCCCCCACGCCATCTCTCACCCTCACTCACGTTCTTTCTCAGTTTCTCCTCTCTTTATTTTCTCTCTCCTTCCCCCAGGAAGACCATACACCAACCATCCCCTCTCTCTTTATTTTCTCTCTCCTCCCCAAAAAGAACCGCAGTCCACCCCCCCTCATATTCGTTGTCTCCTCCGTCGTCTCACTCAAACCCCCACCACAGACCACTTCCATCATCTTCCCAAACCAAACACTACACCCGCGCCCCCGCCGTCCAGCGAGGTCGTCTCCACCCGCCTCGAGCAGCCGAGTCCCCTCCGTCCTCCAACTCCCCGCACTAGCTCGCCCTCGTCGTCGCCAACCCACTGTTCCCCTCTCCATCTCTCGTTACCTTCCAACTTGAACCCACTCCTCACACTGTGGCTCTCTCTCTCTCTCTCTCCCCTTCCCTTCATCAACTCACCCACAACAAACTCCTCCTCTACAGAACCCGATCACCTAAGCCACCTTCTCCGCCAATGGAGCCGCGCTCAGCTCGACAAGCATGTCCGTCGCCACCAGCACACAACGCACTGCTCGCCTCAGCCCGACGTCGACAACCCCCTGTAAAGCTCCGGGCCGCCGCCTCTCCTGTTCACCGTCGTCTGGCTCATCGCAGGGAACCACCCTCTTTCTTCTTCTCGACCACAGGCAAACCACCTCAGCCCCCATCTCAGACATCTCCACTACCAACACCCACGTCAATACACCAGCTCCATCTCTCTTTCCCCCGACCCCCATAGCCATCACCGACCCGACGCCCTGAGCCCAACCATCACCATCTCCGTGAACTCCGACAGCCATCCCCCATTGTTCCCTTCAGTCCAACACCCCGTCGCCGCAATCCCTCGCCACTCGCACCGTCCATCTTCCCATATCCGACCTGACGTTGAGCCACCGACGGTCCGCTACGTGCGTCGCCGAACGACGAACAACAAGCAATGACGCCGCTGTGTCATCCACAAGTACCTCGACCTCGTAGGCAAGATCTTATTACTTATTGACTCATCATTCAATTTGTAGATCCGTTATGAATTACGTGCATAGAATAGTTGTAATATAAATATTGTGATAACCTGCGTGGAATTGTTTGATGAATGATATTAAATATTAATTACAACATGTTTTTAAAGGAAAAGATATTTTAAAGTTATTTTGAATTACTTATTATGAGAATTATTTTAGAAGAATTTATTTTGGAAGAGAGAATATTAAAAAGAAAATTTAAAGATTTTTTTAGAATTATTATGTTGAGAAAAGAAATTGTTTTGTAAAAGGATTATTTTATATAACAAAATTTATAATTTTTAAAAGATTAGTTTTGAATTAAAATATTATGAAACAATTTAAAAGAAATTATTTATAAAGGGGATTATTTTGAATAATTATTATGATAAATATTTTAAAAGAATTTATTTTGTAAAAAGGGTTAGTTTTGAATAAATATGATAAATAATTTTAAAAGATTAAAAGTTGTGTAGAATAATTATTATATACTGTAACTATTCACATATACTGATATTGTTCATGGTTTATGATGTGATATGCCATGATGTTATTACATAGAGTTAGCTGTATTTTTATTATCGCCTTGTTGTGATTGGGAACTTTTAGTAGTTCATGATTTAGTGGCCTCGTGCGTCATGAACAGATCTAGTGATATGTGTGGGTGTGTTGACTGAGTTTAGGTGGTGAACCCGAGTTTCAATGAGGATTATGATTGTTATCTTAGAAAAATAGGAAGAGTTGGGATGGGGAAGACATGGTTCATGTGATCGGATAAGACTGTTGATGTATCTTCCAGACACGCACCAGTGAATCGTTTTGTACTGGGGTTAGTTTGTTGGGACAAGTGAACCGTCTCGCACTTGGTTAGTGAAATCGTTTCGTCACCCGAGTTTTGCTTGAGTTGGAACCAGGCCGCAATCGGATAGCGTGTAGTCCTCTTACTGAACCGTTTCGCGGGTTTGGATACACGTAGGGGATTTGTGAATAGTCAGTTATCCGATGATATGAACGATGACTCTGTGTGAGATATGGACCAGCGAGTTTTTAGGATGGCTAGTATTCGACCTGGTTATAGTGTGCAGTTAGCCTTATGATTATCATGTTTCAGTAGTGTTTTCACATGTTGATTTTGTTTTTCAGTTGCACGTTCTTTTGTCATTTCTGTTATCGTTTCATTTTCCGCTTGGTTTTTTTCATTCTATTTATTTTGTGGGATCTTGCCGTGTGCCATGCACGCTGACGTACACCTATTTTCTCTAGTGTATGTCAGACTTAAAGGAAGAACAGGTCCAGTTAGGAGATCACCAGGAGCCAGGGGATTCTCAGCAGGAGTGTCTTGCAGATAGAGTTAAAGAATAGGTCGAAGCTCAGTATCTCATTTTATTTGATGATCCTAGTTATTTTTGTAGTCTTTTCCCTTCTATTTCTGTTGAACAATGTGTTTCATATTTCTTCAGTATTCATCTATTCAGATATGTATAAGGGCATGTTGACCCGAATATTATATCTCGGATAATATTTATTTGTGATATGATATGTATTATTTTATTCTGAGTTTGTCTATTATATATTGTGATCAGGGACTTGTGCCTTTGCATTTATTTCTTGACGTTTAGCGTATTTGGTTGAGGAGAAATGTATGTTTTTATTTATTCTCCTTAATCTAATACATTGTGGGCTTGTTCATGTTCTAATTCCCAGGTATTTTGGAAAGCGGGGCGTGACATAACTATAGCACCAGTGTTGATCATCCCGAGCAGTGACAAGATTTTTATCATCTACACGGATGCATCGTTATCTGGTCAAGGAGGCATTTTGATGTAGACCCAGAAAGTAGTAGCTTACATCTCACGACATTTGAGGACTCATGAGCAGAATTATCCCACACATGACTTAGAGTTGGTAGCAGTGGTCTTCGCACTAAAGACGTGAAAACATTATCTTTATGGAGTTTAGTTCGAACTATCCACAGACCATCAGAGTCTAAAATATTTTTTCTCCCAGAAGGATCTCAACCTGAGGTAGCGGCAATGGGTAGAGTTCATCAAGGATTACGAGTGCACACTTCAGTACCATCCGGGAAAGGCGAATATTGTAGCAGACGCGTTGAGTAGGAAGCATCGTCAGAGGCTTGTAGCTTTGAGGTGCTCGTTGTATCGAGATTTTCTCACTCTTAGTCAATTTGACTTTAGGCCGGAGATTGGCGGGAGCAACGCATTTTTGGAAGCTTTAGTCATACAGCCATCATGGACTGGTAGAGTGGTCAGCGCTCAGCTGGAGGACTCTTGGATTTGAACCCGAAAGGAGGAGATTTCAAAAGAGCCCAAGGCGGATTTGACCATCGGATCATATGGGGGCCTTCAAATGAAAGACCGACTAGTGTGTTAGACCCTAGAGGGGGGTGATTAGGGTCTTATGCTAATCTAATCCGATTTTATACCAATTAAAACTAATTAACAAGTTATCCTAGCAATTTTAAAATACAACAAGATATGTGAGCTAGGATAAGTGATATACACAAGGGTAAACAAAATAAACAAGATAGTGGATGATATAAATAATGAGCAATGGACAATAGCGACAAGAAATATAAACATAAGAGCAAGTACGCCAAAGCAAACTCAAACACACGAAATGATCACGGAGTTCGGATCTTCCATCCTACGTCTCCGCTTCCCAGTCCCGGGGAGAAATCCACAATCACAACCGGGTTTTCTACGCTTACCCAAACAATATTTACACCTCACACTCGGTTTTCTAACTAACCGAAAACTTTATAATCACCACTCTTGCAATCCCACACTACACCCTCTCAAGTGTTGGTCACAAACGTGTCTCCCTCAAGTGTTAGGAATTACAACCTCTTTCTAGGTATGTTACCTACCCCACTCGTCTTAGGATGATCCCTGACTCACACCACACACCTCTCTCGGTGTACAAGTGTATTACAAAATGATCTCACAAATTAAGCATGAATACAATAATAGTTGTTCTCTACAATGGATGAGAACTCAATTAAGCACAACTCAATGGATGAGAACTCAATTAAGCACAACTCAATGTTACAAACTCTCACAATCACAATTATACTATGTATGTAAATACTATAAGCTCAATGTGAGTGGGTGTAATAATGAGAATAAATAAAATTTAACTCAAGAAGAACTAGCAATAAAATTGATATGAAATACAATAGTAAAAATGCTAGGAAGTTGAGTTAAGGAAACTTCTCTATAAACTCAAAGAGAGAATGATGAAATATTAAAAATGAACTCCTCAACAACTGATGTAAGCTCCTCTTTGTAAAAGCAAACCCCAAAACTAAAACAAACTAAACAAGCTTAAACCCTTGTTAAACTTTTGTTTAAAAACTTCTTGGATGTCTTGAAAGATAAGAGCAATGGGGTTTTTATAGCCTCCTAAAACCTCAGTCAAAAATCCCAAACAAAAGACCAAAAGGCCCATAGAAAACAGCTCAGGAAAAGAGCCGTTGGAAGATGATTGACTGTTCGGCGGTCGACCGTGGAAATCGCGCGGTCGACCGCGAGCAACAAAAAGGCCAGGGAAACTCTCTGGACATCAGCCGGTCGACCGTGAAACTTCCTGAACTGCATCTGGTCGACCATCATGGTCGACCGCGAGCTATCAAAAAACTTACTAAGTCTCTGGACTCAAGGCGGTCGACCGTGGCGGTGGACCGCAAACAGATTCATGCAAAAAACTGTTTTCTGATTTTAAAACCCTGTTTAAAAATATCAAACAAATTCAGAAAAATATAAAACTTTGGGAAATGATTATAGACGTGATAATAAACATGCTACAAAAACTAGTTTTCAAAAAGGACCTCCTAAATGAGAAATGTCATTATTTTGCAAAATAGTCCAAAACATGAAAATGTAAATATATGAGTTTTAAAAATTTAGCTTAACCATATTTTGAAACATTACAAAATGATTATATAGACTTAATAAAAGATGTATATGATTATCATTAAGTCCATAAACCAAGAAAACAATATTTTTACAAAATTGCATATTTTACAAACATTTCAAAAGTAAATATGATTTCATTGAACTAAATAGAATTGATATTGATGAAATCATATATACATACATGTAAGTATGAAACAAAAATATGTTTTCTAATTATATTCAATTGTTTCATATTAAAACTTAAAAACTATCAAACCAAAACATATATGTATATATATAACTATATATATACAAAACCAAAACGTGTATGTGTGTATATGATTGAGCTTAAAGTATTAACACATATAATATAAAACCTAAAACTAAATTTACCCAAGCTTGTGACCTTCAATGAAGCTCTATCTTGGTACACTTGCGGATGAAGCTTGAACTTGAATCTTTAACTTTGAATTGCATAGGCTTCACTCCACAATTCCGCCAACCTCTATTTGATATGATCGTGAATGTTTGATTCCATCCATCCTCTAACATGTTGTTTATCTACAATAAATAGATAAGCACAAATACTAGATAAATAACATTAGTGGTAAATTGTTTGTTAAACATCATCAAAACAAAAAGGCCAACATAGTGGTGCCGGATATTCCGTAGTTGAAGAATGAATTATTTGATGAGGTACATCGTACCAGGTATACAGTGCATCCAAACACAACCAAAATGTACAAGGACTTGAAAAGACATTTTTAGTGGAGTGGCATGTGTAGGGATATCACGGAGTATGTAGCGAAGTATTTTACATGTTAGCAAGTGAAGGCAGAATATCAGAGACCTACAAGAACCCTACAGCCTTTACCCTTTTCAGAGTGGAAGTGGGTAGATATCTCTATGGATTTTATTGTAGGATTGCCAAGGTCCAGCAAAGGGAACGGCTCGATTTGGGTGATTGTAGATCGATTGACAAAGTCGACGCACTTTCTACCAGTTAAGATAACTTATACGGCAAAGACTTATACAAGGATTTTTATTCGGGAGATTGTGAGAGTGCATGAAGTTCCAAATACTATTGTATCAGATCGAGGCTCAATTTTCACATCGTATTTTTGGAAGAGCTTCTAGAATTTTTTCGATAGCCAGCTATCATATAGTAGTGTTTTTGTGACGCCCCTAGGTTCACATAAGGCTGCAGTCCAAGGTGAAACCAAGAATGTCAAACCTAACATGCACTGCACCGTGCAATAACATGTTTCACCATCATAATTAATATCTCTCTAGTAGAGTCAACAATAGGTGTAGGTACAAAAGCAAGTAAAAGATAATACAAGTGATAACGGATGAAATGATAACAACCACATAGATGTCTCATCATCCAACATACAGAAATACATAGTCAATGGCTGAAGTAGATAAACTAGAGTTCTCAACAAGTCTCAAAATACAAAATGTCTGAGTAAAGGAAATAAGGTATACAGCCTTTACAACATCTAGAGAGTAGTCCTCAAATGTCAAACAAAAGCTACACTGGAGCTCCAAAATAAAACATAATTAAAATAGACAGCTGAACACTAAAGTGTGTCGCCATCAACCTGCGACTCTCTGGGCTCCTGGCTCGTGACCTGAAAGGGGTAGGGACAACGAGCGTCAAAGCGCTAGCGAACAACATCACAACCAACCCCAAGGGAAAATGGCTCGTTGTATAAGAAAATACAGCTAATACATATAAATCTAAAATCATGGATCTTATCAAAGAGGGTTTTTGTATTTAGAGACTTACAACACGAGCATAGGTACGTCGAGCGAAATAATCCAAACAAGGAAACCCTCATGTATATACCTTGTATCTCAAATTGTAAATCCCTAAATACCAAACCCGAAATCTAATATGGAAACAATAATAAAAAGAAAAATACAACCCATCTCAGAACATAAATACTGAATCACGTCATAACTAACATAGGTGTCATGTCATGACCTACATAAGTGTCATGTCATAACCTCATGGGAAGTGCCATATGCAGGGTTAATACAGGTGTCTAATACATGAACCAAATATAGTGATGTACCAACTCATGGTACAAAAGAGTAAATGTCCAACACGAGGACTGGAATTGATTATAGTCTTGTTTGTGGAAAATTTGTAGTAAAAGAAATGAAAGAAAAATTGATTTGTATTC
Source organism: Asparagus officinalis (assembly GCF_001876935.1). NCBI lineage: Eukaryota > Viridiplantae > Streptophyta > Magnoliopsida > Asparagales > Asparagaceae > Asparagus > Asparagus officinalis. Next base: position 66,489,356 of record NC_033798.1, on the reverse strand, counting down.
CTTCGATCTTAATTATAATTTGGATTCTGATTACAAAAGAGAGGAGAATGAATTTGATTCACCCCTTTGTTTAAAACTGGGTTCTTTACGGTGGCGATGGAGTGCCTCCCTCGAATGCTCGCGTTGAGTTTGCTCTCCGTTGACGATCCGACGTTTTGCTTCATTAGAATGATGTCCTCTCCTCACGATTTGACGTTGTGGAGAACTTACGTGGCAAGTTTTAGAACTCTGAACGAGTTTAGAAGAACTCTGTAAAAGAGTTGATTTGAACTGAAAGTTCGGTTGATAAGCTAAGGATGAAAGCTGTTGCTCAAGGATGCTTCAAGATCTACTTGTTGCCAAGTATCTCTCTCCAGCCGATCTCCTCCAAAGCCTGCCCAAGGATCTCTTCTGCTGCTACCCAACCGAGAGCCAAATCTCCTCTCCTCGAACCCCTGAACTAAATTGATTTTTAGTTATTTATAGAAGATTCAGGGGGTGTAACTACCCCTTAAATCACTCCTAAGTAGGGTGTAACCGCCCTCCAATCATAGGAAACATTTTTGGAACTGTTCACGGGTTTAAGGGGTGTAATTCCCCCTAAAATGGCTCCATAATAGGGTGTAACCGTCCCCATTAAGTGGAGATATAGTTTTAAAACCGTTCAGGTTCTGTTTGAACCAGTCAAACACAAAAACGCGGGTCTGACCCTAGCGTTTTGATGTTGCAATGCAGGTTCGACTCCGGCGTTTTGATGTTGCAACGTGGGTCTGACCCCAGCATTTTAATGTTGACACACGGGGAGAACCTCCGCGTTTTGGTGTTGATGCACAGGGATGACCTCTGCGTTTTGGTCTTAGAGCGCGGTGATGAGTTCCGCGTCTTGCTTCAAAGAGATTATCAACAAGTAATCTCTTTTGTCATAGCGTTGCAAAGATCATTGTCTTCGCGTCTTGCTTCAAAGAGATTATCAACAAGTAATCTCTTTTGTCATAGCGTTGCAAAGATCATTGTCTTGTAATCTTCATCTTTTTGTCATAGCGTTGCAAAGATCATTGTCTTGTAATCTTCATCTTGGCTCCTTGAGAATATGTGAGTCGCCAAATTGTAACTCTCGATGTTGATTATGAAGGTTGTTGATTAGAGCTTTCATCAGTTGTTGTAAAAGTCGTCAGATTGTAACCTTCATCAACCTACGTAAAAGTCTTCAAATTGTAACTTTCTGGAAGTCGTCAGATTGTAACTTCTATCATTGGTGTTTTGATGGAGATCAACTATCTATTATGATTTTTAGACAGTCTATAAGTCCAACACGAGGACTCCTATAGATTTTAGTCAAACACGAGACTGTGCAACTGTGCAAACATCGCTAATACACATAGAAAGGTCTCCTATATAGATTTCACACTCGACTCGGTGTGCAAATTCTAAACTGGTACCCTCAGGTCATCTATCATTCATAGATACATAGTAAGATTGAAAACCAAAGTCAAGAAATCGAGGAAATCCCCCAACAGGCGTAATGCTCAACAAAAACCAGCAAGGCAGAAAATCTGTGCGGCGGTCGACCGCAGAGGTCACTCCGGTCGACCGCGCACAGCGCCAAACAACACTGAGCTCAAAACTATGCGGCAGTCGACCGTAGAGGTCATCGCGATCAACCGTGAAAATATGCGGAGGTCGACCTCAGAGGACACTCCGGTCGACCGCGCGCTGAGCAGAAACTATCTGCTCAGCAGATCGCTCAGCGGTCGACTATAGCGCCCACCACGGTCGACCGCACGAAGGGCAGACAGGCTCTGCCCTTCTGCGCGATCGGCAATTGACCGCCGCGTCCACCGTGGTCGACCGCGAAGCAAACAGAGCCTAGATTTGGGTTTCTGTCAGCTTCGAAACATATGAACAAAATGATTTCTTATTATATTTAAAATACTAATGTTTCTAGTATGATATTTGGTAGAAAACAACAAATTTAAACTTTTAAAATTTATCACAAAGATCCCAAACATATAAACATGATTTAGATGTTTTTAAAACAGTGAAAACAAGATTTGACTTTTGCTAAACAAGTTTTCAGATCTAGATCTCATTAATTAAAATTCGTTGGTGAACTTTAAAAATCTGAAATACTTAGTTCTTACATCATATACCATAATGATCTATTTTCTACTCAAAAAATACGATTTAGGCTCAATAAAACCAAATTAAAGCTCAAATAAAGCATGAAAAATAAAGAGGGTGAAGTTGGGCGAGATGTTACTCGCCTCTGATGAGAATAAAACCCTAGATATGTAGAAGGGTGATCCCTCTCGCTGAATCCACCAAAAATCCGCTGAAAAACCCTTCAATGCTCCTCCCAAATCACCAAAGAATGAAAACTAGGGTTTGAGGGGAGAGAGGGGGCTAGGGTTTCTGTTTTCAGATCCAAAGAGGGCTCTCTCGGGTTCATTAGAATATATACTAACCCCACAACCCGACCCGAAACCCGTTTAGACCCAAACCTAGAAAAAATCTCTGTCTGTTGCGCGGTCGACCGCCGCGCCTAGTGTGGTCGACCACACAACAGGAGAAATCTCTCCTGAGTGCCCGACTGCTGTGCGGTCGACCGCCGCACCCATCGCGGTCGACCGCGCAGCAGAAAAACTACCTGCTATGCCTGATTATCAACATGCTGGTCACTCTACTTGATTCCTCTCACATAAAATCACTTGCTAGGCTCCCAAACACTATTCATCACATTCATCTAAAATATATAGGATTAATTATCACAAAAGAATTATTTATTACTAATAATCCACATAAATTCATTATAAAATTTACGGGGTTCTACATTCTTCCCCCTTAAAAGAATTTCGTCCTCGAAATTCGAAAGACATACCCATCTCGGGTTATACATCTCCAGATAAGAATATAGGGATATTCATACTTAACAATCTAAAATGATAATATTCCTACTCAAGCCCTAATCTAGTGAAACTAGTACATCGGGCAAAAAATCCAGACAAGGAACCCCTCATACATATACCATGTGTTCCAAAAGATTAGGAATTAAGTGAAAATACCCTCATTCTAGTATTAAATATAATTATCAAGATATATACAAAAACACAAGTAGTAATTCACATCATAATTAAATTTAACTAATTTACCTGCTCAAATAAATGTGGGTAGTGGCGTCGCATGTCCTCCTCGTGCTCCCAAGAAGCTTCCTCAAATCCACTTCGGTTTCATTGAACTTTCACCAACGGAATCACCTTGTTCCTGAGCCTCTTGTCTTCTCTAGCAAGTATAGACACTGGGATCTCAATAGTAGTCAAATCATCCCGAAGCTCAATCTTCGGTGCATCCAACACTCGCTGCTCCTCCTCATCATGCAAGTGTTTCTTGAGCATAGAAATATGGAATACATTGTGTACACTAGACATAGATGCTGGAAGATCTAGTCTGTATGACACAGCTCCATTGCACTCCAAAATCCGGAAAGGTCCAATATATCTTGGTGCAAGCTTCCCTCGCCTCCCGAATCACTACACGCCTTTCATAGGCGATACCTTCAGCATAACCAAATCCCCAATCTGAAATTCTAGTGGTCTTCGCCTCTTATCTGCATAGCTCTTCTGCCGACTCTGGGCGGATAGAATCCACTCTCTGATCAATGCTACCTTCTCAGTAGTCTGTCTCACTAGCTCTGGTCCAATCATTAGGCTATCCTCCGGCTCTGCCCAACATATCGGTGATCTACAAGGTCTCCAGTACAATGCCTCATAAGGGGCCATACCGATCGTCGCTTGATAACTATTGTTATAAGCAAACTTTATCAGTGGAATATGATCCTCCCAACTACCTTGAAAGTCAATGACACAAGCTCGCAGCATGTCTTCCAATGATTCACCTTCTCCGTCTGACCATCCGTCTGTGGGTGGAATACACTGCTATAAGATAGCCTGCTGCCAAATGAGTCCTGGAAGCTCCTCCAAAAGTGCAAAGTGAAAACCGATCCTCGGTCCGACACGATCGTATCTGGAACTCCGTGAAGTCGAACTATCTCCCGAATGAAGATCCTCGCATAAGTCTCGGCTGTATAAGTGGTCCTCACTGGAATAAAATGTGCTGACTTCGTCAACCAGTCCACTATCACCCAAACAGAATCATTCCCCTTCTTCGACTTTGGTAACCCTACAATAAAGTCTTTAGAAATATCCGCCCACTTCCACTCCGGAATAGGCAAAGGCTGAAGTGTCCTTGCCGGTCTCTGATGCTCTGTCTTCACCTGCTGACAGGTAAAACACCTAGCCATATAGTCTGCAACCTCTCTACGCATACTGCTCCAGCAGAAATGTCTCTTCAAGTCCTTGTACATCTTGGTGGTTCCTGGATGCACTGTGTACCGAGTACGGTGTGCCTCATCAAATATCTCCCTCTTCAGCTCTACACTGGCTGGCATAACCAATCTACCCTTCATCCATAGACCTCCATCTACTCCAATGGTCCAATCAGCCTTAGGCTCTTTGGAAATCTCCTCCTTTCGGATTTGAATCCAAGAGTCTTCCAACTGAGCTCTGACAACTCTGGTACTTCAAGATGGCTGTACTGATACGGCTCTCAAAAACATACTGGTCCCACCCATCTTGGGTCTGAAATCAAACTGGCTAAGAGTGAGAAGATCTCTGTACAATGAACACCTCAAAGCCGCAACCCGATGTCGACGCTTCCTACTCAAAGCATCTGCTACGACGTTTGCCTTCCTCGGATGATACTGAATCGCGAACTCGTAGTCCTTGATAAACTCAATCCACCTCTGCTATCTCTGGTTGAGTTCTTTCTGAGAAAAGAGGTACTTCAGACTCTGATGGTCTGTGAATAGCTCAAACTACACTCCATACAAATAGTGTCTTCATGACTTTAGTGCAAATACCACTGCTGCCAACTCCAAGTCATGAGTGAGATAGTTCTGCATAAGGACACCTCCCAACCCTACCAAAGATGCATCTGTATACATGACGAATGTCCTGTCGCTGCTCGGAATGGTCAAAACCGGTGATGTAGTCAACTTAGCCTTCAATGTATCAAAGGCCTTCTGACACTCCACACTCTAAATGAACTGTACACCCTTCTTCGTAAGGCGTGTAAGCGGCGTCAAAATCTTTGAGAAGTCCTGAATGAACTTCCTATAATATCCAGCTAATCCCAAAAAGCTACAAATCTCGTTCACTATCTTCGGTGGCTCCCAATCAAGAACTGCTGTAACCTTAGCTGGATCCACTGCTATACCCTCTCTACTGATGATGTGGCTGAGAAATCTGACTTCTGAAAGCTAAAATTCACACTTGCTGAACTTGGCATATAACTGATACTCCTACAGAGTCCTCAAAGCTACCCGTAGATGCTCCTCGTGTTCTGCCTCTGATCTTGAGTAGATGAGTATATCATCAATAAAAACGATCACAAACTAATCCAAGAAGAGATGAAAAATCCGGTTCATCACATCCATGAATACCGTGGGTGCATTGGTCAATCCAAATGGCATGACCAAGAACTCGAAAGATCCATATCGAGTAAGAAAAGCGGTCTTGGGAACATCCATCTCCCGAACCCGCAACTGATGATAGTCTGAACGAAGATCAATCTTCGAGAAATACTGCGCTTCCTACAATTGGTCGAACAAGTCATCGATCCTAGGTAATGGGTACCTATTCCGGATAGTGACCTTGTTCAACTCTCTATAATCTATGCATAATCTCATACTACCGTCCTTCTTCTTCACGAAGAGGACCGGTGCGCCCCACGGAGAATGACTCTGACGAATAAAACCCTGAGCTAACAACTCGTCCAACTGGGTATGAAGCTCTCTCATCTTAGCTGGTGCCATGCGATAGGGTGCGCAGGATATCGGGGTTGTGCCTGGCTGCAACTCAATACAGAACTCAACCTCTCTCACAGGAGGTAATCCAGGTATGTCCTGAAAGACATCCTGGTACTCTGAGACAACTCTAGTCTCTAATATATCAACACCCTGATCCCGTTGCATCACCTCCTCGATGTATGCCAAAAATGACTCCGCAAAACGGTTGCCCTAAGAGGTGGCTACAATCATCTCGGACTCGTCGGACGCTCGCAACTTGACTATCTTCGTAAAGCAGTCAATACTAGTATGGTAGGAAGATAACCAATCCATACTAAGGATGACATCGAACTCAAACATATGTGACACTATCAAATCAACTATGAACTCCGACTCGTCTAGACTGACGGTACACCTCCTACAAACACTCTCCAAAAGTGATACCTCACCTAAAGGGGTGAAAACTAATAGAGGGGTGTCTAGAGGCTGAGCTACGAGCTGGAGTCTAGTCATAAATGCATGAGAGATGAAAGAATGCGAAGCTCCCGAATTGAAAAGAATACGGGCGGGAAGAGAATTCACAAGGACCGTCCCCTCCACTACGGCTCCGCTAGCTCCATGATCACGGGGAACCACTGCATATACCCTGCTTGTGGCGGAAGACTGCTCTGCTGCTGGAGGTGAAGAATATGTAACAATCTGCCCCTGACGAACCTCCTGAACTGCTCGAATCTGTCCCTCAGTCCTCTGTGCTGCTGGCGGTGCCTCTAGCCTGTTCTGCTGGCCCTGACCTCTGCCCTGCTATCGCTACTGCTTATTCGGACCCTTGCCCTGCTGGGCTCCTGTTGGTGCGCTTTGACACTCCGATGCCTTATGCCCGACCTTACGATAGTTAAAACAAGATCCCTGGAACTTGCGCTGCTAATGAGCTCTCTGATCTTGCTAGGGTCCCTTTTTATAAGGGCCCCGATGCTGCTGCTGAGGTCTAGAAAAAGGTCTCTTGTTCTTTCCCTTGTCCCCGCTCTGCCCTACCTTGGTCTTCCCTTCCTTATCCTTCTGGAACATAGTAGTCTCAATCTCCTGTAAAGTGGCGGCCTCAGCTACCTCCCTAACTGAATAAAACCTCCTCGAGACGAGGTACTGGCGAAGATTAGGGCAAGCCCTGCTAAGAACATCTGAACCTGACGCTCTCCTATCTACCACATACCCGTGAAATGTAACATCTCCATGAATCTGCTCTCAAAATCTGCCACTGTTATGTCTCCCTGAGTCAACCGGGATAACTAAAGCTCCTTCCCGATCCGTGCTGCAAAAGAAATATACTGCCCATTAAAAAAGTATATGAAATCCTCCCATGTGAGGGTCATCCTCTGCTCTGAAGTAAACTGGAGTCGGTACCATCTCCCGACATCTCCCTTCAGACTGTAGGATGCCAACCTCTACTTCTGAACTGAATCCACACTGAGTATGTAAATTATGTTGCTCACATCCTCCTTCCACTTATGGGTTGTAAGAGGGTCTGGTGACCCCTGGAACTCTGGTGCCCTCATCTTCTAGTACCTATCCACCATACAGAGCCAAGCCTCCTGCTATTTTCAGCGAAAGTTGACTCCATTATCGATTCCATTAAACTTTTATTTGTTTACACGAAATTACAATGAAAATAAACGAAAATACAACTTTCAAGAAAATAACACAGAAATTATCTATCAACTCCTGCTTTGTGGGACTTTGCCTGTGCCGTGAGTGCTTTGGAGAAAATAACACAGAAATTATCTATCAACTCCTGCTTTGTGGGACTTTGCCTGTGCCGTGAGTGCTTTGGCTCGTTGACCACCGATTCAAAGATCGTGAGGGTGCTTAGGGATCTCTCCTTCATTTATCGAAGTAAAGATTTGAAAGCGAATATCTTATCGATGTAAGATGTTCGTTCTTATAAAGATCAAGTCTGAGCTTAGATCTCTAGGAATCACCGAATGATGATTGTCAAAGGGTGAAAATTCTCTCTTTCTTCCTCAAAATCAACAAAAGCTCAAGTCTCTTCTGCTCCAAAATGCTCTCTGTCCTTTATCTCGTGTGTAGGGAGATATTTATAGGGGTAGGAGTGCACAACAGTTGAAACGGGGGCGAAATAACCGACCAGGTAACTGTTCTTTGGCCGCTGCAGTCTATACTGTCGCGGCCATTGGCGCGGCAGTATAGGCTGCCGCGGCCAAAGAGACGGTTATGAGCACGTTCCATCGTGCTTAAAACCACGTGTATATTGTTCTTCTATGTTGTTTTGAGTGGTGTTTGGACGTCTGTAAGCATTTTTTGACGCCTACAGATACCCCCTCCAAAGTATCTCAGACTCATCATTTTTTAAAGAGGGGTCTGGGACACTTTGGATATGATAAGCTTTCCCTGCAATCTCTCCAGTGCTTCGTTGAGAAAATTGCGTAGAACGGTTTGTGAATGGCTTCAATCCTTAACTTCTTCATCTTTTAGCCTATTCAGTGCTTTGTAGAATAGCTAAAATTCCTCCGGTGCTGCGTTTATCACGTGGCCGTTGTCGAAGTCTCGAATTAAAACTGCTGTCGAAGAATTTGAGAAATAGTTTATACTCATATACTATATTGGAGTGTTCGGGAAATAGTTTAGCCTATTCAGTGCTTGTTTCGCCATTATGACGTCGGAGTCAATTAATGCTTGGATCTTATTTTTGAGTCCAAAGCAAATATTGGTTGGATGAAGAATCCTTCTGTGATATGCACAGTAGTTTGGATCTGTAATCATCTTAGCACCCTCCTGATCTTTAATAGGCGGTAGCTCGATTTTGTCATTGGTGAGGAGGTATTCCGTGGAGCTTCATCGTCTTCGAAAGAATACTCCTTTTGGAACCTCGGATCGAGAGTTGCATTCACAGGAATTGTGGATGTCGTGAAAGAATACTCCTTTTGGAACCTCGGATCGAGAGTTGCATTCACAGGAATTGTGGATGTCGTCGGTTGGCTTCTCTCAGCTTTCTTTCTTTTAAGAAAGTGTTCAGCCTGTTCACCGCGCATTTTCAAATCTTTTCAAGTTTTGGATGGTACGACCCCCAGGGCTTCCAGGACATCGATAGAGAGATTATTGTGGTATGTTTGCAGGATGAACTCCTCTGTAACAGGATCTCTGCAATTCATTGCCTTGTTACGGAAGCGCTTGACAAAATTGTCGACTAACTCTCCGTCTTTCTGCTTCTCATCCAGAAGAGTCCCGATTGATACTTCGGTGTCATCATCGAAGAAATTGCTGAGGAACAAACTTTCCATGTCATCCCAACAATTGATGCTCCCTGGCTTGAGCCGTCGGTACCAATCGAAGGCGGGGCCACGAAGGGTGCCAACGAATGACCGGACCATTAAAGCCTCGTTTCCAGAGATCATGCCCAAATGAGACTTGAAATAAATCAAGTGCTGAATCGGCGAACTCTTCCCCTCAAACGGTGTGAAGTTAATCAGATTGAATTTTGCCGGGTACGGTATTGAATCCCATTCTCTTGGATAGGGACATGGAATACCCGTCCTCTTCACTTCTTGAGCCGTCATCAAAGCGTTGACTTTGTTTTCAAGCTCTTTCATTTTCCCATCATCGTCTATGTCTTCATTCGAATGACGTTGAGGAGAATGAGTTAGACCACCCCATGTAAGAGGTGCTATTGAACCACTCCCAATATCGTTATTGGGAGAATGTGTTAAACCACCCCCAGCGTTATTGCTTCACTTCAGCTCTAATTTCTTCACGTTGTTTGGCTAGAGCTTCTTGAAGTATTTGAGCAAATTGATCAGAGGTGATCGTGAGTACTTCTCTGGTTTGTCCCGTGCTAGACATTGTATCATCAGAAGCGATTGCAGAATAAGTGTCCGAGAATTCATCCTTCGAGGACATTCCTTCTTGCATTCTCTTGTAATTTCTGCGTCTGATGGCTCCTAATTGGAGTCGAGACATCCTTTGAGCAATTCTTGGATTGACTTTTCCTTTCGGGGAAAAGTCGGGATTTGAGTCACTTGAATGCCGCTTAGACTTTCTTTTATCAGCCACGTTGATGGTGACTTCAGGGAATTCATCATCTTGGACAGCTGATCTTATAAGTCGTGCACAGGAACAATGAGAGCGAATAATTCTTTTTCGAAATTTATTCAGACCCCCAACTTGATAATACGATTCATCGGTATGATTGCCAAAAAATCGTATCGTTTGTTGGCATGACCTCCCAGGTATGACGATGTCTTTTGGTGAATACGTCTTCTTCTGAGGGTGTAAAACCTTGTTGGCATTCTCAGGACCATTTATTGTTTCCTTTGAACGATCCAAGGTTATGTCGGGAGTCGCACGTTTAGAACCACCCCCTTGTGGGTATGGAGTCTTAACGGGCTCCGAATGCTGATTTTGCACAACTCCAGTTTTTGGAATCCAAACTTGGCAAAATTTCGGTGGTTCTTTGGTCACCGTTTCCTTCTCCCTTTCTCGTCTTTGTTGTGAGAGAGCACGGGCAAGAGCAGCGTTTGCACGATGTTTTTGTATGCGTTCTTTGAGGGTCGAACGAGTCCTTTTGACAATAGTCCATTCATCCGTCGTGAGTTTGGCAGAGATATGAGTGATTGGTTGTTGAGACAACTGAACCACTCTATGCCTCCTCGACTCTAAGTCCGTATGATAACGAACTCCGTCAGGTTGTTCCAAGGCCTTGGCCATTTGGCGAGCGCGGCGTTGGCGTTGTCTCTGACGAGCTCTTTTCGTCAATGCCGGCGGGCTTTGATTTAATGACTCTTTACTTGGCGAAGAGTCATTATGAGCAGAGAGGTTGTGAGTAGAATCCTCAGCGACAATCGGGCGAGAGTCTTCATTCTGTGCCTTCTTTGGCATGGAAGTCTTCTTCAATGGTGAGATCCTCTTGTACTTGCGAGACAATGAAGATCTTGAAGAGGATGATGAGAGATATTCCTCAAACTTGGTTTGGTCGAATTCGTATTCGACCATGGATTCAATCGGGATCTTGATGATTGGCTGCGACACAACGGTCTCGACAGCGAGACCGTTGGCTCCCACTGTGATCGTCAGTTTGTTTTCAGCGAAAGTTGACTCCATTGTCGATTCCATTAAACTTTGATTTGTTTACACGAAATTTACAATGAAAATAAGCAAAAATACAACTCTCGAGAAAATAACACAGAAATTGTTTATCAACTCCTGCTTTGTGGGACTTTGCCTGTGCCGTGAGTGCTTTGGCTCGTTGACCACCGATTCAAAAATCGTGAGGGTGCTTAGGGATCTCTCCTTCGTTTATCGAAGTAAAGATTTGAAAGCGAATATCTTATCGATGTAAGATGTTCGTTCTTCTAAAGATCAAGTCTGAGCTTAGATCTCTAGGAATCACCGAATGATGCTTGTCAAAGGGTGAAAATTCTCTCTTTCTTCCTCAAAATTAACAAAAGCTCAAGTCTCTTCTGCTCCAAAATGCTCTCTGTCCTTTATCTCGTGTGTAGGGAGATATTTATAGGGGTAGGAGTGCACAACAGTTGAAACGGGGACGAAATAACCGACCAGGTAACTGTTCTTTGGCCGCTGCAGTCTATACTGTCGCGGCCATTGGCGCGGCAGTATAGGCTGCCGCGGCCAAAGAGACGGTTATCAGCACGTTCCATCATGCTTAAAACCATTCTCCCACGACCTTTAACCACTTTTTTCGTGGTTTAACTGCTTGTCCACGTCAGCACACGTTCTATTTCTGATACGCCGCCACGTGGATTCCAAAAAATCATTGAATAACTGCCTTATAACTGCCATAGCATCCTTCTTTAATTGCCGCGGCACTACAGGTTGCAGCGCCTAAGCCGCGGCACCCTAGGCTGCCGCGCCTTAGCCGCGGCACTA
>NC_033798.1:66455078-66477633 GCF_001876935.1 Asparagus officinalis | reverse complement strand
AGGGTCTCTCGCTGATAGGAACGGCTGGTATCCCCTGTGGCTGATCTACTGGTGGTGGTGGTGGTGGTGGCGTGATATGATTCACCACAAGCTCCTCAATTGCTGCCATCCTAGCGACTATGGGAGCCATAAGATCTATAAGATACTGGGGAGCCTGCTGCGGCTCAGGTGGTGCCTGCTATGGCTCAGGTGGTGCCTGCTGTGGCTCGGATTGAGCTGGTTGCTGCTCAGGTGGAGCTTGCTATGACTCTGCCTGTCCAGCTCTCCGAGTACGAGGTCTACCACGTCCTACCATCTCTCTGATCATAAGAAAGTAAAAGTTTATGAGTCAAAAATATAGGCGTATATAATTAATGTATCACAATACAAATTTTTCACAACATATAGTATTCACATAAATACTTTAAATTTATACAAAATAGTTGTCATAAAAAAATAAAAATTTCAAATTTTGAGATATACGCATAAATCGTCCTCACTCATACTAGAAAATCCTTATGGACTCTATACATGAATCCTAAGAAACTCTATCCTAGCTCCACGACTCGACACAGGATGATACTAAGGATACTGGAACTAGAGCTCTGATACCAACATTGACGCCCCTGGGTTCACACAAGGTTACAGTCCAAGGTGAAACCAAGAATGTCAAACCTGCCATGCACCACACTGTGCAATAACATGTTTTACCATCACAATTAACATCTCTCTAGTAGAGTCAACAATAGGTGTAGGTACAAAAGCAAGTAAAAGATAATACAAGTGATAACGGATGAAATGATAACAACCACATAGATGTCTCATCATCCAACATACAGAAATACATAGTCAATGGCTGAAGTAGATAAATTGGAGTTCTCAACAAGTCTCAAAATAGAAAATGTCTGAGTAAAGGAAATAAGACATACAGCCTTTACAACATCTAGAGAGTAGTCCTAAAATGTCAAACAAAAACTACAGTGGAGCTCCAAAATAAAACATAGCTAAAATAGAGAGCTGAACACTAAAGTGTGTCGCCATCAACCTGCGACTCTTCGGGCTCCTGGCTCGTGACCTGAAAGGGGTAGGGAAAACGAGTATCAAAGCGCTAGCGAGCAACATCACAACCAACCCCAAGGGAAAAGGGCTCATTGTATAAGAAAATACAGCTAATACATATAAATCTAAAATCATGGATCTTATCAAAGAGGGTTTTGGTATTTAGAGACTTACAACACGAGCATTTGCACGTCGAACGAAATAATCCAAACAAGGAAACCCTCATGTATACACCTTGTATCACAAATTATAAATCCCTAAATACCAAACCCGAAATCTAATACGGAAACAATAATAAAAAGAAAAATACAACCCATCTCAGAACATAAATACTGAATCACGTCATAACTAACATAGGTGTTATGTCATGGCCTACATAAGTGTCATGTCATAACCTCATGGGAAGTGCCATATGCAGAGTTAATACATGTGTCTAATACATGAACCAAATATAGTGATGTACCAACTCATGGTACAAAAGAGTAAATGTCCAACACGAGGACTGAAATGGATTATAGTCCAACACGAGGACTCCTATGGATTTTAGTCCAACACGAGGACTGTGCAACTGTGTAAACATCGTTAATACACGTAGAAAGGTCTCCTATACAGATTTCACACTCGACTCGGTGTGCAAATTCTAAACTGGTACCCTCAAGTCATCTATCATGCATAGATACATAGTAAGATTGAAAACCAAAGTTAGGAAATCGAGGAAATCCCCCAACAAGCGTAATGCTCAACAAAAACCAGCAAGGCAGAAAATCTGTGCGGCGGTCGACCGCAGAGGTCACTCCGGTCGACCGCGCACAGCGCCAAACAGCACTAAGCTCAATACTATGTGGCGGTTGACCGCAGAGGTCATCGCGGTCAACCGCGAAAAGAGCAGAAGCTCTCTGAGCTCCAAAACTATGCGGTGGTCGACCGCAGAGGACACTCCGGTCGACCGTGCGCTGAGCAGAAACTATCTGCTCAGCAGATCACTCAGTGGTCGACCGCAGCGCCCACCACGGTCGAGCGCACGAAGGGCAGACAGGCTCTGCCCTTCTGCGTGATCGGCAAACCGCCGCATCCACCACGGTCGACCACGAAGCAGACAGAGCCCATATTTGGGTTTCTGTCAGCTTCGAAACATATGAAAAAAATAATTTCTTATGATATTTAAAATACTAATGTTTCTAGTATGATATTTGGCAGAAAACAATAAATTTAAACATTTAAAATTTATTACAAAGATCCCAAACATATAAACATGATTTAGATGTTTTTAAAACAGTGAAAACAAGATTTGACTTTTGCTAAACATGTTTTCAGGTCTAGATCTAATTAATTAAAATTCGTTGGTGAACTTTAAAAATCTGAAATACTTAGTTCTTACATCATATACCATAATGATCTATTTTCTACTCATAAAATACGATTTAGGCTTAATAAAACCAAATTAAAGCTCAAATAAAGCATGAAAAACAAAGAGGGTGAAGTTGGGCGAGATGTTACTCGCCTCTGATGAGAATAAAACCCTAGATTTGTAGAAGGATGATCCCTCTCGCTGAATCGACCAAAAATCCGCTGAAAACCCCTTCAAAGCTCCTCCCAAATTACCAAAGAATGAAAAACTAGGGTTTGAGGGGAGAGAGGGGGCTAGGGTTTCTATTTTCAGATCCAAAGAGGGTTCTCTCGGGTTCATTAGAATATATACTAACCCCACAACCCGACCCGAAACCCGTTTAGACCCAAACCCAGAAAAAGTCTCTGTCTGTTGCGCGGTCGACCGCACAACAGGAGAAATCTCTCTTGAGTGCCTAACTGCTGTGCGGTCGACCGCCGCGCCCATCGCGGTCGATCGCGCAGTAGAAAAACTGCCTGCTATGCTTGATTATCAACATGCTGGTCACTCTACTTGATTCCTCTCACATAAAATCACTTGCTAGGCTCCCAAACACTATTCATCACATTCATCTAAAATATATAGGATTAATTATCACAAAAGAATTATTTATTACTAATAATCCACATAAATTCATTATAAAATTTACGGGGTTCTACAGTTTTCCACCCGCAAACAGATGGCCAAACAGAGAGGATCAACCAAGTGTTGGAGGACATATTACGGGCATGTGTTATTGATTTCTAGGGCAGCTGGAAGGATCATATTCCACTGATTGAGTTTGTCTATAATAATAGTTATCAAGCAATAATAGGTATGGCTTCTTATGAAGCATTGTATAGGAGGCCTTGTAGATCCCTGATTTGTTGGGCAGAGCTGGAGGACAACTTATTACTTGGGCCAGAGCTTGTGAGGTAAACTTCGGAGAAGATAACATTAATTCGGGAGCGTATTCTTGCAGCATAGAGTCACCAAAAGAGTTACGCGGATCAGAGGTCACGACCTTTAGAGTTCCAGGTTGGAGATTATATTTTGTTGAAGGTGTTGTCTATGAAGGGTGTCCAGCGATTTGGCAGACGGTAAAAACTTGCCCCGAGATATATTGGACCGTTTAGGATTGTTGAATGTGTTAGAGCCGTTTCATACCGACTAGATCTTCTAGCATCAATGTCGGGTATACACGATGTATTTTATATTTCGATGCTCAAGAAGCACTTATGCGATGAGGAACAACAGAGAGTGATTGACGTGCCAGATTTGGAACTTTAGGCTGATTTGACCACCATTAAGACCCCAGTTTACATTCTTGCCAGAGAGGACAAGAGAGTTAGAAATAAGGTAGTCCCTTTGGTTAAAGTTCAGTAGAACCGGAAAGGAGCTGAGGAAGCTTCTTGGGAGCGTGAGGAGGGTATGTGTCGCAACTACCCACACTTGTTCGAGCAGGTAAAATGTTAGTTATGATTTGTTTGTGTTCTTGTTATCTGTATAGCCACATTTATACTTAACACTCGAATATGGGTATTAACATTTATCTCCTAATTACTCAAAACATATGGTATATACAAGGGGAGTTCATTGTTTGGATTTATGACGCCCCTGGGTTCACACAAGGCTGCAGTCCAAGGTGAAATCAAGAATATCAAACCTATCATGCACTACACCATGCAATAACATGTTTTACCATCATAATTACTATCTCTCTAGTGGAGTCAATAACAGGTGTAGGTACAAAAGCAAGTTAAAAGATAATACAAGAGACAACTGATGAAATAATAGAGATCAAAATAATATTTCATCATCCAACATACAGAAATATAAGATCAATGTCTGAAATAAATAAACAAAATAATATTTCATCATCCAACATACAGAAATATAAGATCAATGTCTGAAATAAATAAACTGGAGTCTCAACAAGTCTCAAGTACAACCAACATACAGAAATATAAGATCAATGTCTGAAATAAATAAACTGGAGTCTCAACAAGTCTCAAGTACAAAATGTCTGAATAAGAGAAAATAAGGCACACAGCCTTTATAACTTCTAGAATAAATCCCTCAAATGTCTAAACAAAAGTCTACAGTGGAGCTCAAAAGTAAAATATAACTATAATAGACAGCTAAATCACTAAAGTGTGTCGCCATCAACCTGCGACTCTCCGTGCACCTGGCTCATTACCTGAAATGGGGAGGGACAACGAGCGTCAAAGCTCTAGCGAGCAACATCACAACCAACCCCAAGGGATAAGACTCGTTGTATATAGAAGATACAGTTAATACATATATATACATAAAACCATTGATCCTATTTAGGGAATTATAATACGAGCTTAGGTACGTCGAGCAAAATAATCCAAACAAGGAAACCCTCATGTATATACCTTGTAGCTCAAATTGTAAATCCCTAATAATAAGAGTGTTTTTAGTATTTAGGAAATTACAACACGAGCATAGGTACGTCGAGCGAAATAATCTAAACAAGGAAACCCTCATGTATATACCTTGTATCTCAAATTGTAAATCCTTAAATACCAAACCCCAAAGTCTAATACAGGAAATAATAATATAAAGGAGACATTTTAGTATTTAGGAAATTACAACACGAGCATAGGTACGTCGAGCGAAATAATCCAAACAAGGAAACCCTCATGTATATATACCTTGTATCTTAAATTGTAAATCCCTAAACAACAAAGTCTAACACATCTCAGAACTCAAAATACGGTGTCATGTCACAACCCACATAAGTGTCATGTCCAGCCTATGCAAGTATCAGTGTCGTACTCAAGGTCTAATCAGGTATCCAACACATGGACTAATACTAGATGTAATAAATATCCAACACATGGACTATATATGACAATTGTCCAACACTTGAACTAAATGTGATAAATGTCCAACACATGGACTACACATCATAATTGCCCAACGCATGGACTAGATGAAATATATAAAAAGATGTATATACCCTAATGCCTCACGTGTCTCGGTGTGCAACCCTAAACTCGTGTCTGCAAGTCATCTCACGTGTAGAGATACAAAATAAACATAAATTTCTAATATCAGATATTTGAGGTAACTCGTCGTTCACATAGAAGCACGCAAAAACTATAATCATGCTCAAATAGTTTCGGTTAAAACGAAACAACTCAAACAGATCCAAACTAGGGAAAAACTAAAAATTTCCTCATCAGTCGACTCATGAGTCGACTGGGATCATTGGTCGACTCATTGGTCGACCAGACAGAACAAAACACAAAACTAAAAATTTTACCATCAGTCGACTCATCGATCGACTCATCAGTCGACACATAAGTCGACTGATAAGTCGACTCATTGGTCGACTGAGCAGAAAATTCTTAGTTTTTCTGCTTTCGTTGATTATCTGCAAAAATGTTAACCTAAAGTTCTTTTCGTCATGTCCAGCAATATATTTTCGATTCTAACACATGTGTATCAACAGAAACGAAAGATTTGCATGTAATCACTTACATTTAAAACCCTAAACATATAAACATATTTAAAAACGTATTGAAAAGAGTAAATCACAATAAAACTCATGTTTAAACAAATTCCAGATCTTGATCTTAATTTACAAATTCGTTTGTGAGCTTTTATAAACTGAAAAACATTCGATTTTCGCATCATATGCTATAAAGATCTATTTTTATACACAAATAGTGATTTAGGCTCAATAAATCCAAATTAAAACTTGTAAAAACATGCAAATGAAAAAGGTGTAGAGTTGGGCAAGATGTTACTCACCTCAAATGCTAATAGATCTCCAGAAACGAGAGAGAACAAATCCCCCTTCGCTACACTGCAAAATCCCATTGAAAACTCCTCCAAAACTCCTCAAAAATCACTAAGAACGGACTAGGGTTTGAGGGGAGAGAGAGGGCTAGGGTTTCTCTGAGGTCTGATGGGTTTGGGGTTGGGGTTGGTTTCGGGTAAAAGAATATATATATAATATGGTTAAAATCTGAAAGAAACTTACCCAAACCCGCAACTGAAAAGAATCTGGAAGTCTGCCCGTAAGTCTACTTATAAGTTGACTCATAAGTCGACTCATGAGTTGACTCATAAGTCGACTCATGAGTCGACTAAGCCGATATTTTCCAGATTCATGCATGTTTTGCTAATTTGCTAAAACCAATGCACAAAACTCTATATTAATATAATTATACATCTCTAATAACTTGTTATCAAGTATATCTATGACCTCAAGTCATTTACCACAATAGGATTATTTATCACCAATAATTCACATATCTTCATAACCAAAAAAACGGGGATTTACAGATTTTTCGTTCGACGTACTAGTTTTGTTTAATTAGGGGTTAAGTGAGAGTATTTGCATTCTAGATTGTTAGGTGTAAATATTACTTGTGATTCATAACTGGAGATTAATGGTACGAGATGTGTATGTGAGGGTTTTCTTGTCTGGATTATCCCCTCAATGTGCTTTTCTCGTATTATTAATATCTAAGATACGATTGTGAAATTTCGAGGAAGAAAATCTTTTAAGGGGGGGGGGGGAAATGTAAAACCCCGTAAATTTTAAGTATTATTAATATCTAAGATACGATTGTGAAATTTCGAGGAAGAAAATCTTTTAAGGGGGGGGGGGTAAATGTAAAACCCCGTAAATTTTAAAATATTATGAAAAATAACATTAAATAAGTTTTTATTATGATAAATATCATTTATTGATGAATGAGTATGTTAGTAATCGATTTGAGATCGATTAAGTATGTATATAAGTGTAAACGAGTGAAAACATGCACAGGTGCACAAAACTTGTATGCTGAATTTTGTCTCTGGCTGGTCGATTGATCACTTGACATCAGTCGACCGATAGGATCTGGTCGGTCGACTGATGCCAAGCCATCAGTCGATCGACGGGCATCTAGATTTCAGATAGGATTTGGTTTCGGGTCTTATTATTTGGGTTTGGGTTTGTTCGTATATATATGTGTATATTTCACGAAGATCTCTCCTTTTTATCATATTTCTAAACCCTAGCAGCCACCTTCTCCCCTCATCAAACTCTAGAATTTATTTTGGTGAGTTTGAAGAGCTTTGTGAAGCAAATATCGAGAAGAGGGTGAGATCGTCGGCATTTGGTGAAGGAGAATCTGTTTTCTTGCATATTTGGGGTTTCCAACACGTTTTGAGGCGAGTTTCATCTCCTCCAATCTCATCCCCATTTTATTTCTCATTTTATTTGGATTTATTGGATTTCAAACCTAGTTTAAGTATAAAGATTTAAAAAGTTACGAAACGGCATCTTTATTTTGGATTTAAGTTCTGAATATATCTAACATGAGTTTACGTCAAATTTCTTTGTTTTCATGAAGTTTCCTATAAGTATGAACATGTTATGGTTATTTGAATCCACTCAAAATTGATAATTTTGTTTTCATGTAGATAAGTAAACCTTAATCACATTTAATAAGTTTAAATATATGTGTTTTATGTAAAAATCTCGATTTGAGGGATTATAGATCAAAACCTGCACCTGTTGTTCACATTCACTTCATGCTTGGGTCGGTCGACCGAAACGAAAGAGTCGATCGACCAGTCCAAGCTGTGCTGTTGTGCACGTCTGTGCACGACGCGGATCGGTCGACCGATGTCATACTTCGGCCGACCGATGTGATGCTGATTGTGTATTTGTGTTTCACCATATTTGTTTGATAGCAACCACATAGTACGAGTTGCACGTAGATCCATGCACGTGACCATGAGAGTCTACACGTATTTGTGTTGGGCGCACACGAGTTATTGGAGGTGTGTAATCTATGATTTTGAGTTTGTTTTATTTTACGATTGTTGTGGATGCGTGAGTGGGGTTAGTCGGTATTCTCGCGATGAGACCGCGGATGGACTGCACTCAGAGTGTGTGAGTTTATACCCTGTAATGAGACCGTGGCAAGACGACACTCTATGTTGCATCATTATTTCCGGGTTAGGTTGATATGCCTATTTTCCGCAATGTGTCCGAGACACAGTTGGTTTTACGAGTTTGGGCTGATACGCCTATTCTCCACGGAGTATTTGAAATTGTGATTTGCTCCCATGTTGCCTATTTCAAGAGTAGGATATGAGGCTACATTATATCATACATGACGTATCTTAGACGGATATTTATTTTTGTTGCTGCGCCAACTACCCGAGGGTGGTGTTAGATATTATGACATGATTCGTTTTGGATGAGGCTCGGTAGTGTGTTATTTCTTTATTATTCATTTTTTTCATAGGATTTAAAATTGATATTTAGCGATTCACAATTTGAGATACGAGGTATATACATGAGGGTTTCCTTGTTTGGATTATTTATTTATTTTTGTTGCTGCGCCAACTACCCGAGGGTGGTGTTAGATATTATGACATGATTCGTTTTGGATGAGGCTCGGTAGTGTGTTATTTCTTTATTATTCATTTTTTTCATAGGATTTAAAATTGATATTTAGCGATTCACAATTTGAGATACGAGGTATATACATGAGGGTTTCCTTGTTTGGATTATTTCGCTCGACGTACCCATTCCCGTATTGTGGATTTCTAAATATCTATTTTCACTTAGTTCAGGATAGATGATTTTATATCTATATGTACTAACCCGTATTTTTTATATACTCCTAACCCCCTCCCCCTGGGGGTGCTAGAGATGATCTCGCTAATGCTTTGACGCTTGTTGTTCCCCTCTTTTTAGGCAGCGAGCCAGGCGTCGGGAGAGTTGCAAGTTGATGGAGATGCAAATTAGCTCACTATCATATTTTATTAGTAGTATATCAGTGCTCCACATTAGATATTGTTCATTTTCAGACATTTAGAGTTGTATTTCATTTTGTAAAAGCTGAGTGCCATAGTACTATTTTATTTGACTCTATGTATTAAAATATTTCACATTTATTTTAGTTTATCAATTGTATTCTCTTTCATTCAGTTGGAACATGATTATGATTATTTGGATCTCTCATTTCTTTTATCATGTTCACTGCATTCTTATTTTTATTTTATCTGCTTTGTACCTATTCTTGTTTATTGTTGATTCTACTAGAGATATACTACTATGATGGTGAAACGTGTTGTTGCATAGTATGGGTGTCTGGTAGTGATTCACCTTGGACTGCAAACTTGTGTGAAACCAATGGCGTCACAAAAATATACAACCCAATGATTTTGTTCATAATTAAAATTAAACGAGTTGTTACTACAAATCGAGACAAATAAACGGACATATGAAAAATAAATATTTCCTAAATCAGGTTATTATGATAATTACAGCATTAGTTTAACAAGAACATCAAATAATTATTTACTAATTAATAACTATTGACTCAAAGTATGAAGTATGATTATACATAATAAGAATAAATAAATACAAGTTATGAACTATGAAGTTAGAAGTTCTAATTTGAAAATAATTACCTTTTCATCTTAAAACCCTAGACTTTAATATCTCTTTAAAATTTTCTCAAACACAGAGCTTATGTAATTCTTTTGATGTAATATTATACAAAAATAACTTGAGCTTATAAATTTAAGAAATTAGAGAGGATTTACCTAATTTTTCCTCCAAAATATTGATTCTCCCTTCCCTTGGCCCTCTCCAAATCGCAAGCCCGCTGTTTTTTGTTTTTTTTTCTTAGTATAAGATAGGTAATTACCAATTAGAGATTTCCTCAGGCTTCGTGCCCGTTGTGACTGAGTTCGAATCCCCGCTACCGCATTCACCTGGCTCCTGTGGGTTTAAGGGTGGGGACAGGATCCCGGGGTTCGCATTCACCTGGCTCCTGTGGGTTTAAGGGTGGGGACAGGATCCCGGGGTTTTACTGGTCACTCAGGCTCAGCCCGTTGTATGCTCACTGGGTTTAAGGGTGGGGACAGGATCCCGGGGTTTTACTGGTCACTCAGGCTCAGCCCGTTGTATGCTCACCAGGTCGCATCCTTGTGGTCCACTACATGTTCGCCCACACTGTGGGGATGAGCCCCTGGTAGCAAGGGTAGCTCCTTGCAGGAAATTGGGAACCACGGGAATCGATCAAGGGTCGCTGGTGGGACTCCCAAAGGGAGTAAAATTGAGCTGGGTGACCAGGTTTCCCTTGCCAGCAATAAAAAAAAGATAGGATAACTATTGGGCAATGGATATTGGGCTTTGGTAACGAACATTGGGGTTTGACAATGAATGTCAGGCTTTAGTCATGATTGTTGGGCTCAACGAACTGGGCTGCAAATCATTGGGCTTCAAATCATTGTATATACTGCTGATACAATTCCAGTGGGGACAATTGCTCACACTAGTGCCTTTCAGTGGCTCCGCCACTGTACGTGGATATGACATACGTTGTAGTTAAGTTGCAATTTTTTGGGTAACGAAAGAGATTTTCCTTGCAACTCCAATTGCAATCAATCACAACAATTGCAGCAGGTACACGTATGCAACTGACACCTGCATTGCCGTTGCAAAAAAACCAAAGAAACCATCAATTAATTGCTAAACCATACACGATCTTGGACTGCTTTCCGATCGCAAACCTACAGCACATAAACATCTTCGATTAATCTTCAATTAATAGGGACACATGACCCGTTATTAGTTCAGGAGGAGGGATCATATGCATATTTTTTTTTTTAGTGTCAAGTAGTACAAAATTTATAATATATATAGCTCCATTACTTTGTGTCATGTGACCACTAATCATATAATTAGCGACACCAACAAACACCGAAGGCAAGGAATGCACATGCAGTACTAAAACAAAATGGTACTATTTTACCCGCTGGTAGCTGAGTCTTCAGGCAAAAGTGTCCAGAGAAAATATCAGACAACTTTAATGGGAAGATTGTGGAAAATATGGAGCCTTGATTCTTCCTCCCCTACAACCCCACATGCCTCCCACATGCCTCCGTATGGTTTAAAATCTCTCAATAATGGGATGTATCGCGTCTTTGTACTCGTTAATCTCTCTTTATGTTGGGGTTTGGTGCTCCTTAGCTTGCACCCTTTGTACTAATTGCTTTGTTTATGTAGATAATTTTTGTTAATTTGTTGTTTAAGATGATGGTTGTCGAGTATATTGGTGAGGCAAAAGTTTGGGAATCTAGTTGTTGGACTACTATAGGTTATGTTGTGTTGTGACTCAAATACTCAATCTGATATTTTTGGCAGAGGCTGCAGTCAATAGAAGTCCTTTATCTTGTAGGAGTGCGGAATAATTATATGAATACAAATTCCTATTTTGACAAGGATAAGTAATTGATATTTCTACGTGGACTCCTATTGGGCTTTAGAATATGTGGACTTCTATTCCAAGCAGAACTCCTATTCCATAGACACCAAAGAGTTGGGGTGTCCAATGCTATATATGTACAGCCTTTCAAGCCAATCACGGATCATCAATCTACATAGCACTAATCAAGAAGAGAGAGTTTTTTTGTGAAGCTTATTTGACATTTTTCCTTTTGTTCTTTTAGTTGAGAGATTGTATTAGGCTTTTAGGGTGCGATTTAGGATAAAGTGATTGAGAGATCTCCATATTGTATTCCTCATAATTTAGTAAAGCTACTCTCCTCCTTTGCCTGTGGACGTAGGTTACAAGACGAACCACGTATATCTTTGTGTTCGTGTGTTCTCGATATTTTTCGTGCTCTCGTGTGATTGATATTAGTTTATCCTGGAGATTTGTCATAAACAAATTAGTATCAGAGCCCTCAGCTATCAATCTAATGAGAAGATCACGATAACCACTACGAAGTGGGATATCGAGAAGTTTGATGGCAATTTAGGATGATCGTCGTGTTTCAGCCTTTGGCAAGTTAGGATAATCGCCGTGTTGACACAGAGTGTATTAAAGAAGGCTTTGTTCGGAAAGTCAAAGAAACTAGATATTATGATGGAGGAAGATTGGAATGAGTTGGATGATAGAGCTCTCACATCGATCCAGTTATGTTTGACGAACGAAGTTTTGCAAGAAATTCTCACAGAGAAGACCACCGCTGATTTGTGGATTGAATTGGGGATTTGTATTTGACGAAGTCGCTCACTAATCGTCTCTCTTGAAGCATCGTTTGTACACACTTCGGATGTCAGAAGATACACCCATCAAATCTCATATTGGTGAATTTAATTCTATGATTACATATTTGAATAAGATTGTATATTAAGATCGATGATGAAGATTAAATCCTATTGTTATTGTGTACTTTGTCGCCTTCCTACAAGCACTTCAAATATACTATGATTTACGGTTGAAATTCTATTGAGATCAAAGATGTCAAAGAGAACTTGTTGAATAAGGAGAAGATTAATAAAGAGTTAACTATAAGTGAAAGTGGCGATAAAACTGATGGCTTGTTTGTTTGAGGAAGATTAGAAGAGAGATGTTTTGGAGGTAATAAGTATAAGTCAAAGTATAGGACTTTGACCTACAGATAGTACAAGAAGAAAGAGCACATCAAGACCAATTGTTACAGATTGAAGAACAAAAATAAAAAAGAAGAGTATGAAAAAAATCAAAGGAGGACGACGTAGAAGTTGATATTGCTGACGATGTGATTTTGTTGGCTACAGATGATATATATATAGAAGCATGAATGATTGGATTTTAGATTCAGATTGTTTCTATCATATGTGTCCTAATCAGGACTGGTTCACTACTTATGAAGCTATTGATAGTGGAGTTATTCTTATGAGGAATAACGTTTCATGCAGGACTGTTGGGAAAAACACAATTCTGATTAAGATGCATGATGGAGTCATTAGGACTTTGGCTGATGTTACACATAATTCAGGTTTAAGAAAGAATCTCATCTCTTTGGGCACTCTTGATCGTCTTGCATGTAATTTTTCAGGTGAAGGTGGAGTTCTTAAGGTTACAAAAGACTCTCTTATGATTACCAAAGGAAAGAAGATCGACAACTTATGTGTTTTGTAGGGTTTTACTATTACCGGTTTAGCTACAGTTGCATCATCGATATTAGGAGCAGATAGTACAAGATTATGATATATGAGACTTGGCCATATGAGTAAGGGTGGATTGACTTAGTTGAGTAAGAAAGGTCTTTTATGTGGATATAGTACAGGAAAATTAGGATTTTGCGAGAATTGCATCTTTAGAAAATAGAAAAGAGTTAGCTTCAATACAGTGATACATCAGACTAAAGGTATTTTAGATTATATTTATTTAGATTTTTGGGGACCTTCTCAAGTTGCCTCGTAGGGTGTTAGTTCAAGATATTTATTGACCTTCATTGATGACTACTCAAGGAAGGTTTGGGTCTACTTTTTAAAACATAAATATGAGGTGTTTGTGACTTTCAAGTAATGAACGTCTTTGATTGAGAAGCAGACTGGGAGACTGATTAAAAGGCTTAGAACTAATAATGGTCTTGAGTTTTATGGAGGAGAATTTAATAAGTTCTACAATAATGACAGAATCATTAGACATCGTACAGTCCCTCGCATACCACAACAGAATAGAGTAGCAGGACGTATTAACATAATCCTTTTGAAGAAAGCTAGTTGTACGCTATTCAATGCAGGTTTAGGCAATGAATACTAGGCAGAAACGTTAAATACGACTTGTTACTTAGTGAGTCAATTGCCATCTACTGCTATTAATTGTAAAATTCCAGATGAGGTTTGGTCCATTAAGCCTGTGGATTATTTTAATCTTAGAATATTTGGTTGCCCTGCATATGCATATGTTAGTCAAGGGAGCCTTGAGTAAAGAAGTACATATTTCTAAGTTATGCGTCGGGTGTTAAGGGTTTTAGGTTGTGATGTCCTTATCCGAAGTCTCCTAAGATTATTATTAACTGTGATGTCACTTTTGATGAGTCTGCTATGTTCCACCAAAAACAGTCACTGGTTTCAGTTAACGATAAGGCGCACATTACATGATATAATGTGGAGTTAGAAATTCGTGATTTAGGATAAAACTATGGGAGTTCAGCAGTCAAATCTCGTTCAAATAGATGAAGCACCTCAAAAGCTGTAGGAAGAACATGAATACATTATTGCTAAAGATCGGTCTAGACGAGACATTCGACCACTGCGAAGATATGAAGATATAGTAGCTTACACATTGCTGATTGACACTTTATGCCTTTTAGCTATTTAAGAGCTACTTCAGGTGATGACTTCGCTAAGAGTTACGGTCGTCGTGCGAACAATTCAGTTTATTTGTTGAGGAGACCTCTTTCAGTTGGCAAGTTCAAGCGGGACTTGTCCTTAATCGATATGTGTCGCACTTGATGAATTATGGGCCTATTGAAGAAGGTGGAATAAGTTAGCTTATTTTAGAGTGAGGATTATTTGACGAATGTGAGTCAAGGTGGAGATTTGTTGTGTTGTGGCTCAAATATTCAATTTGATATTTTTGGCAATGGCTGTAGTTAATAGGAGTTCTTTATCTTATGGGAGTGTGGAATATGTGAACACGTGAAGCGGGGCTTACGAACGTTTTTTTTTTATTTCTTTCCGAGTGAAGAGAAGACAAGCCAGTCGGCCCACCCGAATCACAAGGACTATATATATATATATATCTTTGTAGCCTAGGGTTTAGAGTTGGGCAGAGGGAAAAGTGTAAGGCTGCAGGTACGAAAGTGCAAGGAGAGGTCTCTTTTTCGGCTGTGATTTGTTTTTTTTTGGTAGAAGTGCAAGTACAGTGCAAAGAGGAAAAGTTGCAGAGGGCTTTGCTGCTTGGCTTGGTGAAAAAGGCACGGAGGTTTTGTTTGTGCGGCTACAGAGAGCAAGTGTGCAGTCTTTTTGTTTTATTTGTAGAGAGATATTGTGAGGGATTTGAGAGTTTGTTTGAGGGTTTAGATTGTGAGTGATTGTAAACCCTAGTTGTATTCTCTCCCTCTATTAGTACATCTCTCCCCTCCTTGCCCCTTGAACGTAGGCAGTTTGCCGAACCATGTAAAAAATTTGTGTTCTTACCGTGATTTGTAATAGCCTGTAGGTTCCCTCGACGCACAGTCCTAGAGCTGACGAGAGGAAGAGCTGATATCTTACTTTGATGAGATATCTGGCTTTTGGTTCTTGTTTCCTTTGAGAAACGAGAATTTCATTATGATATAATCTCTTGTTGTGCACCTTGCGCATCGGAGGTGCTGCCAAAATTTTCGCTGCGCACAACAAGTGGTATCAGAGCTCCGGGTTGGACTTGGGTGCTTGTTTGAAGGATTCGCTGAAGGATTCCTATTTGAAGATTAGATCGATAACATGGGTAAAACAAGCACATCGGGATTATCTCTTACGAAGACGATACATAATTTGAGCATCAATAACATGAAGATTGATGTTCCGAAGTTCGACGGCAAGATTAATTTCGGATTGTGGAGGTGTCAGGTGATGGACGCTTAGAATTTGGAGGAGACTCTTGAGTTACAGGAGAAACCTGCCGAGATGGAAGCTAAGGTTTGGAAGAAGATGAATAGTAGGGCGTGTGGAGTTATTCGGTCATGCTTGGCGTCGAATCTTATTTATGACGTGATGAACGAGACGTCGGCAAAGAAGATGTGGGAAACACTCAATGAAAAGTATCTTACTAAGAGCATTGAGAATCGGCTTCACTTGAAGAAGAGGTTTTACCAGTTCAAGATGAAGAGTGGAGTTTCTATTAGGGAGCATGTTAACAACTTCACAAAGCTACTTTTAGACATGGCCAATGTGGATATCATGTTTGAGGATGAAGACAAGGCGATGCTACTTTTGTGTTCGTTGCCCGAGGATGATTATAGTACTTTTGTCCTAACTATGATTAATGGAAGAACTACTGTTAGTTACAAAGAGGTGACCTCAGCGTTGGTAAATTATGAGTTGAGGTAGAGTGTTGATGAGCCCTCCGAAAAGGCATCGGGAGATGCATTAGTAGTTCATGGTCGTGGTTCAAATCAAAGCAGGAGGTCGCAGTCTAGAGATGCACATCGTGGGATTCATAGGAATCAGTGTGCCTTTTGTAAAGAGGATGGACATTGGAAAGCCGAATGTCCAAAGTTAGGTCGAGCCGAAAAGAATAAGGGGAAAGCTGTACAAGCTTCAGAGGTGAATGTTGTCAAAACTAGTGACAACAATTCAGATTCGGATTCTTCGGGATATTCGTTGTCTGCACTACCGACAGTTTGTGTTGCCAACTCTACAGAGTGGATGTTGGATTCGGGTGCTTCATACCACGTTTGCCCTAGGAGGGATTGATTCTCCAGCTTTCAGAAGTTGGAAAGAGAGGATGTTGTGCTCATGGGTAATGGACATGCATGCTCTATTGGTGGTATTGGTACCGTTCATATTCGGATGTATGACGGAGTGATTCAGGAGTTAGATGAAGTGAGGTTCGTTCCGCAGTTGTCGAAGAACATCATTTCACTGGGAGCTTTGGCGGCATCTGACTATAAAGTGACCTTGGTGGATGCACGTTTGAAGGTCACATTGGGGTCCATGATTATGATGAAGGGCGTCAGAAAGAGCAATTTGTATTATTTGCTCGAAAGCACGACGATTTATAGGGAGATGATGACTTCATCAGATTCGGCTAGACTGTGGCGTTATTTGATGCTGGGTTATTTGATTGGTAATGTCGTGTATAGGTTATTGAGGAGTGCTTTGACCTGCAGTTTGAAGTCCTGCGAACCCATTGGTATGAGCGAGAAGACCGAGGTGGAGTTTGGCACTTCTATCCATCATTCGAGGGGTCTTCTGAGGGGTGTTCATTCAGGCATTCGGGGGCCTTCCAATGGAGCATTATTGGGAGGTAATAGGTATGTGGTTTTCGCAGTTAGGGATTGCTCTAGGCATTAGTGGGTTGCAACCAAGTCCCGTTAGTGTGAAGTCCTAGAAGCCCGCAACAGATGGAGGAAGTGTGTTGGTAGAAAGATAACCCGATGTTCTGGTTATGGTAGGGGTTCTTTCTTGCGATTGTGCCAAGCTCACGACAATAGGAGACACTTCATTGGTGTGGAAACTTTGAGGCGACGTGATGAGATGGCAGATTTAGGGAGCTGTTCCTTTCTGGAGGAGGATCAGCGTTTGATGTTAAGCATTGACATTAGTGTGCGGGCTACGACATGTTTGGGCCATCTTATGTATGGGTTGCCGACTACTGCATGTAGAGATTTTGGATCTGATGGAACTGTTTCCGATTTTGGATTGCGTCGGATGTTTGGCTACCCAGCACTTGATCATATCATGGATGTGAGATTTGATCCGATAGCACATTTAGGATTCAGAGGCGTGTTTAATTATCAGGTATTGGCTTCTGACTTTGTTCTGAGCAGGTATGTCACGTTTGACTCTCGGCAGGTGGAGAGTGGTGATCAGATCTTTGGGACATCGCAGCGGGTGGAGAGTGATACTACTCCACGAGCTACTCCACGTTGGGTGGAAACTCCAGATCATACTGCATCATTTGAGATTCCAGCTGATGTGACACAGATTAGGAATCGTGTTAATTTGGATGCAGATGATAGGTTGATTGATTCGAGTGTAGCTGATAGATGTAGTCTGAATATGGCCATTGGTTCATCTCAGGTGGAGATGTTTGGATTGTTTCAGCTTGGGGCCATTGGAGGTGCTATCAACCGTAGACTTGATCGTGACATTGGAGAAGGGTTGGGAACTCTTCTATTGGATTGAGGTCGTTAGCGGCCATTTGGGTGAACTACGTTCGGCTTGATTCCTTGGGCAAGAGGATACGTAGGCAGTCTTTTCGTTGCAGCCGATTTGGTGAGCGACATCGACATTTGGGGTGAGTGTTCGCACTCCCATTTGGGTCTCAGCAAGTGAGGCGTTTGGTGTAGTCGGTGTAGGCTCAGTTTGATTTGGTGAGTAGACACTATTTGGTTTGGGTTGAGTGTTCACACTCCCGTTTGGGTCTCGACCTGTTGTGGATGGAGTTCATTATCATGAGTTCGTTGCCATGACGTACTGGACGCAACAAGTGAGACATTTGGTTTGGTTGGTGTCGGCTCAGTTTTGGGAAAACTTTACCGAGGTGGAGAATTGTGAACACGTGAAGGGTTTAGAGTTGGGCAGAGGGAAAAGTGTAAGGCTGCAGGTACGAAAGTGCAAGGAGAGGTCTCTTTTTCGGCTGTGATTTGTTTTTTTTCGGTAGAAGTGCAAGTACGATGCAAAGAGGAAAAGTTGCAGAGGGCTTTGCTCTTTGGCTTGGTGAAAAATGCACAGAGGTTTTGTTTGTGCGGCTACAGAGAGCAAGTGTGCAGTCTTTTTGTTTTATTTGTAGAGAGATATTGTGAGGGATTTGAGAGTTTGTTTGAGGGTTTAGATTGTGAGTGATTGTAAACCCTAGTTGTATTCTCTCCCTCTATTAGTAGATCTCCCCACTCCTTGCCCCGTGGACGTAGGCAGTTTGCCGAACCACGTAAAAAATTTGTGTTCTTGCCATGATTTGTAATAACTTGTAGGTTTCCTCAATGCGCAGTCCTAGAGCTGACGAGAGGAAGAGCTGATATCTTACTTTGATGAGATATCTGGCTTTTGGTTCTTGTTTCCTTTGAGAAACGAGAATTTCATTGTGATCTAATCTCTTGTTGTGCACCTTGCGCACCGGAGGTGCTGCCGAAATTTTCGCTGTGCACAACAGAATAATTATATGAATTCAAATTCCTATTTTGACAAGGATAAACAATTTATATTCCTACTTAGACTCTTATTGAGCTTTAGAACATGTGAACTTTTATTCTAACTAGAACTTCTATTCCGTGGACAACAAGGACTTGAGGTCTCCAAGGCTATATATGTACAGTCTTTCAAGCCAATTACGATCTTCAATCTACATAGCACCAATCAAAAAGAAAGAGTTCTTTTGTGAAGCCTATTTGATATTTTTCTCTTTTGTTCTTTTAGTTGAGAGATTATATTAGTCTTTTAGGGTGCGATTTAGGATTGAGTGATTGAGAGATCTTCACATTGTATTCTTCACAATTTAGTAAAGTTATTCTCCTTCTTCGCTTGTGGATATAGGCTACAAGTCAAACGACGTATATCTTTGTGTTTGTGTGTTCTCGATGTTTTTCGTGCTCTCGTGTGATTGATATTAATTTATATTAGGAATTTGTCATAACAGTTTAGTTGTTGTTGATGTTGTTAAGCTCAATTATTTATCATGTGATTACATTGCTTGCGCGTAATGTATTCTTCTACTTTGCTTAGATGTGATGTATTCCTCTAACCAGACCGACGCGGCTACGAGACTTGTGATGTGTACGCAACAATTATGAATCTATTTTAGCTCTGTGAAGTATCGGTCGCTTTCAATTCGTCACATCAACATTTTTTTAATGAGAAAAATTATCCATATGTACAATATATAAACATGTTCATTATTTATTCTCTCAAATACAATATCAAATTTGATTTACATAATAATTAAGCGAAATCAAGTAATACTAATACTCGTTTAATATAGAATTTGATTCACCCAATTAGAGGGAGGGAGGGAGGGATGGAGGGGGGAGAGGGAGATATATTCGTGCATGTGCATATGCCCAAATAATTATATACATTCCTTCACAAAATTTTCACTCGTAAAGTTAGTAAGTACTAATTTAAGTTACCTTTAAATTAGTAATCACACGAATTCAGATAGTCAAGAGTATCAATTTTCATCCTCTAACTCAATTTATTCAATTCAAATCAAATCAAATATCAATGTGTTTCATTTAGTATTCACAGAAAATTGGTCAGATTAGAAGAAGCATTTGAATTTAGAAGCAACTTTTAAGTTTCACATTTGGAGTTGGATTTGAATATTATACTAAATTCAAATACAAAAACCTTATTAGCGATTCAGTTTGGTTTGGCTTCGATCCTAATTATCATCATGCATCAAAAGAGAACATACTCTAAAGAGCCCCTATGGTTTTGCCTTTTTTTAAAAAAAAAAAACTAGGAATCCCCAAGTTTTCTATTTTTGATAAGGAAGCTGCTAACATTTTTCTCTCTCTTCTAAAAATTTCCTAACTTTACTTTTTTGACAAAAAACCCCCCAAGTTTTATTCCTCTCTTTTAAGAAGACCCGAAGTTTTCATGTTAGTTTAGAGGATTCATTGTCAAAAAGAAGAAAAAAGGGGAGAAAAAGATAAAGAAAAGAAAGATGGGGACCCCTTAGAAAAGAGGGGCAATACTTAAGGGCTTAATTAATCCCAAAAAGAAAATTATGGACTTCTTAGAAGAGATGAGTAAAACTTAGGGGCTTCTTTGTTAACATCAGAAAGTTGGTAACTTATTAGAAAAGAAGGGTAGAACTTAAGAGCTTTTTACTGAATCTATATACTGACTTCTAGCATATTAATCGTCATAATCCTTGTGGACTTGTTAATATTATACTTCTCTTAATACTTCAGCCCTACCTGCAATTTATAGTTCACGTGCGGAATCAGTACACACTTGCGAAACAGTCTGAAACACATTAATAAATCCGAAGTATTAATACCTCTACACCTATGTTACTCTCAATTACCTAATTAAGAAATATTTTCTCACGTAACTAAAAAGAGTTATTATCATCCGAAGTATTAGTTATTATCATCCGAAGTGCTATTTACGTTATCAATTTCTCAAAAACTATCATCATAAAGCTATTGGAAGTTTCGCACAGAAATATCATAAAATATTTTTACAAGAGGAAATTACCGATAATATTTTCACTAAACTATTGCGATTGACAAATATTAGTGTAATCTGAGTCGTAATATGGACAGGGCATGCTTTACTCTATCAATCAATCCTTCCGTTTAGAAAATTTACCCTTCAGTGCAGTAACAGTAAATTTTCTGATAGTATATTAAACTTAAAAAGCGTATGATGTTTTTTATGATAAAATTTGTTTATGGTGCAATGCAGAATCTGTAATAGTTAACGGCGGCATTATTCGATTTTACTCTTTCATTTTTATCTTCGCATAACTCATTTGTCCACAGCTTCTTTGGGTGGGCTATGTATAAAGTTCGCATCATCTATGCACCAAAACGCCAAAATGTCTTGCTACATGGGCCAAACTGTGAGCTTGACACATGGGCCGGTCTCACTTTATACAGATCAACAAAAAATCCAGGTCGTGAACCCATTAACCCGATAACGACTAGTCTTCCTTTCTTTCCCTTCTTCTTGCCCTTCCCCGATTCTTTTCGACGCCATTTAAAACCCTAATTCAGAATCTAACGTAGCAGCAAATCTCCGTAAGTTTTCGCAAATTAAACCC
This sequence comes from Asparagus officinalis, assembly GCF_001876935.1. Classification (NCBI taxonomy): domain Eukaryota; kingdom Viridiplantae; phylum Streptophyta; class Magnoliopsida; order Asparagales; family Asparagaceae; genus Asparagus; species Asparagus officinalis. The sequence continues at coordinate 66,455,979 of NC_033798.1, read as the reverse complement.
TAATCTGTATTTTTTTTTCCTTGCATTATTCTAACTTTTTATGCACTATTCCCCCTTTTTCGCTTATCTGAGTGTCAATTTCTGCTGCTTTCGAGTTCTAAATTTAGGAGAAGGAAGATAGCTCATTTCTTATTATACCGTCAAATTTAAAAAGGAAACTGTAAATTTGAGAGGGAGCCAGTTGAAATTTTAGCTACCCATGCCCTGAAAAAAAAGAAAAAAAAAGGGATTGGATCGGTAAATTTTCGTTGGATTGGGTTCTTCATTCTTGTAGCTGTGCGTAGTTGAAGTTCATGCAAACCCTTTTGGTTTTTAAATTCACAATATGGCTGAAAATAATTTTGCATAGGTTTCTCTGATATGTCTATTAGTGAGACCTCTTGCAGGTTTTTTGCGAGTATAACACGTTGTTTATTGCTACAATATCGAACCGTTTTGCATGTGTCTATACGCATTCTATTCCTTTGCAGATGGGCACTTGATTATGCCATGTATCTTGTTTCCGTAGGAAACTAAGTAACAGTGCTTGCTGTCTCTGTTGTATCCTTCTTCCATTCTTTTCACTTGTGTACAGCTACTAAGCAAACAAAATATCTTCTGACATTTTGGGGTCAAATAAGATGGTATGTCATGTAGACTGGTGAATCAAAAATGAATGTTATAGTCTCCAGCTGTAGGGAGCCGCAAGGCAGTTTCTTTCAGAGAGCTACCAAAAACTCAAAGTTTAATGACACCTTTGATTGCACTGGATATTTTTGACAATTAAGATTCTTTATGCTTAGCTTCTTTTGTTGGTGTAGTATATGCTTCACGTAGCAAAGGCTTAAAGGGCCTGCTGAAGTCACCTTTTTCTTCATTGGTAATATATGTTGATGCTTTTGCCTCTTATTTTAGCACACAT
>NC_033798.1:66410255-66455068 GCF_001876935.1 Asparagus officinalis | reverse complement strand
AAGATGAAGATTGTTGGGGGGTTTGAAACCGACTTGGCAACTATCTCTTCTATGGGAGAAGCGGGGAAGTAATAAGCCCCAGTGTTGCATGAAACCCTGTTCATTCCGGTTCGCAGGGCAGGTACGGGAGCATGGTACACCGCTCATTAGGAATTGGGTCATGTTCCACGCGAACCCGGGACAATTGAACTTGTATTGTGGTTTGCTATAGCGTCTCATGTTCCCGACTTCTATGATAAGCCCTACAGTTACTTTATTTATGGGACAATTTTTCCCCTGCTAGGTCCAGGCCATGTACTATGACCTCAGTTAGCATGTAGTAGTTACTTGAAAGAGTAGTGGGGCTGTTTAGATGTTTTTGTAAAGTTGGGTATTTATGATACTAGTTGGAAAGTGGATATTAAACTCATCTCTAACACTGCAGGTACTTTCACTTAAATCGCTCCCATTTTGCCTTGAATTCACATCTCAGGATACTGATTGACACATCGCTTGTCTTCGTTGTTTTAAAACAGGTAACAGAACAAAGTTCACGTAGGAAAGTTGATCGGGTATTCTGCAATTTCACCACTTCCCCTCGTTTCCTCTCAAAAAAATTGCAACCAAACACAGTTCCTTACTGACTTCAAGATGTTGATGGATTTATATTCTTGTGGCTTATTTTAAAGGCAGCCCTGAGAACTGGTTCAATGAGAAGAGGTCTGGGGTTTAGGAATTAGAGATATTGGGTGCAACACTTGCTTTGAACTTTGTTTACAGAACGATGAGTAGATAAAAAGTACAAGTCAAAGGCCTTTGTAGGAAATCCCTGTCCAAACTATTTCTCACCACCGTGTTACTTATTAAATAAGTTCTACAATTTTATACTTGCAACTGAATTTGCATCAGGCATGTTTTGGTAAATCAATTGTGTAATTCTGTTTGGTTTGCTAAAAATTTTGGTAGAGAAACAGGGGAACCTGGGTTACTAAAATTGTTTTTAACTCAATTTTTTGTTGCTCTGGTGAGGGAGCAGTCGGAGAAAATTGAGCTCTCCTAGTAATCTATTTCTATCATTTTGAAAACTTTTCTATCAATTAAACAACATACACGTTCAATTTGTGGGGGAACCAGTTTTCCATTCTGTTTCTGAGAAACCAGGCGCTCAGTTTTGAGCTATGCTCGTGTCAGCACTCTTCTACTTATAAGTTATTTCTGGTGCATTTTGTCAGTAAATTCCATATTTTCTCACTATTCTGAACCGTTAACAAAGCTATATATCTAATGTTGAAAATCAGATATATTAGTTAAGTCATGGAAATGCAAGACCCTCGACTGGTCTCACCCGATGAAGCTACTCACCTAAAGCCAAAGAAAAAGAAGCCACTAAACCAAGTTGCTCCTACAATTCAGAAGAAAGGAGAGGCTTACAAAGGCAAGGAAACTCTTCATCCTCCCTCGAAAACCAAGAAGGTCTCCAAGAAAGTAACGAAAGCCGACACATCTCCACATCTTCAACAGATGAATGCTTTGACTCCGGACTCTATTATACCGGAAGCCTCGATCTCTAGTGGTGACTATAGAGCTTTGAGGCATAAGTATTTGTTGCTAGAGGAAGAAAGCTTGTCCTTGGATAGGGAGCTGAACAAAGCTGAAGGTGAAGTCAAGACTCTTGAAGATGAGAAGTTAGCTCTTTTAGACCAGCTAGTTGTATTAGAAGGTCTTATAGATCCTTCAGAAATCAAGTCCCAAGGGAAGCTGTAAGGGGGGAAGAAGTTACGTATTCCTATTCAGCTTGCTCTCTATTTAACCGGTTGATGGCCGATGTAGTTATGTGATACATGGAATAGGGTAAAAGAGGGAAGGGGGAGTTCTTATCGTCGATATGTTATATTTTGTATGTGGTATTTCTACTGAAAATATCTTTTACTGATGAGAATGTTGAGATACGGTAGATAGAATATCTGAAAGGGAAATAGAGAGAGAGAGAGAGAGAGCAATTCTTATGTCAACTTAAGTGGATGGTCCATCAAAGTTTCTATCCACTCATGTTGCCTAGGGATCCTTGCATGATATGAAAAGTCTTTAATTCTTATGTCAACTTAAGTGAACCATCCACCAAACTTTCTATTCATTGATGATACCTAGGAATCCATGCAAGATATGAATAGACTTTATATATACTAGTATAGTGCACGTGCGTTGCACGTTGTTGGATTAATTTTATGTTTATCTTTTTTTTTATAATAAGTTTGGTGTTAGGTGTAATTTGAGGATTTTTTGCTTTCTTTTTATCATTAAAATCCTAGAGTAAATATAATCTTTTATGAGGTTTATTTGTGACATTTCAAGGTTCTTTCTGCAAATTTTATAGCATATCTATAAAATTATAAAGTTTCAGGGTTGTTTTGCAAATTTAAAGGTTTACTCTATAATTTTTCTAAAATTTTAGTTTTATGAAACCAGAGCTTTCCAATAAAACTTATGGAATACCTGAAAGACATCATTCAATTTGTGAACCTAAAAAGCATAATTCTATTTGTTTTATAATTTAACATAATGTCTGACGTTTATAATTTAGCACATGCTGGGGTTTTTAATTCACAAATTTGTAATATAGTTATACCATTAGGCATGATAAATAACATACTGACTATAAAATAATAATTTAAATATTTTGTATTCATATGAAAATTTTAAGTTCTATGACAACTAAGAACATACTCTCTATCAGAGCTAAAAAATAACCAAAATCTATATAGTCCTCTGAAAAGACTTAATCAGAGCTTCTTCAATTGTTAAGAACAAACATCATCAAAAAAAGTTATGGGGTCTTACAGTAATGTGTGACATTATTTTGCTCTAACAATATTTTTAAGTTGAACCTATAAATTTCAATCGGACAAAACTTTTTGTGAAGGATGGATTTTGTAACTCAGTACATGATTTTTTAAGGAACCATCATGATGGGTATGACCAAAGTATATCCGCAGTTTATAGTTAATTTCCATAATAGCAGAGTGAATATTATTTGATATTAAAATTTTTAATCTTTTTTCTTCGTTACGCTAAAAAATATGGGTTGCTATGTGCATATTATGCTGGTGCTAAAGATCTTTGCATATACATAGTAAGAGCATAACCTAAAAATCTCAAACTCATTTATATGAATACGGGAAACTACTCTTTATTTCTTCTTCAATTATTCATCTTACTTGATCAGTTGGAAGTGAAGTAACTTGATGTGTCATATCTAGAATTTAGTCTTAAGACCTTGAGCTCTAAATAATACACACATGTCACGAAGCCTTACTCTATATTTAGCTTATTTCGAAATCTTACTTTATTAATGTTAATAATGAAGTAGGAAATTATACTTAAAAGAGAATTCATAGAAAATTTTAAACAAATTAGTTGTGATTTATAGTGGCTAGTATAAAGATAAACAATTGAAACATTCTTTATGACTATGGTAGTGATCATATTATTATTATTATTATTATTATTATTATTATTATGTCCAACTCTTTTTACCCATTTGCATCATCTTATGTTTTTATAGCACATTACAACTATAACTTTAAAATAAATTATGTATTTTATTACTTTAAATAAAATATTTTAAGTAAAACATATTGTTAAATCATGAATTTCATACTTGATTGGGTTTTATGGTTCTCAAAACAAAAATTAAATACAAACTTCAAAAATCTTGATTTCGCAAATGTGAGGATTTTAAGAAATAGCTATCAAAACGATGTCAATCAATCTTGATGATCTATAAAATATGCATTAGGAATTAGTCTACTTATTATTTATGATCTATAAAATATGCATTAGGAATTAGTCTACTTCTTATTATTTGATATGTGTGTGTGTGTGTATGTGTGGAGGTTTGACGATGGTTGTTCTTAACAATTAAAGAAGTTCTATTTAAGTCTTTTCAAATTATTTTTTTAGCCCTGTTAGAGTGTATTGTTATTTGTTATAAAAGTTTTATTGAGTCCATTGAAGGAATCTGTATATAACAATCTACATTAATCTGAATTTGATTAGTGGTTATAGATCATGCTAAAAAAATATAGGTATGTAAACATCTGAATTTGTTAGATGCTTGAAAGTTCCTCTGCTTGGTGTAGAAATGTTACCTTGTAAACAAATAAGAAAAATCCAGCCTACAGGGATTGACCAATGAAGACATAAATTATAATAAGCGAAATCAGGTTAAACATTCTCTATGATTATGGTAGTGATCATTAGTGAGAATTAAGAAAGAAAGTAGGGGATTAATTTGTTATTGAGAGGTTATAAAAGACAGAGAAAAAAATCTTTCACTATAAATCATGCTAATCTCATCATGTTATAATAAGATATAGTAAGTAGTGATTGGTTGTGGAGAGAATGAAACCCAAATAGGAAAAATCGGGACAAAGAGACGTTCAAGGATTTGAGGAGGTGCAATGAAGATGATGAGGGTGCATATGATGCATTCATTTTTGTAAGAGATTTGTTATGATTTATAGTGGTTTAGTAAGAAGATGAATGGTTGTAACGTTTTTTTAATTATGATAGTGATAATTAGTGAGAATTATAAGAGACTAATATGTTAATGGGAGGTTATAAAAATATAAACAACTTAGTCATGGTGAAATTATTTTAGGGGTTATGAATAATATGCATTTAATTAGGGATTATGTATGTATGAGGTATGGTTTATGTATGGATGCATGTGTTGTATGTATGTATGTATGTGTTTTAAAGGGCATTTTCGAAAGAAATGTTTTAACATACCAACATACTTTTATAATAGTATTAGATTAGATTAGATATAAGAGGGGGAAAGAAGGTCTTAGAAAGACGAGACTTTGCAGATGGAGTATATTTTACAGGATGAACTGAATTGAGGATAAATAATTGGCATAGCTAACTCTAAAATGTTATTACAAAGGTTTGTTTTCTCTGTTGTTTCTGCATAGCTATTGCTTTTTATTTATTTATTATTATTTTTTGGTTGTCTTTTTCTGTATTACTTCCTTTTCTAATGTGTGAGGACTGGGTTAGCAGATTTCATGCTTATCTTTGCAGGTCCTTCCATATGGTTGATGCTCTACATAAAGGCCTTGCTTGCTTATTTTAATGCTTCCCCTACACAGTGAACAGTTATATTTAGACTTAGGGGATGAGCTTTCTTTTCTTTTCTTTTTTATTTTTGACGTTTTTTTGATTGTGATAAAATCAAGCAATTCACCCAGCTGCAGCCTGCTATTTCCCTCTCAAATGAGTTCAAAGGAACTTACTGGGGACAGATAATTCGACAATCTTATTTGAAATGTAAAATCAACAGAGGAGCCATCAAACAAACAAAAAAAAAAAACAATGAAAAATAAAATAAAATATTGCCACTGTCATCATTCAAACCCTCCATATAAAACAACTAAACAGAAGTGAAAATAGAACAAAGAGCCAGTAAGAGGCAAACTTCATAGCATCAAAAAGGATAGGCACTACACTGAATTGTTCTCTAAAATTCTACCAATTAATAAAAAAAAGGACAACTCTTCCTGTTCTTATAGCTATGGTAATTCCAAAATTTCAAAACTGAGGACCAGATCAATTTGAACCAGCTTCTCTAAAAATTTCAGCTGATAACGGAACCAAGAGTTTTTACAATGAACCCGCACTGTAGTTTCTATCTGTTTTCTTACACGAAGAAGCTCCGATTCATCATCATAAGCCAGTATCAGTTGCAAACCTAACCACCAAAGGGCTGCTCACTTGAAATCTCCCAGACTTCCATGTCAATGATCCAAACACATAATCCGCCAAAGAATCAGCTGCATTGAAACTCACGGTAAAGCGTATCTTCTGACCATACCTCACAAAATCAAGAACCTTTGGAGCCACAGTTACATTAACTCCACTCGGCGAAACTACTAGAGCTTTGTAACTGCATTGAGGTTTTCCCACGTTCATTAGAGTTCTCGTTACTGAAATCCTTCCCTTAAGATTTGGTACAGTGATGGATGGATAGTTCAGGTTTGAAGCTGTTGGAGCTAAGCCAGTGCATTTGCTCCTGTCTCCTGTTACTAACTGTAAAGTTTTGTCGTTGTAACCAATTGAACATAGAAAGTTCCTGTAGTCTGAAGGTTGAATGTCATAAACAAGACCTGGCTCTAAGAACTTTGAGGGCGATGGGAAGCCTGAGCCAAAGTCAAATGGGGTGGCGATTCTTCCTGAGGGGTCGGCAGTGATTGGATTTTTTTCCTTGTCCAATACAGTTGCTGCACAAAAATAACAGTAGATAGAGTTAGCAAAGTGATTGTGTAGTTTCATAATTACAAAAATGGGGTACAAGGTTTCAGGATCTTATAGCCTTCTTGTATGCAAGGTCAAATTTTAGTTCTGAAAACAATTGCACAATTACATTTTCCAGCAAGGGGTTGTTTGGATGACAACTTGAAGTTTTGGAAATCCGATAAAATCAACTTCCTATAAAGCCTCAAACTTTCCATCGTTTTTGTTCTTTTAGTTGGTTAGAAAGTTGAATGTGGATCCCCTTTTCCACTCTCTCCCTAAGGTCGAGAGCATTTTGGGACTGTGACCACAAATCTCAACCACTTTCCCTCAAAACAAAGAGGATTTTCCATGAAATCTTGAGAATTCGATGGAAAAGTTATTCATGAATCAGATGGACTTGGGAACATTGAAGGCCCGCAATATGCATAGTTTAAGGTGTCCAAAATAATAGGAGGTTCAGAAATGAGATCACATTTGTGCTGGAAAATGTAATTGTGCGATTGTTTTAACAAAAAGATTAAAGAAACCTACGATCATTATGTGCTGGAATGTTTGTTTACAGACAAGCTCTTAGAGAACGAACCAAGCCTTTACTGTAATTTGGTCTTATGTTTTTTAGCATAAAAAAGCTTATGTCCCTGAAAACAACAACTAGGCCTTTCTCGTAAGGATAGAATCCTCTATGACGCACAAAAGCTGTGGAATAAGTAAAAATAGCAAACTAATGCAAATAATCACAAAATCTTTGTTGTCAATTGGAACAGCAAGTTTAACCAAGATGCACCTGTACTGAATTATCAATTATATCAATTACTATCATCGAACAAAATTGGAGAACTAACCTGTTGTCATGAGCGCAGACTTGATTGCAGCAGGAGACCATGATGGATATACTGCCTTTATCAAGGCCAAAAGGCCAGTTACATGAGGACAAGACATGGAAGTTCCAGAAAGTATATTGAATCTCAGTCTCTTATTAACTGCGGGAGACCAAGCAGCCAAAATATTCAACCCGGGAGCTACAATGTCAGGCTACAGAAATAAAAAAATCCAGTGAGAATTTGATATCAAATTGAAAGTAACTTGAATCTGGCACTACACTTATAAACCTTGAGAATTTCTGCTGTCAGTAAATTGGGTCCTTTGGAAGAGAATGCCGCTACTCTAGGGGCTTGTCGAGATCCTATTACGGTCCTTGCTGGTGAAATAAATGATGTTGGCTTCCTACAAACAATGTGAAGGATAAACTGATGTTATAAAGTAGGAACTACCATTTTGACTCAAAAGATCCAAATTGACTAAGCAAGACATCAGGAGGAGCTCTTTACATTTGTCGCTTAACTTTCGGTGTTGCTTAAAAGTCAAAGGTCCTAGAGACAAATTTCTATCTTTGTAAATAGGGTTAATTGTGGATAGACTCCTGAAGTAGCATTGTTTTGAACTTACTATTCTCTAGTTTTATTGCTGCAGATAGACCCCTTGAGTGAATTTCCTCCGACTCTTTTACCGTCTGGGGGTCTATTTGTCAACAAAATAATTTTCTCTTTTTCTAAGGGTAACAGGTCAAATTTCACCCTGGAGTTTTATGTGCAAAAATAAAATTATAGGGGTCGTAAGTTCATAACAACGATTTATCTGCAATTAAACCTTGTAAATGTCAATCCTGTTTGTTATTAAAAAGAAAAAAATCACGAACCAGACATTTCTTCAACAAAAGGGATCGCATGTGTTCAATTCAGAGCTACCAATCACCTGAATCCTACCTTGTGGAGTTAACATAAGACAGGATTCTTTCACCAATTGTTCTTCCAACGATAGCAGCAGGTACTGCAAACGGAGCGGCAAGATCACTCTCTGCTTCATCTACTAGAACCATTCCGACTCCTCCAGCTCTCTTGACAACTAAACTCTTAGACACCCTTGATTCTGAAGGATTCCCAGAATGGCGGCAAACAACAACCTTTCCTCGAGTTTTCTTTCTATCTAAAGAGCCATCCAGACAGAAACTATATAAAGGAAAAAACAAGAAGTATCAATGCAAAAATCACCACAAATTAGGGATTTTTCTTCTCTGTTTATTGTTAAGTTTCTCATCTTCTCTTCTACACTTTATTACTATGCACCAATATATTAGCTCCTGTACGCGTTTATTAACTTTTGCTTTATTCACCTGGATTGATAAGCAGTAAATAAACCATTATTGGCTTCAGAAGCTGAGATAATCCTTGCTGGTGATTTCATTCTGAAGGTACTCAAGCTCTCACCCTGTCCAGTAAGGATGTTCTTAATAAAGATAGTCATCAAATAGGGAAACAGCTAGAATAAACTAAAGTGGACTAAGAGCTCCATCCACCAACTCAGGCACACATCTAAAAGATAGCTTTGATGTGTATCACGAGGCAATACGAAACTCAAAGCAAATCCAACCGATAAAAAAGTTGGTGAACAGAGCCACCACAACGCTTAAACTTATTCTAGCTTTCTCCCATCATATACCTAGAGCGCATCAGATGAAGACGTAATATTTACCATGAATTTCTTTCGGTTCCCAAGAACAAAACTCGATACAAACTCCCTATCTGTCGAACTAGCACCAACCGTGAGAATCCAAGGAGCGAGATTAGCTACAGAGCCTCGTGTTCCCACATTTCCAGCAGAAGCGACAACAAGAATCCCATGACTTGCAGCATGAAACGAGCCTACCGAGATTGAATCACTGAAATAGTCCCTTTGAGGAGAATTTGAGCCTAAAGAAACCGATATTATATCAACTCCATCTCCTATAGCATCATCAAAAGCAGCAAGCATATCTGCATCATAACAACCAGAGTCCCAGCATGCTTTGTAGATTGCAATCCTTGCCATTGGAGCTCCTCCTCTAGCTGCACCGAGACCCAAATGGTTGTAGTTGATTTTGGTTACGACCCGACCTGAAGCAGTTGACGCTGTGTGGGTCCCGTGGCCAGAGCTATCTCTGGGGGATCTGAACTTTACGGTTTTATCTGGATTCTTAGACTCTTCTGCTTGGTAGCCATTTAGGTAGTACCTTGCTCCAATAACTTTTCTGATATAACATGAAGATTTGTAAGTGGTGAATAATTTACTAGGCAATGTATAACTTAGATAAATGGATCTTAGTGAATGAGCATATACTTGTTACAGGATGATTTTGTGAAATTTTCTCCAATTTGGCATAGACCTTTCCATCTTGGAGGTACTGAAGGCATCCATTTGTCACTAAAACTCAGCGATTCTGGCCATATTCCTGAGATTGTGCAGTGAGTCAGTTGTATCCTAGAGCACCAGTAGTACTAACCAAAGTAATATCTAACTCAAACAAAATTTCTTCAACAACAAAATGCTGATTTGTTCAATGTCTAGGATACCAAAAACTAGACACTTTTGAGGTTCCAATCTTAACACCCCCAACTGTTCTCTATGTGTTTCAAATCTAGAATGATAACAGGTTGTTCGAGATAAATTGATCAAATTTATAGGACTAATGATAGGTGAGATACCAATTGTGTATGAGTTTGTACAATATGAGCAAGTTTGTTATGGGAAAGAGAGGAGCCTGCCACAGGAACTTAATGACCAATTTGTTGGTAGAACACCACCATGTTGGCAAACACTCTTAAGTACCGTAGAGATTAAGTTAACAATTCCAGAAAAATAGTAGTCATCGAATATTACTTATTCGTCTCAGCTCAATTCTAGTTTGTCACTGAGAAAAAGATTAACCTGTTTTAATCAAGACAACCGTCTGCAATATCTGATGTCCAACTAGGATTTGACATCAAAGTTTCTTAAAAATGAAAGAATTTACTATAGGCAACTCATTAAACATAGAGAAAACACAAGCTTATTCAAACTCATTGCAGAAAATATGTTTCCCACATTAAACAATTTTTACGCACTTTAGCAAGAAATTAAATTGAATAATTGAGAATTATTTGTTTGAAGCAATCACTCTAAGCCCCTCAAATAATACTCATCGCATATCAAGTAGCCAAAGACAACTAACGGGAAATGCGTCAATTGACATTTAAGGCAATCTTCAAATTGATTAGAAAGCTCACCAGTGTCAACGAATCCAATGATGACATTCTCCTGATTCTTAGTAGAAAAGCCCGGTATCTCCATCGCTTCATCCATTTGAAGACCCATGAAATCCCAAGAACGGGTAGTATGCAAGCTTCTCTTCTCATTAGGAAACACCGAAACCACATTGGGCATCTCTGCGAAGAACGCGAAGAATAAATTTCACATTGCAAAATAGCTAAACAAAAGAGAAAGAGAGAGAGAGAGAGAGAGAGAGAGAGAGAGAGAGAGAGAGAGAGAGAGAGAGAGAGAGAAGAGAGAGAGAGAGAGAGAGAGAGAGAGAGAGAGAGAGAGAGAGAGAGAGAGAGAGAGAAGAGAGAGAGAGAAGGGAGATAAGCATTTCAAGTTACGATCAAGTTACCAGCCAAAATTGAAGCTTGCTCTCTCGTTAACTTCGCCGCAAATCCTTTGAAACCATTGCTATAGCTATAAACATGGGATGCTTTTGCTTTCTCTATGCTATTCAAAGAACAATTTTTCAGTCATTTTTCAATTGGAAAACAATGAAGTCGAAAAACCCACTTCCTGAAAACTGTGATTAGGCCTTTATAATAATACCTTCCTCCATGAAGAGAAGTGAGCATTTGATGATTTTGCTTCAAAATCTCGTCTGGGTTCTCTGCATTTTTGCTCCCCATGTAAACCACATAAACCTGAGGAAAGGAAATGTCAATTAAAGCAAGAAATTGGACAAAAATAACCAAACCCATATAAGAGAATCATCAACAAACTCACCTCTGAAGAGAAGCAGAGTCTTGCTCCATCCAGTACCAAAGAGAGTAGGAAAAGATGATAGAGAATGGAGCTCCAATAAGCCATTATCAATCTCAGAAAGAGAGGGGAAGGCAGAGAGACTGTTAAGAAATTGGTCAAGGAGAAATGAGAATAGTGGAGGTAAATGGGGTCTGAAATCAATGTAATGGTGGAAATTATATTATATGACATCACTCACAACTTTTTCATTTTTTTTTATTTTTAAAAGGGGAAAAAGAACCAAGACGCTATCTGACATCTTTTGGACGATATTTGCGGTTTCAGTGTTTTTCGCAAAATTTTGGAGGGAAGTGCGAGGGGGCTTTGCACAAAAGACGTGAGGAGGGGATAATTTGTAATCTTTTAAATGTGGACAAATTTTCAAAACCATCCGGTTTTGAAATTTATTCCCAAAAAAGATTCTTTTCAACTTTAATTACAAAAACAGACCCAGTTGGATGAAACTGAGTCTGTTTTTGAAAAAAAAAATTCAAACTTCACGGGAGTTGAACTCTCGTGAAGTTTTATCTCATAACAAAACTTCACGGGAGTTCAACTCCCGTGAAGTTTTAATTTTTTTTTTCAAAAACAGACCCAGTTTCATCCAATTGGGTTTGTTTTTGTAATTAAAGTTGAAATGGGTCGTTTTTTTATAAATAAAATTTAAAAAGGGATGGTTTTGAAAATTTGTCCTTTAAATGTTGGACCAAGTTTAACTATTACGTACGTGACGCTTATATAGTGTAACCTTATGTAGACTTTTATTCGAATTGTTTGTTAAGACAAATGTTTAAGTTGATCCTACAATTGCTTTTGAATAACATTGAGGTTAAATTATCCTAACTAGGGTGCTACTTTGAACCAAAATCTTATTTTTTTTCTTTCGTACTTTTCTTGTAATACCTCAATCTCATTTATCCATTGATAATAATTTTAATACTTATACTATTTATCAATGGCAGATAGAATAAACAACCTGTGAATTGGCATTGAAGGCAACATGATGGTCAGTAATTTATCACGACGTACGTATTGTAACGATTTCATCATCAGTAATTTATCTTTACCTCTCTCCGAGATTAAGCAAGAGAATTCCCATGCGTCTCTTACCCGCTAAATCCTTCTTAAACAGAATTTTAACTCAAAAGCTTAAACTATTAGGCCGTGACCTCAGATTTCTGTTCAAATGTACCACCTCTTTTTCTAATTATATACTCGGCAACGCTTCATAAGGAACGATTCTGGCAACGAATGTAGCCCTCATCTGGGCTTTTTTAGCGCGTGTACCTGAGGACAGGTAGGTCACGAACAGGCATTAGCCATTTGAGGTCGAGCTTACCGTCGCCTTTTTGTTCACGGCAAGCTGACGTCATACGATCAGAGCGTCGATAGTCGAGCATTCCAAGCAGTAGAACCTGGACAGGTGTACTGCAGTCAGAATCAGAACGGGTATACTTTGATGACGGTAAGATCCTCGTCTGATAGCCGACTGCAACTGAAATCTCCGTCTGCACTTTGTGAGTACATGTTAGAGATAAGTCAGGCTTGATCCTGGCCGAAGTACCTTAAGGATAAGGTATTTCAATTGACAGACTTGATGTGATGCGGAGAAACAATGTGGGTTGTTGGGCATGCCTTGGACCGGAGAATCGAAGAGAGGGTCTTCGTGGTGAGTCATCGTCGCCGCTGAACCAGCTGCGAAGACAGTCGTAGCCCTGTAATTGGCAGGGCATCGTGGGGGACGACTTCGATATAGCTAGTATGCCTCGTGCCATCAGTCATCATCGCTAAATCAAATGGATTGGATTCGGACTCGATAGCTGTTGAGGTTGGACCGTGAGACTCACATTCTAACATGCGCCACGCATCTGAACTCCCCATCTGATTCCGATACGGCTTAGCTTTTTCTTGGAGATGACGTGGTTTCGTAATTCAGGCCGCTTGGTCACTCAAAATAGCTGGACGGTCACCAAAGCAGCCCATATTGCATGATTTGCATCTGATGTTATCAGCGCTTACCGAACCAGGTAATGAACGTTTATGGTGACTGGGTACCGCACAGCGCACGGATTTGAGCCTAAGGATTCTGAAAAGATTTAACAGACGCCGCTAAAGACGTTGCTCTTATTAGGGCTCATCGACGCTTGCACCATCTTAAAAAGGCAAAAAAAAGTTCATAGTAATATTTTCTCTCTCTCTCTCTCTCTATTTTACCCTTGATGCAGGCAAAAACAGCTAAGAACCAAAGATATTATATGTGCTTCTGAACATGCGAAGATTAGCGCATCAGAATTCATAAGAACACGCAGCTAAATAGTACCTACCCCAATCCGAAGATGCAGAAGATTAAAACACTTTGTCTTTAAACAGCTAGAGAATATTTTACTACATCTGAAAATTCAGTTCCTGGATAATACATTTTCTCACTGTTTCCTCCTTCGATTTATCTCAACAAAAGGGAGGAAAGCATAAAAGCCACGCCAAACAAACGTCAGCCTTAACAGGGGCGTATAGAAACAGAAAACAACACAAAGTGAAATAACTGATCCTTCGTAACAGATATCCAGATTGCCATAGTTTGCCGTCAAAATAAAATTAAAACAAAGAAATGAAAAACTCCACATACTTGCATTATTGCCATGGCCGAAGAACAAAAAATATAGACATGGATCTAAAATCTATGGAGGTAGTTTCTTCTCCAAATATCAAACAGTTCTAACAAACTCTTATATTACAGATTCGAAGTTAAAAAAAGAGAGAAGAAGATCTTACTAAGACAAACACCATCATTAATAACAGCAGCCCAAGGGAATGAAACACCGCCATTACTATTAATATGTTTACAATTTCAGTAAGGTAGTATTGAAAATAATGATGGGTATAAATACGCCTCCGAAATGTAATTTCAAACCAAGAAGGGCAAACCATATAAATGAATGTAAAGCCAAAGAGGAAGAAAGCCTAAATTAATCTTTTGATAGCATCCCTTTCCTATCTTCTATAGACCGAACAATTAACATATAATATAGTAATCAGTATGAATATATATGCCTAGAAGTTGAAATTTGGCAGGCCAGATGTAGAAAAAGTAATATAATTTCCAGCAAAAAAGAGCACGAGCACCAGTAGAACAACGAGTAAAGCCCACATCCATGTAGTCATCTTTCTCTTACCCCTGTTGCGAAGAGGCAAAGGAACAGGAGGTTGTACTTTGTTGTATTGCCTCATTGAGGATGCTGGCTTTGGAGCCTTCCTCCTCTGAGCAGCACAATGAGAGGATTCAGACTCCTGAGATGTTTCTGGAGGATTTGTGTCGACAATGGGTGTAATTTCCCTTTCATTTGATGTGTCTGTTGTGCCTGATTTTTTATTCTCCTTCTTTGTTTTCTTCTGTAGAAATGTTTGGAGAGCTCTGATTTAGTAGATTATAGGTGAAGAAAACATTTGCAGTAATCACATCTTGCTATGAGTATCAATTGCAATTTTTTTGTGAAAAAAATATCCTGAAGGGTAAAATTTTCTCAATTTTTGCGTGATTGTATTTTATTGATCAATTCAAATGAACTTCTACAACATAAGATTCAATAACAAGTAAAAATGAGCATGAAAAGGTGTGTAGTTGAAATCTATAAATATTTTGTTGTGAATCAGGTCTTGCTATGAATATCATCTGAAGAGAATATAGTAAGTAGTAAACTTTTCTCGCTGTTATGCATGATAGCAATTGCACTTTATTGATCAGTGCAAATGAGCTTCTATGACCTAATATTCACATCACAAGTCAAAATGAGCATGATAATGGATGCAGCTTGAGTGGTATTAATGTTTGTTGAAGCATATATTATATGCATTTTTTTTCATTCAGATTAGATATGTCATTAAATATACTATTCACCTGTTCAGACTATTTTATTTCTCAGCGGACAACTAGATGGGAAAAGGGTCCTAAAACATAGCCTTGAAGCGCAAAACAGAATTTCAAGCTGGGCATGAAAGTGACCAATTAGCTTTTAAGATCATACCTCTAGACAAGAAGTAATATATATTTTGGTGCTACTAGTGTACTGAATAAAATTCTTACTTATCGATTTTTAAGAAATACTTCAAGTTACCTTTTCTTTGAGTTCGGATTCCTTTCGTGCTCTATATTCAGCTTTTGCCTGGGCTTTTTCAGCCTTCCGCCTCTTTCTTTCCTCAGCCTCCCTGGCTTTGGCCTTTTGCTCCAACCGCAACTTTTCTTTCAGCTCAGCAGCAGCTTTCTCCTTCCTCAACTCCTCCTCCTTTGCAGCCTTCTCTTTCCTCAACTCTTCTTCCTTCCTCGCCAACTCCTCTGCCTTCCTTGTCAGCTCCTCTTCCTCTTTTTTCAGCTTCATTAATTTCTCAGCTTCTTTTGATTCTTCAATGTTAGAAACTTTCAGCTTACTTCCTTCTGCAAGGGAAGGCTTAGCAGAAGATTTCGACTTTGCTGATTGATTTGTTCTCGATGCTTGTTTGGTTTCAGAAGGTCCGGTCAAGTTTTCTTCTCTAACTTCTGACATTAAAACAGGAGCACGAATTTCTCTCTTTGATGAAGGAACAGTGCTGGTATTTGAACTTCTAGCTACATGAGATTGAATGACAGGTGCATCTTCACCAGGACCAAGCGACCGTCCATCTGGAGTTCCCAATCTCCTCAGTGTACTATAAATGTTTGACTTCACATATTGCTCACGGAATTCTTTATCGTTATTCCACAGATCCATAATTCTTTCTACCTGTTGATAAACATGTCAGCAGATGCTTAAGTGGAACTTTAGTTGACAACAGGAAAAACGCTCACCTGTTTGCTGCAATGGAACAGGAGCCCCTGGTTATCTCCAGAAAATATGTAGTTTTTTGCAGTCAACTCGTCAGACTTGAACATTTTAAAATGTTTGAACTGCATACAAATGCAATATGTAACACTTATTTCAACAAATGATATTGGAACTTGGAACAAATAGCAATTTTAAGAGATAAAATCGGTATCAGCAATTGTCAGCTCAAGTTTGAAAAGGATTCAAGAATCTCCTACAAATTAACCACAAATGATGATATAGGTAGTAATGTAAGATAGATTCGGTGCATAGAAACAAGCATGACAATAAGAACGAAAGATAATTTGCCATTATTTTTTTCTGAAAGAGAAGAACAAATACCATATGAATAATTTGAGAAAACGTGTTGAAAGTTTGGGAATAGCTCGAGATTTCCATGATTTATTGAGTAGCTAGAGATAGAGGTCATCACTGTTTCCAAATAATATCAACAAGTAGAAGGATACTACTGTTACAGTTCACTCCCACAGCTGCACAAGTCTATTCAGAGGTTTACAGGTCCACATTGAGGGGTTGTTGAATGAAATATGGCTATCCTATACACATGCAGGTGAAAAATCTTGACATTCAATGGTTGGGATGTATTTAGCAGCATAGTTAGGCTGGAGTTTGAATCTTGACATGTTCATTGATTTTGTCGTACCAACATCATGGTCAAACAAAAGCAAGCTTTCTTCTACTGGGCTGGATAAGTTTCCATGCATATCTCTGAAGATACAAAGACTAGTGCAAGACGATGGAGCAACATGCACAGAAAGTACAGTAGAAATGATACATTTGCTCAGGATATAATCATAATGAAACAAATATTATTTTGGTTGATAACAATGTGTCGACAGGGTTAAGGATTCCATTCAGTTGCATGCAAGATCCCTATATTGTCTATAAGAATACTCGGATATTACATTAAGGGACTTCCTTTCCTGGTCTCCTTTATTTTATTATTTGGGTTACATGTTGACCTTTACCTTGGAAGTTTCAGCATTAGCAACAGAGGCAACAAGAAATTTGGGTAAAGAGCATTCTTTTCTTTGGTAACCTGAATTTGATTTCCATCTTGTTTTCTAAAGATTTATTCAAAGTTAAAATTCAGAATTATTTGGAAGCAAGGGCATAAATATGAAATGCAATAAAGATTTGCGGGTCTTCAAGGCCTTGTGCTCTAACAATTAAAAGGAACAGTTTTTTCAACAAAAATAAAGGGAAAGAAAATGAAATTGTCGGACCATTTTAAGCAAATAAGTATTAACTGTCTGATCTATGGATAAATAAGGTGCAAAGACAATAGCAAGTAATCGATCATTCAATAGAGCAGTTGAAGCCAAAAACACAAATATAAAAATACCTTCTCGGTTGACTGATTTCTGAGTTTTCTCAATTCTAGATAAGCTTCTTGCCTAGCTCCATCAGCTGCATTATACTCTTCTTTCAAACTCTTTAAAATTTGGTCTTCATCCGTGTACTTATTCCATGCGAATTTTGTGCAGCTTTCAGCTTCTAACAAAGCTGCTCTTTGTGTGTCTAATTCTTTTTTCAAATTCTACATGTAGCAAATACGAGCATGTTAGATGGTAGAAATATACAAAATACACGATTCTAAAATGTGGATTAAATTACCTTAAAACGCCCTTCAACCTCTTCTTTTTGGTTGAGTGCCTCATCAATTTGTTCCTGTGGGGCTGCCTTTGAAGAAAGTTGTTCCCGAAGGCGTTTCATCTGATTGATATCATGAATATATTGCTTTTCTTGTTTCAAAGAAATAGTTTCATGTTGCTGCCTATGGGCCATGTTCCTTATCTGCGGACATCAAAACAAGAAGAAGAGGAGGAAAAAGATGAAGATAATGAAAAGAAGAAAAAGCTTAAAGTAAATGAACTCGCCAAATGAGCATGCAGAACTTGCACCTTTTCATCAATATCAGCAATTGAATTTGCATTGTTTATCCTGCTGATTGCCTCCTGTTCTTTCTCTACTTCATTGCGCTTTGCCTTAAATATAGCTCGTTTGAACATCTCTTTAGCCAATGCAGCTTTATAATCTAACGATTTTTGGTGGACTATGGCCTAAATATATACATGAAATAATTAGTCAGATAAGAGCAGTTTAAATAGTTAAAACAAAAAAAAACTTCAAAAGTTTATACGTTACCGCTTGGTTTCTTGTCAGATCCCCCTTCTCATCTCTGATTTTAGTTTTCTCATCCACTATCTTCATGGCATCCTGAATCTTCTTCTGGAGCTCGTCATCAATGAATCGAGGGACCTTAATCATATAAACTCGATGTCGTTTCACAACATGGGACTCTGGAGGAGCTTGTATTGTTTCAGCAGCTTGAGTTTGCTCATGGTTGGGTTCTTCGTCATCATCCTTATTTGTTGATCGGTCCCCTTCAGTAAAACTGACAACACATTCACTACCTTTGACAGATTCATTTCTGCTCTCAGATTCAAGTTTCAGTCCATTAACAGCTACATATTTGTTTATTTCAACACCTCCAATGGAATCCATTTTTTCAGCTTCAGTATTTTCACTGAGGCAAAGCTCTTCAGCTTCTGTCTCTGAATCTACAACAGTAGCAGGATCAGACGAGCGAGGTTCAATTTCTTTACCCGAAATCTCAGTTTTGGGTTCTGATGTAACTGTATCAATATTGCCAACTTTTAGTTCCTCATGCTTGTCATCGGTACAATAGCTAACTTTTTCAAGTGGTTCTTTCTCAGAAACATGGTTTCTTAATGAGGAATCCTGGTTAATTTCTTCAGTAAGCTGACCTGAGGGTTCATTTGTTGGAGCATTGCTATCAGCATTCTGGACTTCGGCTACACCATTTTCAAGGGGAAGGGGCTTAGATGACGTATGTGCTGCATTCACATCCTCAGACTTCTTCTTTTCTTTTGTTTCAATTTTATAAGCCTCTTCTTGCACGGTCTTAGACTCCTGTTCAGGTTCTACTTCAACAGCTGATCCTGTTTCTGCTTGGTTGCTATGCTCTTGTGCCCCAACCTCAACCTTGTCCTTTTCTTCTATTTCAGCTTTATCCCTCTCTTCAACCACAGCATCAAGCTCAGGCATCGATTCTACATCAACAGCCGATCTTATCTCTACCTGGTTGTTGTTCTCTTCAACCACAACTTCCAGTTCCTTCCCTTCTTCTACTTCAGATTTATCTCTCTCTTCAACAACCACCTTAGGCTCTGTTGTGGGTTCTTCATCAACACATGATCCTAACTTTTCTAACTTCTCAGTCTCCTCAACCCCAGCGTTGGTCTCCTGCTTCGGTTCTAATTCAACAGTTGATCCTAACTCTGCTGAATTCTCGGTCACCTCAACTACAGTGTGAACCGCCTTGTTTGGTTCATCATCATTTTCTCCAACCACATCCACAGTCTTTTGACCTTCTCCTACATTGATTTCTCCCACATCGAAAGACTCCTTTTCTTCTTCCATGGGAGAAGCTGACTGCAATTCATCTAAGTGACCGTTCTCTATTTCAACAGTTTCAGGTTCCTTCTCAACTTCAGATCCCAATTCCACTTTAGAATCACTCCCATCAATCGCAACATCAGCTTGTCCTTCAACTCCCAGATCCTTATCACCCTCAGTCCTCTCCTCTTCAAGATTTTCCTCCTTAACACTATCGACCTCGACCTCCTTTTGTTCTAATTGAGCGTCAGAGTCCAATTTCTCTTCACCCTCAGATTCCTTCCTCTCTTCTACCTCAATCTCAGATTCTGATCCATTCACATTACGTTCCTCATCCTCAACATTATTTCCACTCAATTTCTCACCATTTTTAACCCTAGTTTCACAAATTCTCTCATTCTCTAGTTTTAACTTCGGATCTAACTTGTCGTCGAGATCGAGATCCCTATCGGAGTGATCGTCGGAATCTCCGTTCACTATAACGAAAGATCCGCCGATCTCCTCCGCATCTCGACGACCAACGCCATTCTCCTTCAGATCTCTCCCTCTCTTCGACTCGAATTCTACCTTCGACCCCTCGCTCCTCCCATTGCACTCTCCAGCTTTCTCCGTCATTGCTCAATCTCAAATCAAACCCCCACGAAATCGCTAAAAATTCGCAAAAGAAAAAAAAAAGAAAAAAAGAAAAATATAGCTAAATCAAATCAATAGCTTACAAGAAACAGAGAATCGTCAGATTTGGTTAGAGATCAGAGACTTACAGGTTTGGTCCTTTGGATCCTGAGAGATTGCTCTCTCTTTCCTTCGTGAAATTTGAATCAGGGGAGAGAATGGAAGTGTAAAGGATACTACTCGATACTCGTATTTGAATGCGAACGCTTCATTAATATTTGTTATTTTTTTGTTGTTTTATGTTTACTTATTTTGTAAAAAAGAAAAAAAAAACATCATGAATTGTGGTAGATTTGTAATTTACGAGTGGAATTGAGGTGGAAGTAATCAGGAAGAGATGAGGTTGGGCGGGCGGTTTCCCACTATAATTGCTCTGTATTATTTACTAAATTCGAATGCAGTAGGATGCAACGGATTTGGAAATTTGATCTGGTCTCATTGTATCATCAAATGCATCACGGCCGTCCGATCTGATCAAATGATTGCTGTGATTTAGCCTTTTACACGACAGTCAAGATTGTATTATCTTGATTATAAAAGTGATATGGTATTGGACATTAAAAAAAAAAAGGGAAAACCCAACCCACACACCAAACCTTAAAATCAAATAGTCTAACTGCTATACAAGACCCCATCAAGAACAAAGTATCAAACATGGCCAATGGGCACATCGCAATCATATGGGATGACAATTGGTTAAGGATGCAAGTCTACGAAGTCACAAGTCAAGGCGAAGCGAGAATCAATACAGAAACTCACTCGAAATTGGCTAAGTTACTAATTACACATGGATATGGTGTTTACGCAGGTCTAGCCAACCCTGCGTGATCTGCGTAGATAAGAGTGCCACGTTAGCCACGAATTGGCATTCAGATCTGGAACGAGTCAGAAGAATGCAGTGCGCAAGAAGATAAAATGCACACAAATGATTACACGAGGCTACAAAAAGCAAGCAACCAATATGTATTTGTTGCCCTCCGATAACATCTTCTTCGGTTCCTATCCTCACCTTTTTGTTGCCTAGTCGGTTATTTGATTTGTAAATTCTAGACTATTTTTCTATATCAATATATATATATTTGAACATGGTATCTCACCCCTGTTTCTCCGCTTCAAAAAAAAAAAAAACAAAAACAAATAAATAATGCAAGCAACTAAGGTTTTACATGAGGCTAGCTATTAGGTCTGCATAAACTTTAGTTTCTGTTAAAAATGTTGGATTTAATATAATAAATCTATTTGTGGGCACATATGATTAATCAATGTGTATTGCTATCTTTCAGGATAACCCATTAAAGTGATCAATTAAGTTGGGTTAATTTGGTATTTAAATAAGTCATGGGGTTATATGTGCAGATACCAGGTTGTAATTGTAATTTATTGAGGGGCTAAATTACAAAAGTACAACATCTATAAATAAGGGGTTATGGTCCCTAACATAGGGTTACATTCTCTAATTCTCTTCACCCCCATCTTGAGAGAAATTCGGCTAGAGAGAACCCTAAGGTTAGAAGATCAAAACCCATCTCAAGATCAAGCAATGGATTCAGGTATAAGCTTCCGCTCATTTAGATCCTTGTTAATCTCTTTGAATTAATCATGGCTATATGGTTTTAGATCTCAAGTTTTATGATGTAGATCTAGCAAAAAAAACATCGTACGGCCCTGATTCTGAGAACTACACGCTCTTCAGATCGTCAAAATAGAGGCGCGATCCTCTTTATAAATAGAGACCCTTAGCGCATGGGTTTCAAAATTTGGCTATCTTTTTGGCTCGAGTTCTCCACCTCACCGGCAGAGTTTCTTAGCGCTGATCAAGAGAGTTCACTCTATCAGGGTTTACGATCTCACCCAATTAAGGCGTGAGATTCCACTCGTTCTTTTGAAATTTTCTATCATTCCAATTGATAATTTCAAAACCATTTGAGATCGAGGCACCGTTTCCTCGCTGGAGCTATGTTTCAAAATCAACGGCTTCCTTCACAACTCACAAGCCGTACGTAGGATTCAGGCCTTACCAGCACACAGCAACAACCCTTCATCGGTTTTATCCAAAGCTAGCTCTACCGACGAAGTTTATGAGAGTTCATCTGATGGTCATCAAAAGTTAATTAAGCAGGTTCTTCTGATATATCAAGTCATCAGAATTTGTTCAAATAAAAACCATTCCATGAAAAACGTGCCGAGCATAGTATCATCTTCGTATCTTTAACAAATTAGTGTGGATAGGAAAGGGGGCCGGGGGAAAACAGGTCGGAGATGTGTTTTTTTTTATTTGTTTATTTATTTATTTAGGAAAAATAGATATTTAAGGATAACTTCTTTTTCTAAATAAACTATTATTAAGAGGAGAGAGAGAGAGATTAATAGGTATACTTGTCATAGGAGGGGATTTCCCTCCTTGTCGCCTATGTGGCCAAATCCCCACCATCCTCATAAAGTATGCACAAATCCCCACCAACTCACACACTCTCTCATTTATGAGGATGGTGAGGATTGTACTACATAGGAGTGTGACAAGGATACCCAATATATACAGTAATCATGGTAATATATAGTTATTATCCAAACATTTAACCGAATTACATTATTAAGAAAGATCTTGGTTGCAACAACCTATTTAATACCATTAAATTATATATTCTGGTGATATGGTACCATAATTTTACATGGATTTCACTAACAGCGTAAAATCCATGCGTACACTATAATCTTAAATTTAGTAATATGATTTAAGACGATTTTTCATTAATTTTATTATAGTACAATTTTTATTTTATTGCTCTGTGAACAAACACATCACAGTCCAGAGTTAAAATCTGGAACTTACAACAATCTTCATTAGAGTGTGACGTTAGCAAAAATCCAGTGCATTAACTGCCTGGCTAGCTTATTGGTAAAGGCAATGACTTAAAACAAAGATCGATGATGAAAATAAAATTCCGAGTAAGTCCTTATCAAACCCACGTAGTTTTCATTCCCCACCGCGAAAGTTTGAAAAAGGTTTTGCACTTTTGCCCCAAAATTCCGCATCCTTTTCCGCATCTAGAACAAAGGGAGATAACTAACACGGCATGCTGAGCGTGAGAAGAAATCAATAGCCATCATCCGAGGACCGAGTCACTGTTTTTGTGCTCATGCGCGGGTCTGCATGAAACCGTTGGGGATCCCCTGCAATGGGTCTTGTATGGATTTGGTCCGGCCATCATTGACACGTGTAGGCGGTTTAGATTTAAGGGGATTAAGGATTGAGGAATCATGTCACACTTTAATACAGGGTTAAGTAAAAGGGCTTGATTGATGAATCAAGGAAAACAATATTATTATTAAATTGTCAAACACAAAATGCGCATGCATGATGAATCGAGTTAAACCGTCTTAATTTATCAAAGCGTAAAAAGTGAAAAAGATTAGTTAAAATTAAGGATCTCAATAACCCTAAAAAATAATAGACAAATCAATAACATGACAGAGTATTAAAAGAAAACATTTATACACGCAAATCGAACATGAAGACAATCCTCGCCCTTATCAAACATTAAAAATAGCAGGAATTAATACGATTAGTTTTTACCTAATAGATTAACGAATCTAGCAATTTTCACTCAAAATTAATGAGTTAATTTTATTCATTTTTCTTAATCAATCATTCTTAAAAGTTTGCCATGCATCACAAGTGTTCAAATTCGAAATGAAATTGCCAACTCTGTGAAAACCAAATTATCAAAAGATGGGTACAAAGACATTTACTCTCTTATACTAGTCAACTGCACAAGTTTTCTCGCGTCCTAGTTACTTTCTATGCCATTTATATCCAAAAATTAGGTCATGTGTAATTTATTGTCACATAGTGTTAATGCCAAAAGCATCCCCCCCCCCAACCCACCCAAAAAAAAAACAAACCCCCCCCCCCAACCCACCCAAAAAAAAAACAATTTTTTTCTAACATATAAGAAAAAAAGTTATATCCAAAAATAGGTAGAGTTTAATCTACTTCAAGCGGTAGTATTATTCTGGAGAAAAAAGAAGAAGATGAAGGTAATAATAGTCATTTCGCTGGTTCTTATGGACAATGAGGTGCTTAATAGTATTCTTAAATAAGAAAATTTTTCCCCATATGTTAGGTGTATATACACAAAAATTAAGGTTGAAAATGAAACTATACTTGTGTTTGACATAAAATTTTACTTTTACAGAAAGCGGACCAACCTTTCATGAGTGTGGATTAAAGCCAAACCCGAGACAATATTTAATTTATTTTACTTTTTAAGTTTCAAAGACAAATTAGTTTCACATGATCAATCCTTTTTTTTTAGAAAAAACAATACGTTATGTGGCAGATACGACCGTGAGAAAGACTTAAGCATACGTTAGGAACCTGTCTAATTAATCAAACTACTTAGACTTTAAACAAATCTCGAGTCGCTTTCTATATATACATTTACCAAACCAGTAATAAGATATAAAAGTATTGGATATCTAGAAATCAGTAAAATTATTGGTCAAAACATAAACAGTCATAAGATGTTATATACATGATTTTTATTTTTATTTTTATTTTTTGGAGGAAAAGTAGAGGCAGGATGTCCTACTCAATTGTATAAAACTTGAATACATCATTTCAATTTTAGAAAATAGCCATTGAACTTTCTTTTCTAGATCAACGATGAGTGTTATGTGGAAAATGAGAAGAGTTAGTCAAGCATTTTCTATTAGCATAGATTCACGAGTTTGAAGTAATTGTGAAGTAACTGAAGTAAAAGAAGTAGAGGCTACTTCTGTTACTTCCAAGCAAAAAAGTGTGTTTGGTTCTCTGAAAAACTTATTTCCAATACTTCCCTAAATGCTTATGTGGCGCCTACGTGTCATCCTTACTTTCAAAATATTTTTCCAATCCTCAATACTCAGAAGTAGCTCGAAAGTAGTTAAAATGCATATTAATTATGACATAAATAATTTTTTTATTAATATTTCATTTATTAGTTACTTCTAACAACTTTTTCATTGATAAAATTACTTCCTAATTATATTTCCAAATGTTATCCAAACAAAAAAAAGTAAATGAAGAGGAAAAAGTTCTACTTCCATTACTTCTAAAAATATATGAAACAAACAAAAAAAAAGTAAATGAAGAGGAAAAAGTTCTACTTCCATTACTTCTAAAAATATATGAAACAAACAAAAAAAATTCTATTTCCACTACTTCCTCATTACTTCTAAAAATATATGAAACAAACAAAAAAAATTCTATTTCCACTACTTCCTACTTCATAGCTTTAAAAGTTATTTCTATAACCTACTTCTTACTTCTAATACTTCCATTATCCAAACAGGCCCTAATATGTTCGACTGAACTCAAGGGAGGAGGAGGAAAAAATCTAAAACATAATCTGGTTTCTTTGACCATATCAGCTGCGACGAGAGGGGAGATGATTTTGAGTTGAATCTCTTTGGCACCGCCACTTGCAACGGCTATTATTTGTTAGTGCTTAATTTTTGTTACAACAACTTCAAAGTTTTGATGTGAAACAACTTTACATTTGAAGTTGTGATGATGAATGAGAACTACAATTTAGTACGTTAACATGTCTGTAAATTTTGACTCTCTCAGTTTTATCTTTTTCATTTTTGTTTGGGTCAAGAGTTGATGTTTTCATTGACATCGAATCTATTACAACTTTGGTCGTTACAATAAACTTAAATAAACGAGAAAAGTAGATCTTTTTATAAGATCGACTTATACAATGAAAATGTAAAATAGTACAACTCTTGTCAAACAGCGCAACAGATGTTTATCACCCGCTGCTTGCGTGGGATATTCGCCTGTGCCGAGGACATTGATATCCGTGGACCGTCGCGGATCAGATCCGGTTGACAAAAAATTGACAGAGCTCCTACTTCACCAAGGAAGTATTCGCTTGAAGCTCTAAAATCGACCAAGCAAAATCAGTAGCTCTTCTCGAGATTAAGACCAAGCCTAATCTCGAGGAACGGACGGACGAGGCTTCAGATCTCTCGAACTCTCCCTCTTTATACTGAAGAACTTCGCCGAGATCAGTTAGCCTCCTCTGAAATTCGTGCTTCCTTGCTCTCCAACTCGGCAGCACCTCCTCGTCTTGATAATAATTCGCCCTCGTGAAATGAGCCTTTAAGCCTGTATTTATAGGCTTTGGTTGGGGGGTATTTGGATAAGAATGAGTAATTTGGTCTTATCTTTAGTCAATAACGACCTAACCATGTTTGTAGATGATATCTAGGTAGTTAGGAACCTCTGGAACAGAAGAAACCGATCGAAACAGCCTAAAAACGTGTTTTGGAGGTTACAGGTGGTTCTGGGCGCGAGACGGACCGTGCTGACCTGCAGGGGTGCGGGTCAGCCAAATCTGACCCTCCCTCAGCTGGCGCAGGTCGGAAAGATTCGACCCGCGCTGGCGCGTGTCGGACAGATCGACCCGCGTTACTGCAGGTCGGCCAGCTCCGACCGCAAGTTGGTGCGGGTCGGCCAGCGCCGTCTCGCGCGGCGCAAGTGCCGCGCGCCTTAACTGAACTCCTTGGTGCTTTTTTCGATTTTTCGGGACTTGTACTTTCTGCCGTTTTACATATTTGGTCATCCTGTTGACTTGTACGTTTCGTTAACTTGCTTCATACGCTCGTTTAGCTTCTTTATGGCACTTAGAGCTGACCGACAAGGGCGGTAGACACTTGGAGCTGACTGTCGCGTGCAAGTTGACTGACGTGCGCGTTCGGTCACTTTGAGTTGACCAACGCGCGCGTGCTGACTGACGTGCACGTGCTAACTAACGTGCACAAGCTGACTGACGTTCGAAGCGGCCAACCAGATAATCCTTCTTGACTCAGATGGTGACGTTCATCGTATTCTCGTCGTCTCGAGCTACGTGCGAACACCTATAGGCATTTTTAAGCACCTATAGATATCCCCTCCAAAGTATTTCAGACTCATTCTTTTATAGAGGAGTCTGGAATGCTTTGGATAAGACAAGCCTTGTTTTCAATCTCTTCATTATTTTGTTGAGGAGATCGCGTAGAAGGACCTATGAATGGCTTCAATTATTGACTTCTTTAGCCTTCAGTCTATTCAGTGTTTTGTCAAATAGATGAAGTTCTCCCGGTGCTGCGTTTATCGTCTGGCCGTTATTGAAATCTTGAGCCGAAGTCAGTGTACAAGCATTTGAATTTAGCTCGTGTTGTTGAGTTGATATTGAATTGATCATCTTCATCGGGAATTCATATCTGAATTACAATTGAACTCCCTGGAATCATCCTTTAACCCAGAATTTTTCCTTAGCCTTATTTTGACAAAATTATCGATGCGTTGACCGGCATCGGCCTTTACTGTAACGCGTTGTCCGGCGTT
The DNA here is from genome assembly GCF_001876935.1 of Asparagus officinalis. Taxonomy (NCBI): domain Eukaryota; kingdom Viridiplantae; phylum Streptophyta; class Magnoliopsida; order Asparagales; family Asparagaceae; genus Asparagus; species Asparagus officinalis. The sequence goes on along the minus strand of NC_033798.1, from coordinate 66,427,612 downwards.
GTCCTTTGCTGTAACACATTGACCGTCGTTAATATAGTTTATACTCGTACGTTTGCTGGAGTCTACACAGTTTAAGCTCTTAAGGTATTGGAACGTGACGGTCCCAAATGTTGGGGCTACATGACCAACTGATAAAACTGATTCATCTGTAATTATGGATCTCATCCTGAGGTTGCTAGATGCTCAAGTCACGAGACCAACTAATGAAACCGATGCGTCAATGACTATCGTATTTATAGAATTTTTGGCAAATTCTCAGCCATCAACGGGTTTGATTAGCCTTTACCGACTACCGTTTGAGTCGGGCTAGTATGTAGATTGTTTAAATCTGCTCTGCATGTAACATTTTGCTAAAAGAATTGACTCTTTTAGTGTTATGATATTGAATACGTAGACTTCGTCTTTCTCCTGTGAAAAGACTAAACAACAACGTGTATCAGACGTAGACTTAAGATTTTTGGTAAATCCTCATCCTTCAACGGATTTGACGTGCCTTTTCCGATTACTGTTTGAATTAGGCTTACATGCGGATTGTTTAAGTCCATTTTGCATGTGACGTTGTGCTAAGAGAGTTAACTCTCTTAGTTCTACGATATTGAATACGTAGACTTCATCTTTCTTACGGGAATAGACTACCCGGCAATGCGTGTTAGGCGCTGACTTATCCCTTCTTAGGATTCAGGATAAAAGTCCTCAGACTTGGATTCTGGTGTCTTCTTCAATCGGTGAAAGACTAAACTGGTAACGCGTGTTAGGCGTTGACTTATCCCTTCTTATGCTTCGGGACAAAATTCCCCAGACTTGAATTCTGGTGTCTTTTTCAATTGGTGAAAAACTAAACCGGCAACGCGTGTTAGGCGTTGACTTATCCCTACTTAGGATTCGAGATAAAATTCTCCACGCGTGTGAGACACGGATTTTAGAGTTATAATGTTGAAATATTGTGCCTTCTATTGGGGCAAAGACGAACCCGATGCGGGAGAGAAAAAAATTTATATTCTATCTCCTAAAGCTGAAGAGGAAGAATTTTATATCCTATCTCCAGTTGCCAAAGGAAAATCAAAGTAGGATCTCCACTTTCAGAATCCGGGAAGGTGAAACTAAGAGTGGGATCACCACTCTGAGAATCGAAAAGATTCGGATAATCCTAACTGTCAGAAGGTTTGATTACTAAACTAAAGGTGAGTTTCTCGTTTATCGAGAGTGAATTGTGGTTTTGGCTCTATCTGTAGGAAGGTTTAACCAAATGGGAGGTTTGAGAAGACCCTAACTGTAGAAAAGTTTGATCGCTCGATTAGAAAGTGGACATCTCATTCATGGAAGGAATCGAGAGGAGATTTTGTTTATGGTCCTAACTGTAGGAAGTTTTGACCAAATGAGAGGTTTGAGACGACCCTAACCGTGGGAATGTTTGATCGCTTGATCTGAAAGTGGACCTCTCGTTCATGGAAGGAATCGAGAGGAGATTTTGGTTGTGGTTCTAACTGTAGGAAGATTTGACCAGGTGGGAGGTTTGAGATGACCCTAACTATAGGAAGGTTTGATCGCTCAATCTAAAAGTGGACCTCTCGTTCACGGAAAGAATTGAGAGGAGATTTTAGTTGTGGTCCTAACTGTAGGAAGGTTTAACCAAATGAACAGTGAGAGTGGGAGTACAAATTACAATGAGAATGTTGATTTGTACAAATCACTTAAAGGGGGTTTCTAGTGTTAAGTAACAAATACTTAACACGGAGGGGTTTGATAATTATTAATAATCAGGAGATTAAAATTCCAAATACTATGTCCAGACTCTAACAATGAGAGTGTTGAGTGCATAGACGTAGCGGGAGTTTGAGTGAGAGTTTCTTATTCATCACCTTCTTGTAGTGACCGTGTTATTCCTAAGAATACACTATATAGAATTCTTTCGGGAACTTCCCTTTACCTGAATCATCTACCCCTAACTTCCTTTGTGAAACCGGGTCTAACATTGTACTTAGTTGGATGATCGGGTTATCCTTAAGAATACCAGGCATGACACTCTCTAGGAACTTCTCGTAAAAGAAAGGAAACAATTTAGACTCATATACCTGTTGGAGTATTGAGAAGCAGTTTATACTCGTATACTCTTCAGAGTGTCAAAATGAGCAGTTTATACTCTTACACTTGTCGGAGTCTGCATTCAGCTTAATTTAGCGTTATGACTCCAGCTTCAACTAAGGTTTGGATACTATTTTTGAGAGCAAAGCAAGCCTTGGTAGGATGAAGGATCCTCCTGTGGTACGCACAGTACTTTAGATCCGTAGTATTATTAGCTTCCTCCTTATTTGCGATAGGTAATAGCTTGATCTTGTTGTTCTCAAGGAGGGATTCGAAAATGGCTGGAACGTCTTCGTCCTTGAAGGAGTACTCTTTTTGGAGTTTCGGATCCGAAGTCTTTTGCTATCTTCGGGGTTGTTGTTACGACGTCTAATTAACATCACCAACTACTGCAGGTGCCTTCCCCTTACCACAGGAGATGAAGCTTGAGTTCGGAGGATTAGTCATCGGTTGGCTTCTCTCGGCTTGCTTCCTTTTGAGGAAGCGTTTGTCCCGCTCTCCGCGTACCTTCAACTCTTTCTAGGTATTGGACGGTACTACTCTTATAACTTCCAACACATCCAAAGAGAGGTTGTTCTGATAGGTTTGGAGGATGAAGTCCTCTGTGATCGGATCTCGGCAGTTCATCACCTTATTCTGGAAGCGCTTGACGAAGTCGTCGACCGTCTCGTCGTCTTCCTATTTCTTATTGAAGAGTGTACTGATTGACACCTCGGCATCATCATCAAAGAAGTGAGTGAGGAACATGTTCTCTAGGTCATCCTAGTTATTGATACTTGCAAGCTTGAGACGGCGATCCCAATCTAAGGTGGGCCCGCGAAGTGTGCTAACGAATGACCGGACCATCAAAGGCTCGTTGCTAGAGATCACTCCTAAGTGGGACTTGAAATAAATCAAGTGTTGAGTGGGTGAACCCTTCCCGTCAAATAGCATGAAGTTAATCAGGCTAAACTTTGTCGGATACGGGATCGACTCCCACTCCCTTGGGTAGGGACACAAAATACCGGTCTTCTTCACCTCTCGAGAGGACATTAGAGCGTTGATTTTGCTCTCAAGATCTTTCATCTTCTCATCCTCGTCTGTATCATGCTTTGGACGATTTCTAAGAGGAACAACGTGGCCACCCCCGACATTATCATCTTCGGTAAGACCACCCCCAGCATCGTTATCTTTAGTGGAGTCACCCCCCGTGTTCTGGTCAACGGGAGGGTTTTCAGCATTAAGGTGTTCATCCACATCTGAATCCCTAGCTGCTTGGCTAACATTGTTATGATGACTGGATTCACCTATCTGATTCGACAAGGCTCAAATCTGTTGGTTAAGCTATTCCCTTATCCGCAACATAGCCATTTCCATTTTAAACTTGAAGTTCTCTTTTTGCTTAGCCAAGGCATCCTCGATGATTTTGGCCACTTGCTCGGTGTTAATCATAAACATTTCGTGGGAGTGCCCCAGACTGGATACCATTTTGTCGGAAGCGACTGCAGAGTTGGCAACTGATGCTTCATCATCTAAGGATAATCCCCTCCACATTCTCTGATAATCCCTTTGTCTAATGGTTCCTGATCGCAACCGGGTTAGACAATGTGATATGAGCGGGTCAGAACTAGAAGGTCGAGTCGATTTTCCCTTGTCGGCCATATTAACCGTGACTACGGATTTTTTAGGTCCGATAGCTTCTAGCTAAAGTCGAGACATTAGTTGGGCTATTCCCGAATTGACTCCTCTTCCTGGAGAAAAGTTAGGGTTAGAACCACTTGAAACAATCGAAGATTTTCCCTTATTGACCATGTTGATGGTGACTTCTGGGAATTCGTCATCTCGAATGACCGATCTTCTTTTGTGAGAATGCCTTGATTTGGGTTTCGACGCTTCAAAGGAAAGCCTTTGGAATACCAAGACCCTCTGTGGAGCGGTCTTGGGACAGCTACATGCTGATAATACTACCCTGATAATTTTGGCATACGGACAATAAGAGTCCACTTCTCGATTACTCCTTTTTCGAGGCTTGTTCGTACCCCCAGCCTGATAGTACAACTCATCAGCATGATGACCGGAGCAATCTACCGCGTGTCGGCATGACTTCTCAGGTATAACGCTATCGTCTGACGAATACGTTTCCTTCTGAGGACTTGCCGCTTTGATAGCGTTCTCAAGAGTCACACGTTTGGAGCCACGCTTTCGTGAGTACGGGACCTCAACGGGCTCTTGGGCACTGATTTGCAGTTCGAGGCGGTCGACTACGAGAGTTTCCTCTTTACGAGAAGTCTCAGACTTGTTATAAGGGCGAGTGCGACCCCCAGCTTGATAAGTTGCTCGGGGTTCAGTCACCGAACCCAAGCGCTCTTTGGTCGAAACTTTGCCTTGATCCTTATGCAAAGGACCCAGACGATCCGCCATTAGCTTCTTGCTTTTGAACAAGTCTACACTATCGCGAGGCTTCACTGGAAGTATTGGATCAATCAGAGCAGGGCGGGACTCGACGGAATCAAAAAAATAGGTGCAGAGTGTCTCCTGTCTCGGCCTTGATGCGGGTCAGACCTTGGTGATCCGCGGCTGGGAGGGTCAGACTTGAGTGACTCGTGGCTTGGAGGGTCAGACCTGAGTGACCCATGGCTTGGAGGGTCAGACCTGAGTGACCCGCGGCTGGGAGGGTCAGACATGAGTGACCCACGGCTTAGAGGGTCAAACTTGAGTGACCCGTGGTTTGGAGGATTAGACATGAGTGACTCACGGCTTAGAGGGTCAGACTTGGGTGACCCGCGGCTAGGAGGGTCAGACTTGAGTGACCCGCGGCTTGGAGGGTCATACTTGAGTGACCTGTGGCTTGGAGGGTTAGACATGAGTGACCCGCGGCTTGGAGGGTCAGACTTGAGTGACCCGCAGCTTGGAGGGTTAGATTTGAGTGACCCGCGGCTAGGAGGGTCAAACTTGAGTGACCCGCAATTTTTGATCTTTTCGGCCGCTGTCTTGGACTTTGGCCTACAAGTTTGATGCAATCTTGGTTGTTTCTTGGCTATGTCCTTCTTCTGCATCTTTTGTGCCTTTTACACAAGAATTCGTGCGTGCGCAAGCAGTGCACGGTGCTTCTGGATTCGCTCTTCAAGGGTTGAACGGATCCTTCTGACTTGGATCCATTCATTTGTTGAGGACTTGGAGGGTTGCTCATTCATCCGCTGTTGGGGCGCTCGACGCTCCTTGGATTTCAGATCTGCTTCGTAACGGATCCCGCCTACAGGCTCTAAAGATTTGGCGAATTAGCGCACGAGGCGTTGGCGCTGTCTTTGGTGAGCTCTCTTCGATAAAGTGGGTACGCCTCCAGCGGCTATCTCCTTGATTGAGGAGTCCAGATCTACAAATCCGGTCTCGTTAGAGGTCGAAGGGGCGTTGTAAGGTATGATTGCAGCAGCAACGGGGGCGTTGATCTTGATCCGCTTGCAAGAGGCGGAGGATCCGGAGGATGAGGACGACAGATACTCCTCGAACTTCTGTTGGTCGAACTCGTACTTGACCTCTTTTTCAACCGGGATCCGGATCCACGGTTGAGACAAGACAGCTTCGGCAGCGAAGCTGTTGGCTCCCACTATGGTCGCCAACGTGTTTGGGTCAAGAGTTGATATTTTCATTCTCTTCGAATCTATTACAACTTTGGTCGTTACAATAAACTCAAATAAATAAGAAAAGTAGATCTTTTTATAAGATCGACTTATACAATGAAAATGTAAAATAGTACAACTCTTGTCAAACAGTGCTGTAGGCAATAAAAATTGCTTTTATCCCTATCAGAGAAGTTCAGAACAAGACTGCTAAAACCTCATCCGAAAGAGCAAAAAGGGAGAAAACGCTGATATCTCTCAAACCGTAAGGAATTTGGCGAAACGGAGGCAGCAAACCCCCTTTGGAGGTTTGGTTGGCTCCGTCTCGTCGAGATAGTCGATTTTCATATATAATTCGTCAAATTCCGACTTACAGTTTAAAAGTTATGGCATATTCTTCGAAGCATGTTCAGTAGCTCGCCTAAAGGCTGAAGCTCGCCTGTAAAGGCTGAAGCTCGCCTGCAAAGAAGACCGTATGCAAGGATAGAGCTCGCCTAACAGCATTGAAGCTTGACTGAATGAGATTCGCCTGCACAGCTCGCCTGCACAGCTTCACCTGCACAGCCTCGCCTGCACATTGAACCAAGCTCGCCTGTAAGGGCTGAAGCTCGCCTACAAGATAGTCCCTCTGCAAGGATAGAGCTCGCCTAACAACATTGAAGCTCGCCTGAATGAGATTCGCCTGCACAGCTTCGCCTGCACAGCCTCGCCTGCACAGCTTCGCCTGTAAGGACTGAAGCTCGCCTGCAAGGAAGTCCGTCTGCAAGGATAGAGCTCGTCTAACATCATTGAAGCTCGCCTGAATGAGATTCGCATGTACAGCTCGCCTGCACAACTTCGCCTGCACAGCCTCGCCTGCATATTGAACTAAGCTCGCCTGAAGGCTTGAAGCTCGCCTGAAGACTGAAACTCGTCTGCTTGACCCAGGCTCGCCTGAAGGCCTAGTTCGCCCGATAGCTCGAAGCTTGCCTGTTTGGCCGACTCGCCAGCACGAAGATTCGAGCTCGCCTGAAGGCCAAGCTCGCTTGATAGCTTGCACCTCACCTGCGCGGACTAAGCTCGCCTAACAACTAGAAACCCGCCAGCATTGTCAGCTGCCCACTTGGAGTATGGTAACAGTCACGTCAGTGGTCAAATCCCACGAATCAAGGGAGAAAGCATGGCGCTCCTCACCTAGCAAGAATAGGGTGGCTGACAGGCCCCCTAAGTGGTCACATCCCACAGCTAGGACGGCTGGCTCCCTTACCCCTACTAGTGGTCAAATCCCACAAATCAAGGGGTGACCCATGCCATCCCTTGCCTATTTAAAGCCACTTTTAGCCAACATGAAAGAGGTTGATTGGCTGTTGCTAGATAATCTTCCAAAGGTTGAACCTTGGCTCATTTACTAAAGGCTCCCTCATTTGAAGAGACTCGTCTGAACTCTCAGACTTGAGGCTCTCAAGCTCATTGCAGACCCTTGCATAGTAGCTCTTTACAGACTCGTTTGAACTCCCAGACTTGAGGCTCTTAAGCTCTTTGCAAGCTAGTGCATGGTAGCTCTCTCTCCAAGCAGTCAGTCGACAAGCACGAGCTCCCGTTTGGCCTCGGGTATAGTCGAACTCGGCTAGCACGAGCTTCTACTGCGTACTGAAGCTCACCAGCAACCTCGGTCGAATCGTCCAAGGGAAGCAGACTCGGTGCGAGAACCGAGGGAGGCGTCCTATCGCTACCAAAGACCCCACGTTAAACAAGGAGGGTCTTCCCTCCGCTTCTATTGTAATTTCGATTCATTAGTTTGTAATAAGCTGTTCTTATCAATAAAACAAAATCCTTGTTTTGGGAGATCAAAATTCACATATACAAGCGGAACGGATATTTATCACCCGCTGCTTGCGTAGGATCTTCGCCTATGTTGGGGACGTTAATATCCGTGGTCCGTCACGGATCAGATCTAGTTGACAGAAAATTAACAGAGCTCCTACTTTACCAAGGAAGTATTCGTTTGAAGCATTGAAATCGACCAAGATAAATCAATAGCTCTTCTTGAGATTAAGACCAAGCCTAATCTCGAGGAACGGACGGACGAGGCTTCAGATCTCTCGAACTCTCCCTCTTTATACTAAAAAACTTCACCAAGATCAGTTAGCCTCCTCTGAAATTCGTGCTCCCTTGCTCTCCAACTCGGCAGCAACTCATCGTCTTGATAATAATTTACCCTCGTGAAATGAGCCCCTAGACCTATATTTATAGGCTTTGGTTGGGGGGTATTTGGATAAGAATGAGTGATTTGATCTTATCTTCAGTCAATAACAACCTAACCATATTTGTAGATGATATCTAGGCAGTTAGGAACCTCTGGAATAGAAGAAACCGATTGAAATAGCCTAAAAATGTAGATGATATCTAGGCAGGTCGGCCAGCGCCGTCTCGCACCGACACGGGTCCCCGCCTCAGCTGAACTCCTTGGTGCTTTTTTCAATTTTTTGGGACTTGTATTTTCTGTCGTTTTACGTATTTGCTCGTCCTGTTGACTTGTACATTTCATTAACTTTCTTTATACGCTCGTTTAGCTTCTTTATGACACTTGGAACTGACCGAGAAGGGTGGCAGGCACTTGGAGCTGATTGTCACACGCGGGCCGACTGACGTGCGCATTCGGTCACTTTGAGTTGACCAACGCGCGCATGCTGACTGACGTGCATGTGCTAACTAACGTGCGTAAGCTGACTGATGTTCGCAACGGCCAACTGGATAATCCTTCTTGACTCGGATGGTGACGTTCATCGTATTTTCATCGTCTCGAGCTACATGCAGACACCTATAGGTATTTTTAGACGCCTACAATTTTAACTTACTTTTTAATCATATTAGACTATGTTTTCACCACATTAATTAAAGTACTCTAAAATCATAGTAAGAATTGAGGATTGAATTTTGTACTCAACAATATTTCACATCCTTCTGATTAACGCAATCTCTATTGACCTCTTCTTGGTTTGTCGTCTTGTTGGAGTTAATCTATCGACAACCAGTGCCCTCCGGATCTTGTGATGAACAATTAGCAAGCAAGAAATCATAGCAAAATGAACAACTTGTAGGAAAGAATAAATAAAAGGAGAGAATACTAGATTTAACAAGGTTCGGCAAACGTGCCTACGTCCTCGGGAGTCACACCAGAAATTTTTTTAATTATTGAAGAATATTACAATGCCTATAAACGACTATCACTCTCTTTGAGATCTCTCTCTCAAAGTGTTCTCAAACCCTCTCTTTTTCGTGTACTAACTTTCAAAAGAACATTCAAGAATATATAAAACCCTAACTAGAAATAGATTCCCAAACTGACCAGGAACCGCTTTGACTTGATATCGGTTGACTGATACACTTACATCGGTCGACCGATAAGAGCTTTCAACCTATTCCGTGCATGTTGTCGATCGACTGATGGCACCTCATCAGTCGACTTACCAGAGAAGTTTCCAGGCCTGTTTCCTACAGTCGAATCAGTCGACTGATCCAAGCCTTTCGATCGACTGATTGGGGTTTTCTGCTACTGTTGATTTTGTTCCAGGTTTTGATCTACACACCTAAAATCAACAATCTCCTACTTAGAGACCAAACTTCAATTAACAAGCTCTTTTGAACTCTAGCCATCTTCGCAAGCACCTTCTCCTACTTGGAAAATTTCTTTTTTCAATCAATATCATCCTTGATGATCTCACCTGTCCTCCTAGTATGACTCTTCCCTTATTTCCTACGTATGAAGACCAATTGAGTTGCGCACAACTCTAGTTTCTTAATGGTCACTGCCTTTATCAACATATCTGTAGGATTTTGGCTCCCCAAAAATTTCTCCAATAGTAACTGTAGGCATCAAAAATTATCCACAGATTCCCGCATGTGGCTTGAGATAGAGAGAATATGATGAACATCACTATATGAGTCACAAAAACTTAATTAACCTCAATGAGCGCATGAATCAAGTCGACGAACCGTGTGAAGCAAATGAACTACAGAATAACAAAGATACGAACTGATCGGGAGCTATGCTTCACTTACAAAAAACGAAGCGCCTCTCGTATCCCATCTACTCCATGTATGATTCAACCATGGGCGCCTATAGATCTCCTCGTCAGATTTCATACACACTTTGAATCGTGCAATTCCGAGTTGGAATGATGAAGATACGGTGGAAACGGACGAGACGTACGAAATAATGCCTCGGGCCTTAGGGGAGACACCGCGAGTGTCTCGACCAAGGCCGAGACATCCCAAGTGTCTCGGCCAAGGCCGAGACACTCATGGTGTCTTGGCTAAGGCCAAGACACCCAAGGTGTCTCGGCTATGGCCGAGACACCCATGGTGCCTCGACCTTAGCCGAGGTGTCTCGGGCATGGTTGAGACACCCCAAGTGTCTCGATCGTGGCTGAGACACCGCGGGTGTTCGCAGATCCAAAAATACAGTTTGATCTATTTTGAACCAATTTTTTTGATCGTTAACTACCTGGATTTATTCTAACTGATCTAATGTTATCCTAGAACGTGATAAAGTAGTTATAACTGAAGATAAGAGTGAATCGACCATTCTTATCCGAAAACGAAGGTCCCGAAGCCTATAAATACAACCCAAGGGCATTCATTTGCATAGATCTAAAATTCTTGAGCCTTGGCAAAGACCAAGCTGAATCAGAGACTGAGGAGCACGAATTTCAGAGAGGTGGAGGAGATCGGATCAAGTTCTTCGACATAAGGAAGAAAAGTTCGTCAGATCCATAGTCCGGTTCCTTCCCTTGAGATCGTACCTAGCTATGATCTCGAGAAGAGTGGTTATCTCGCTATTGCCAAGATAATTACTTCAGTTTCTTGATTCCTTCACGAATCAACAAAACTCCAGATTGATCTGATCACTTGGTAGTCTACGGATATTAACGTCCCCAGCACAGGTAAAGATCCAACGCAAGCAGCGAGTGATAAACGTCTGTTGCGTTTGTTTGAGAAGAGTTGTAATTTTCATTTTTATTGTGTAAGAGACTTATAAAAAGATTGTCTTTTTTGGTTGTTTTCATTGTAACAACTGAAGTTGTAATGAATACATTAATAAAAACATCAACTTCCACCCAAACAAGCTGACGACCACAGTAGAATTTTGGCTACACAAAAATTTCTCCAATAGTAACTTATCATCCTCTATCAGCAAGCGTATGAAGTGGTAACGCACGTCGATATGCTTCGCTATGACATGATAAACTGGATTCTTCACAAGGTGTATCGCACTCTAGCTATCACAATAAAGAACTTCATTCTCTCGTTTCAGACCTAACTCTTTCAGACATCTAGTCAACCTAATCATCTCCTTGCTAGCCCCAGTCACCGCGACATATTCTGCCTCAATCGTGGACAACATTACTATATTCTGTAAATGTGAGACTCAGCTCATTACTATCGACCCTAAGGTAAAAACATACCTTATGGTACTTCGCCTTGTATCATAATCACCGACAAAGTCTGCATCCACATATCCCTGCAGTATCAATTCCTTTCTCCTAAAACACAATGGCATATATGTAGTCCCTCTCAAGTATCTTAGTATCCACTTCACGGCTTCCCAATGCTGCTTATTTGGATTGCTAGCAAACCTGCTCACAACTCTCACTACATAGATGATATCCGGCCTCGTGCAAACCATCACATACATAAGAGTACCAATGGCTGATGAGTATAACACTCTGGTCATGAACACCTTCTCTGCATTCTTGTTGGGTGATTGCTTCTCAGATAACCTGAACTGACTTCTAAGGGGCGTGCTAACGGCCTTTGCATTCTGCATGTTGAATCTCTAAAGTACCTTCTCAATGTATTCAGTCTGACTCAACTTTAACGTCCCTTTAGCCATATCCCAACTGATTCGCATCCTAAGAATTTGCTTGGCTGCACCCAAATCCTTCATAGCAAACTCCTTTGCCAATTACTTCCTCAACTTATTTATCTCTTGTAAACATGACCCTGCTACTAACATGCCATCTACATACAATAATAACATGATATAGCTAGACTCAAACCTCTTGAAGTAGCAGCAATGGTCTGAATTGCACCTTCCATAGTCATTGTTCTGCATGAAGTTATCAAACTTTTTGTACTATTGTCTTAGAGCCAGTTTCAAACCGTATAAGCTCTTCTTGAGCCTGCATACCTTCTCTTCCTTTTCTTCCTCTATGAAGCTAACATGTTGCTTCATATAGATTTCTTCATTCAAGTCACTATATAGAAAGACAGTCTTCATATCCAACTGCTCAAGATAGCGATTTCAGCAGCTACTAAGCTCAACACCACTCTGATAGTTGTAAGCTTCACAACGGGGGAAAATATCTCTGTATAATCCACTCCTTCCCTCTATTAGAATTATTTCACAACTAATCTGCCATTGTATCTTTTATTACAATCACTCTCCTGCTTGACCCGATAGACCCACTTATTATGTAAGGCTTTCTTGTTCGTAAGAAGTTGGGCTAACTCCCATGTCTCATTCGAGTGGAGAGAATCCATCTCTTCTTACATCGTTTGCTCCCACTACTGAGATTCACTAACTTGCATAGTCTCCTTATAGAATTCTGGTTCTCCACTGTCTGTCAAAAGTAAGCAATCAAGTGATGAAAGATATCTGGGATTTAGTTTGGGTACTATAGATGACCTCCTAAGCTCCTCACCCTGGGTATTAGCCTCTGCGCCTGGAGTCTCCTTCGTTTTTGGTCAGAACTAACATTGTCTCTCCTACTTAATGTTCCTCTAAATCCATATACTCAGATATACCTACATCTTTAGTGCTGCTCCCACTTCTTTGGCTATCATTATCATTGTCCTTGTCCTTGTACATCACCTCTTACTCCTGATGATTTTCCTATTTTTATCATCACACAGACGATATCTGAACTCATCAATGCCATATCTAATGAATGTACACTTCTGTAACTTAGCTTCTAGCTTATCCCTGATATGATCACTGATATGAACATATGCCATACAGCCAAAGACTCTCAAGTGTGAGAGATTTACTTTCCTGCCACTCCAGACCTCTTCTGGAATCCCAAAGTCTAATGGAACTGAAGGCCCATGATTTATCAAGTAAGCTGCTGTATGCATCGCGTCCGCCTAAAACATCTTAGGTATACCTGCATGTAGACACATGCTCCTCGCACGCTCTGTTAGCGTTCTGTTCATCCTCTCTGCAACACCATTCTATTACAGTGTTCGTAGAGTAGTCCTTTCTAAATGAGTCCTATTCAGACCACAAAACTTCTTGAACTCCTCCAACTCATACTCTCCATCATTGTTCGATCTCAGACACTTCACCTTCAGATCCATCTTATTCTCTAACATGACTTTCCACTTCTTATAGATTCCAAACACATCTGACTTGTGCTTCATGAAGTATACCTACACATTCCTCGAGTGATCATCGATAAAGGTGACATAGTATGCCGAACCGCCAAGAGAAGACACACTAGCTGGATCCCTCATACATCTGTATGAATAAGCTCTAGCTTGTGATATTTACGTGGTCTTCCACTCTTTTGAAAGCTGACCCTTTTCTGCTTCCCGAGGATGCAATCTTCACAAACACCAACTTCTACTGAATCGATGCCGAGTAGCTTTTCCTGTGAGTGTAGAATCTTCATACATTTCTGACTCATATGTCCTAACCTATTGTGCCATAGATCTGCACTTTCCTTGCCAGCTGCAATTGCGAGGGTGTCACTCACATGTGAAGTTAAATAGAGAGTTCTGATTTTATTACCGCGAGCAACCACCATAGTACCATTGGAGATCTTCCATGAATCCCTGGTAAATATCGAAACATAGCTTTCCGCTCCAAGCTGGCTGACTGAAACAAGATTCTTTTTCAGTTTCGGTACATGTCTAACATTCTTCAGAGACCACTTAAAACCCTTCATCTGAATCTGCACATCATCTCTTCCCACAATACTACAAGGCTCGTTATCCCACAAGTACACTTTTCCAAAGTCTCCTGCTACATAATTCTGAAGAAGCTTCCTATTAGTAGTAGCATGGAATACGGCTCCTGAATCAATAACCCATGATTGATGTTACTATCCATAGTAAGGATTGTAGGCTGTCAAAAAATCACAATAGATAGCTGATCCCCATCAAAACACCGATGATAGAAGTTATAATCTGACGACTTTCAGAAGGTTACAATTTAAAAACTTTCACATAGACTGATGAATGTTATAATCTGACGACCTTCACAACAACTGATGAAAGCTCTAATTCAACAGCCTTCACAATCAACATCGGGAGTTACAAATTGACGACTCTCATATTATCAAGAGCTAAATGTAAGGATTACAATCTGACGATCCTCACAAAAGTTCAAAAAAAAAAGATTATAATTGACAATCTCTTCAACGCGAATGTCGCGTTTGACCATTTCAAATCCTTGAAACGGTCCTCCACTTAATAGGGCAACTAACCTCCATTATGGAGCTAATTAAGGGGGATAGTTATACCCCTTAAACTCCTACAAATAGGTGGTTTTCACAGCAAAATCGGGCTGGTGGTAGATGGCTAGACGAAATTAAAAGAAAGAGAGAACAAGAGAGGAGAAGAAAAGTCAGATTTGCGCAGTTGTGATCGGCGTGACGATCGGACCCTCATCCGTGGTCCGATCAATGTGAAATTTGGAGGGCAGCTTCTACACTCGTCTTTAATAATTCTGAACGGTAGAGATTTCTTTCTATCGGTTAGATTTGGAGATATGAAGGTTTTACCGAAGCTGGTCGTTCCAGGAGTGCAGAGAAAAGTCAGATTTGCGCAGTTGTGATCGGCGTGACGATCGGACCCTCATCCATGGTCCGATCGATGTGAAATTTGAATAGTAGCTACTACACTCGTCGTTCCTAATTATGAACGGTGGAGATTGGTTTTTATCGGTTAGATTTGGAGATATGAAGATTTTACCGAAGCTAATTGTTCCAGGAGCGCAGAGAAAAGTCACTTTTGCACAGCAGTGATCGGCGTGATGATCGGACCCTCATCCGTGGTCTGATCGACGTGAAACTTGGAGGGTAGCTACTACACTCGTGGTTACTAATTCTGAACGGTGGATCTTGATTTCTATCGGTTGGATTTGAAGATATAAAGGTTTTACCAAACCTATAAAGGACTGGCGGAGCTTTTTTGAGATCGGCCGAAGAGAGAAAGAGATCAGCTACTGAAGGTTGATCGGTTTTTAGCAGGAAAAACCGCATAGGGTTGAGGTGAGCTGGCATCAAAACCGCTCAAGGTCAACAAAGCTCAGCAGTTCAACAACACGAAGGAGATCTTTTGAAGATCAAGGAACTGATCAACGATCAGTTAATCAAATCCCAAAGGATCTGTTCGTCAACGTCATAATACACTTGGCAATTAACCGAATTTTCGGTTCCAACAACTCTTTCACAGAGTTTACACTCGTTAAGAGTTCTAAACCGAAGTCATCAAGCACTTCAATTGTTCCAGTGAAGAAGGACGGTCGGATCGTCAACGGAGAGCAAGTTCGACGCGATCAATCGAAGGAGGCACTCCACCGCTACCAAGAAGAACCCAGTTTTAAACAAAGGGGAGAATCAAATTCATTCTCCTCTCTTTTGTAATCGGAATCCAAACTGTAATTGATTTTGAGAGAATACAAGTCAAATTTTCTTTCATTGTCTTTTTACTGTAAATTTCCAACAAACAAAAGATGGCGACTCTGCTGGGGATTAGCTTCTCTGACGAGGAAGTGGTGGCGCAATCCGACGTTCACCTTACTGGAACCACTGTCGAAACTCTCGTCGTAGAGTTCGACCAAGCCAAGTATGAGGAGGTCCTCTCCTCTGGGTCCCTTAGCCCAAAAGCTAGGCGTGATACCCACAAGACCTCTATGCCAAAGAAAGCCCTCTCATTTGGCCAAGACCTAAAACTCGCTCTGCGAGTTGAAGATTCCTCCCCCGTATCACTACGGCAAATAATAGGTCAAAAGAGACCTATGTCGGAGGAAAATCCAACCAACGCCGACGATGCCGCGGCCAAGGCCTTGAAACAGGCCAAGAAAAATGATGCTCGACGAAGGAGAAGATCCTTATGGCGAGCATACTTGCGGAACAGCCAAGCTACTGCCCAACGCAAAAATTGCGTTTCTGAGCCTGTGCCCGAACTGTACGTTTCTGCTCCAGAACGCACACTTCGTGGCAATGAACCCGACTATGAGCCTCGGGTTATTCAACTCAAACGCGACCCTCAGTGGCGCGTTGTTCAACATAGACGCACACCTCAAAAGTGTGTCCCAAAACGTGACCTCCAAAGGCACGTTCAATCATTCAAACGCACGCCACAACCGTGCGTTCATTCAAAACAAGACCCTCAAGGGTCTGTTCAAACAACCAAACGCACACCACAAGTGTGCGTTCAATCAAAACCCGACCCTCAGGGGTCTGGGTCATCAAACAAACGCACGCCACAAGTGTGCGTTCAATCAAAACCCGACTCTCAGGGGTCTGGGTTATCAACCAAACGCACATCACAAGTGTGCGTTCAAACAAAGAACGACCCTCAGGGGTCTGTTTCAATATCAAAACGCACACATCAAATGTGCGTTCAAACAAAACAAGACCCGCAGGGGTCTATTTCAACATCAAAACGCACACCACAAGTGTGCGTTCAATCAGGACAAGATCCACAAGGATCTAGTCCATCAGTCAAACACAGGCCTCGGCCTCGTGTTTATAAACCTAAACGCGACTCTCGTGTTTCTTCTCAAGAACATGACACGGTCCGTCAGGTTCAAAAGGGACAACATGGATTTGAGATTCATGTTCAACCCATCCAAGGGCAGGGGGTTCCATCCCCACCTTCACAAGATCTTCCCCAGGTCTCCGATTTGCGAGAATTACTGTCAAGAGGAAGGCCAACACAGCAAGTGACTCACTCATGCCAATGTGAGCGGCTCATATCTGCTATCCTCTCCGAATGCAGCTGTTGCTCACCGACGCCTAGGCAATCGGTGTTTAATAGGTTGACGAATGTCGCTAGACCTGCTAAACGACAGCGTCGCTATAAAAAGAAGACCTCTGAAATCGAATATCCCGAGGTCACCATCAACATGATCGGTAGAGGAAAAGCCTCACGTTCCGATTCTGACGAGTCACAAAGAAGTAATTCCCCAACTGTTAGGGAAATTTGTGATCAGTTCGAAGGAGTATATAAGCATACTCGGACCCGGACAGGAGCTATTCGCCCGGTTGACTATCAAAAGTTGGCCAGAGGAATTACAACAAGTGATGAGCATTCGGCAATAGCCGAATCTCAATCTTCGAGCTCGGTCGGACCACAAGAAGTATCTGCTTACATGGCGGGAAATCCTGAGGACATAGCCAAGAGAGTGAACGAACACCAGGTCATGCTCCAGGCGCAACAGGAGACACTTCTCCAATTGAAGGACATGATGGCCCAACTTATTGCTGAAAAAGGCCACAAACCCGAATCTTCCCGGAGGACAACCTCAAAAGGGAAACAGAAAGCGACCGAGCATTCGGATCGTGAGACTCTCAACTTGGGATCCTCTTCTGAAGGTGAAAAGGAGGTGGAAAAAGGACTGTATCCTCAATCCACTAAAATGGATGAACTGGAAGCTCGCCTCAATGCAATCGCCAACAGGAGTGA
>NC_033798.1:66400719-66409255 GCF_001876935.1 Asparagus officinalis | reverse complement strand
AAAGAGAAGATACCGATAATCGTGGTGTAAAACATCATCAAAAACATAAGGGCTAACAATCTCCCCCCTTTTTGATGAATGACAACCAACCATTGATATAAGCAGCACAAAATAAGATAGCTATAATACGGTGCTCCCCCTATCATGAGCTCCCCTAAATATATGCAGACAAATGAGGAGATTTCTCTCCCCCTTTGTCAGCCTATCAAAATGGGGTAGAGAAATACATGCAAGAATACAACTAGTCAAGCAAAGCAAACTAAGTGACTTCAACATAGTGCACTAACCGCTCAAAACCATTTCTTATGCGACAAAAAATCAATCCTCTCCAAGAGCTTAGTGAATATATCGCGCCTAGTTGAGATTTCCGAGTGTCACAAATACTAGGCAGAATACACTCTGTCTCTCTACAGATGATCGCCGTAAGAAATGATGGGTCACGATCAATGGTGCTTAGTTACTAAGAATGCAAAACGGAATTTTTGAAATATTTAATGGCACTTGGTGTTATCTACAAAAGATGTCTTAATATTTTTGAAATTCAATATCATAGCACTTAAAACTTTGTTTCATCATAAAACTTGCGGCACAACATAGGCCGCTCCCCCAAAACGCAAACAAAGACGATGTACCATTGCCGAGCTTTTCGCCGGTAGGTGGATGAAACAATGCAACAACATTCTTGTTCTTGACACAAGAATTTATAAGTTAATCCTAAGAATTGCATGTTCTACTAGTACTACTTGCGATCTACCTTACATCGCGCAAAAGTCGGCGCATCGACAAAAACCATATAAATCAAAAGTGCGTGGCTGTTTGGATAAAATAAACCAAGGTTTAGAAAGTGCATTAACATATTTAATGATCCTTTTAACCGCAATTCCAATGAGATGCTTTAGGAGAACGAGCTTGAAACGTGCACAACAGCATGACACTAAACATCGATGTCGGATCTATAGCGGTGAATAGAGAAGGCTACCTATCATACCTGTAACAGTTTTGGTCCACATCTCACCACTGGCTCATGCCGGCATCAAGCTGTAACACTAGTACTCCCATCGGAGGTAGCCCCAGGCATGCTTAAGAATTCTCCACTTAAATTTCTTCATAATTTCCTTCGCATACTTGCTGTTGAGCGAAAATGAAGATCCATCCGTAGTTGCTTGACTTGTACCGAGAAAGAATGTAAGCTGCTCCCATCATACTCATAACTCAAAATATCATGCATCAACTTAGAAAATTCCTTGCACAAAGATTCATTAGTAGCACCGAAAATAATATCATCAACATATATTGAACTAGGATGAAATCATTTTTCGCTTTTTCTTACAAAAAGAGTGATTATCATCTGTTCTTAGAAAGCCATTTTCATAAGAAAAATAAGAAAGGCAAGCCATCACCAAGCCTAGGGCTTGTTTCAACGCCATATAAACGCTTTTTGTCACCCCGTAAACATGATAGGAAAACAATGGATCTATAAACCGGGGGGATTGCTCAACATAACACCGTTCCTCTCACATGAAACGATTTAAGCAATGCAACGCTTTTATTAACATCCCGATAGCTATGAGAATAATTTGAAATTTTTAAAAACTAGCAAATGCAAAAACAACCTAATAGATTCCAAGATTGCAACCGGTGCAAAGTTTCATCAATAGTCCTATGCCCTCCCTCTTGCTTGTATCCTTGGGCGAACGCAACGTGCCTTATTTTATCTACAATGCCATCATCAGTTGTTCTAAAAACCATTTTGTACCAATAACACCTAGCTACTTGCTTAGGATCTAAGGACTCAGCTTCACAACTGTCATTCTTTGAAAATTGCTTTAATTCTTCATGCATATCAAAAACAGCAATAGAGCCTGATCAAATTCATCATTTAAAGGCATCAATTAACCATTTTTAGGTTCTAGTTGAGATAAGAAATGCTATACGTTACACATTCACTCAAGGCTTTGTGAGCGAGTTTACTAACTCCTTTTTGAAGGGCATCCTAATATTTTGTTCCTTGGATATTTGATGTGAATTTCCAAAGCTTTAGGGTGTTCGAACTTGATCTTGGCGTTTATGGCTATCCACATCCTTTTGAACTTCTATAGAAGGAGTGTCATTGATTTCCAACGAGAAAAAAACGAAAATAAAATCCAACCTCCTCAATATCATTCATCATCATCTTTCCTAGGCAACACAACTTGAGAGCCAACATAGTCTCCAATCGCCAAAAGTAACGTTTATAGACTCTTCCTCACAACGAGATTCGTTTATTGAAGACGCCTATAAGCCTTACTTTCGAGGTGATAACTAAGAAAATACCAACATCAATTTTGGAATCAAATTTATGCATGGTGATCCATTTTGTAATTTAAGATAAAAACATTTTGCAACCAAAAACACGAAAATAAACGCAATGAAAGGAGTTTTTCCATGATGAAAGATTCATAAAGGGGTTTTCTTAAGCCTTGTCTAATCAAACACGATTTAGAACATGGCAAGCCCGTATTGAACGGCTTCCCGCGCCAACAATATTTGGCAAATCAAAAGAAATTAAGTCATAGTGCGTCCATCTAACTTGTAATGGTGCGATTTTTCCGGCGTTTAACAACACCATTCTTGTTGTGTGTTCTAGGAGCGGAAAACATAATGAGTTATCCATGATGAGCACACAAAATCAATAGAAAAAATCATTTGAAAATTCAGCCACCATGATCACTTCTTATCTTAACAACTTCAATCTTTTTCATTTTTCAATTCTTTTAATATGAATTTGTAAATTCTTCAAACATCATTTTTCTTAAGGCGAAGAAAATATTGTCCATGTAAAACGAAGAAAAATCATCAATAATCAAAAACATAGTGTTTGCCTCCAAGAGAGGTACACGCAGTAGGACCAATAATCAAGATGAAGTAATTGCCAAATGTTTAGAAAGTTGAAACGTCATGAATGGATTGTGAAAGACAAGATTTCGTTTGTTTTACCTTCTGGCAAAAATCCACAAGTTGTATCTTTTCCTCGAAGTGTCAGTTATGTAGCCCTTTCCACAAAATTTCTTCTTAACAATTTTGATATTAACTCATATTTGCATGTCCAAGTCTCCTGTGCCAAATCCAAGGGTTTTCATCAATAGCCGCAAGACACCTCAACATCTTGGTTAACTAACTCATTCATCTGTCTATCTCAAAAATTAATAAACATTAGAACTTTTGCGATTTTGCAATAAAAACATATTTCCATCGCATATAATAGATGCTTTATCCGGTTTAAAGGAAAATATCAAAACCTTTATCACTTCAATTTGGCTAATGCTAAGAAGATTATGATTCAAACCACTACTAAATAATATCTCAATTGTGGGTGGGGTTTCTTACCAATAACCGCGATAGCCAATGATTTTAACATTTCTCTCTCACCACCACGAAGGAGACATTGCTGCCTTCATCCTTAGATAGGGTTGCAAATAAACTCTTTGTTTGCCCGTCATATGATGCTGAGCATATCCACTATCAAGTACACCATCTCTTACGTCGTTTGCCGTGACGTTCCTACAAAAGAAGAAGATGAAAGGTGTAGTAGCTTTAGGTACACCATGCTGTTGGTCCTTGGTGGTTAGTTAGTGTTGGTAACCTTTGGTACCCATATCAAAACATAGAAATGCTTCATTGTCTTTATTCTAAATGAGTAGAAATGTGTCGCAATGTCTGGCATACAATAGGTTGGCATACAAAATTTCTTTTGTGTGTACGAATGTTGGAACTATGAAACCGCTATTTCTACCATGGTGATTGTAGTTGTCATAAGGTCATCGAGTGGGTCTAGTTCTACAACCCTCATTTCTAATTTTCCGAAGAATCTTTGTCTTAATTGCTTGTTCTCGAAATCGAGATGCTCCCTAACAATTCATCTTTAGAGCAAGAGAGGTTGTTAGTTGCTCTAGCTTAATATCCCACAAGAGGTATGGCAATTTTTTGAAAGAAGAGTATTCTTTAGACATTCTTTTAAATTCAAAGTTCACTCTTCTAATGCCATAGCTATGTTCACACAGTTGCATAATTAGAAAGATTCACTTTCGGCCTCGGATATTATCTCTTGTTTCATTTGCCATGAACAAACATTTGGTCATGAAGAGCAAATTTGGCTCCTTCTTCATCACTATCCGAGTCACTTGGTTCGGATTCTTCCATCGGCATACATGCTTTTCTTTTTGTACTTTATGTACTTTTCCTTGAGCTTCGGGGCAATGCTCTTAGCGATGTGACCCGGTTTCGTTGCATTCACAAGCATTTTCCTACACGAGATGAAAACCTTGTTGTTAGATCGGGGATTGAATTTTTTGTTCATTTTGATAAGTCTAGAGATTCTTCTAGAGAGATGACCACTTCTCTAGAAAAATCAAGGTTGCACTCTGACGACGACTGAAGTATGAGTTGTCACTAGCTCCCTTGGAGAGCTATGGTGCTTCAATTTTGGTGACTGGCGGTCTCAACTTCGCGTGATGACACTTCCTCCTTTTGCTTCCCCTTGAGCTTCTTCTCATGCCACTTTGGAGCTTTCCGATGAGGCTATCAAGAGTAAGGTAAGTGAGTCATGAGCTTTCCTCAATGGCGCGTAGCCTTGGGTCCCATGTCGGGGTCAAGGACGAAGTATCTTGTAATTCATCATCTTGAATGATAATTGCTTATCTAGACCATGTAATTCATTGATGATATTAGTAAAACGAGAAAACGATAGCATCAAATGGATTCAATTTGGAGCCATTTTAAATAGACTCATAATCATGGGCATAAGTCCATAATCTTATATTCCTTAACTGAGGGGGTTCCTTCATGTGTGACCCCATAATTTTCCCAAATTTTCGTATGGCGGTTTGCACACGGGTGGAAACTCTATTATATTCATTAGGGGAAAGACCACAAATTAAGGCGTTCATAGCCTTTAGCGTTGAGATTAGCTAGGTGCCTTCTCCGCATCGGTCATGTTCGCCGACTTTGGACTTTTCTTCATATTTCTCTCTATGAGCTCTAGAATGTCAAGGTCTATACAACGAAGGTAAATTCTCGATCTATCTCGCTTTGCCATAAGCAAAATTAGTGCCGGTGAAGAGAGGTGGCCTAGTTGTTGGATTTGTCCTTCTACGCAATATGCTATATTCAAAGAATCACTCCTTAGATCTTTTCTCTAAGGTTGTTAAAGCCAAAAACTATATAGAGACAAAGCTTCTAATAAATAATTGAAGGACCTAGAAGGGGGGGTGATTAGGGTCAGAGGCTCCTAATATGCAATTAATAATTTCAGTACAAACAAAGCACAGTAACTAGAAGTTTGGGTTTTTTAAAACAATAATAAAGAAAGAGAATAAAGTTAGGAATCGTTATCCCTTGACGCGCGATGTGTTAACAGAGGTTCGCCCGCTGACCTATACGTCCCCCTCCGCCACTCTGCGAGGAGAAATCCACTAACACATCCGGTTTGGAAGCCGGAACTTCGTCTACACAACGATCCACAAGATCCTCTCTTCTCAGCTAAACACCGTTGATCTCACAATACACTCGACCTCACAGTCGTCTCACAAGATCTCACTCACAGCCAGAAGATAAATGCAAGACACTCTCTTTAAGCATAAAGCCCCTATAGCAAAGAGAGAGTACTGAAGCTGGAAAAGTGAAAACACACACAAGAACTCAGAAGACAAATTAGATATGAAAATTTCTCAGGAAGATAACAGGAAGCTGTCTGGTTCTCTTCAAACGTTAGGGCTACTAGGAGATAGAAGGCAGGCTTTGGGGGTTTTTATAAAAGAGTTTGAATCAAAAAACAAAAACCCAATTTGCCTATTTAGGAAGATAATCTACGTTTGCAGGTTGTGACTCAACGACTGTGCGCGATCCTAATAAGTGAAAGCACAGGAGTCGAGGCGAGAAACGACCGTTTAAAAAAAATCGCGGGCTGACCAAATCGGTTGAGCCGAAGAAATAATCGGTCGACCGAAAATAGCCGTCGGTCGACGATCCGAAAAATTCGTCGACCGCGGGCAGCTAAAGAAATTTGGAATACTCAAGGCCAGAGGCCTCGTCGGTCGTACGGAACGGTCGACCAATAAATTAAAATTCGCGACCGTATCGTCGACCGGACGACAATTGGAAGATACTAAGGAAAGGTCATAGGATCGGTCGACGGGCCGGTCGACCGATTTTCTGAATATTTTCCAACGAAATACAGATTTTTGACCAACTTTGATTGAAATATTTGCAAAATCTTCATTGACTCTGAAATTCTGAAACTTTGTAAAATGTTTTTAATACTAAAAACTAGTTTTGAAAAAGAATTATTGGCAGACATAGGTAACTCAATACTTTGAAATATGTTTTGTGAAAACCGCTAAAGACACAAGTCTAAAAAACGTGTGTGGATCCCAATAGGCTTCAAGTACTCAGTAACTCTTTGCCTATATTCTAGCACTATGAGAGAAAAAACAAAAGAAAGCTAATATCTCATATTGAAAGCATCTTGAGGCTTTGATATAGCTTGAATACGGATGAAGCTTTTATATGACTTTGTTGTTCTTGAATAACGTTGCTTCATCTTTTGGCTCTCCTGACCTCCTTAGATGTCTCGTTAGCGTATATTCGCATCCATCTCCGTTTAATGGCACTAAAAGAGCTGACAAATGATTTACTATATTTACACTCAATAAGCCATTAGTACCGATAATGGTGGTTGTAAGAACATCATCAAAACATAAGGGCTAACAAGAAGGTTAGAGCTTTATCCCTTACCTTAGTCAACTGCTTCCACATCCACAAGTCACCATGTCTTGTATTTACATTCCAAATGTCCCTCTGCTTTAAGTATGTGCCATGAACCCATTTGATCCATAACAACTCCTTATTAATATGTATGTACCATATACTCCTCAAAGCAGATGCAGCATTCCATACAGGGGCTAAAAACACCCCCAAACCCCTTGCTCCCTCCTCAGGCATACTGTCTTCCATGAAATTAGAGGCGACCTGAATCCTCGGCATGATTTACCCCACAAAAACTTTCTGCATAACTCATCTATTCTGTGAAGGACATTGGTTGGAAGAATAAAATTTGATGTTCAGAATATTTGGATTCCAAGAATCACACTCTTAATAACTTGTAGCCTCCCAGCATAAGAGAGGTTTCTATGCTTCATCTAGATATTGAATTGGTTTTTAATTTTCATAAATAGAGGCAAACAGTCCATAAAGGATAGCCTCTTAGATGACAGTGGAACACCCAAGTATTTGAAAGGCATAGCTCCCTCATTGAATCCTAGGAGGTAGTTAATTGAGGACTTAACTGGTTCATCCACACCCCCATAGAAAATAAAACATTTCTCAGAATTTGCCTCAAGACTAGAATTAGCACTAAACTCTTTAACACTATTATATAACTTTTGCACAGAGTAATGATCACCTTTTGAGAACAGTAGAAGGTCATCTGCAAATATGAGGTGAGTAATCTTTAGTTTTCCACACTTTGGATGGAATTTAATAGCATGTCATTCTCTAGAAGACACAACTTCCTTAAGAGATATTCCATTCCAAGAATGAAGAGGTAAGGAGAGAGAGGATCTCCTTGTCTCAAGCCACGCTCACCCTTGAAATAACCATGGAGAGATCCATTTAGAGAGATTGAATACCTTGGAGAAGTGATACAAGCCAAAATCCATTTGATCATGATATCAAGAAAACCCAGACCATGAAGCAAATCTGACAGGAAACTCCAGCTAATTGTATCAAATGCCTTTCTAATATCAATATTTATCATGACCCTTAGAGAAATGTATTTCATGTTATAGCTCTCCACCAATTCATGAGCAAGCATGATATTACTTAAAATTTTACTCTGTTTGACAAAAGCACTTTGTGCATCATTCACTAGATATCCCATGACTGACTTCAATCTATTTACCAGCATTTTAGAGATGAATTTATATAGACAATTACAACATGAGATAGGTCTAAAGTCAGATGGGGTTTTTAGGCATTTCATTTTGGGAATAAGTGAGATAGAGGTAGAATTCACCATACCCAGCAGCTTACCATTCTTAAAAAACTCTTCAATAGCTAAAGTGATCTCCTCACCAACAACAGACCATGAAGATTTAAAAAATGTCATACTGTAACCATCAGGGCTAGGGACCTTATTTTCAAAAATAGAGAAGATTGCTGATTTTATTTTCTCCTTTGTAACGGGAGAAGATAAAAAACTAGCCAGAGAAGCAAATATGCAAGGACCTGGTTTTATGATGTCCCTGTTTGGAGGTATTGTATCCACTGCTATACCCATGAGATTCCTGTAGTATGTAACAAATTCATTTACAATTTCTTCCCCATCAGTGATCTTTTCTCCCATATTATTATATAACACAGCCACTCTATTGTTGTGCTTGTTTGATTTGACTATGGCATGAAAGAAGATTAGGCTCCTGTCACCTTGTAAACTCCAAGCAATCCTTGGCTTTCTGTTGAAAAAAAGATAATTCACAGTCAAGAAGTTTGTTATATGAAG
>NC_033798.1:66380064-66400709 GCF_001876935.1 Asparagus officinalis | reverse complement strand
TAGGGCAATGAGGACAGGATTAAGAGGATGAGCTTGAAGCTCCTTTTGAGCATCCTCTAGAGCCATTTTAACCTTTTGAACTTGCTCACTTATATTATAAAAGTGCTTTTTGTTTAAAGCCTTCAAAGATTCCCTCAACATCTTGAGTTTTTTACAAACTGAAAACATTTTGTACCCTCCAATAGCTTCTTTCCAGGTATCTGAAACTATGGGGAGAAAGTAGGATGCTTAATCCATATTTTAAAAAATTTAAAAGGTTTTTTCCCTTGCATACAGTCTTCATAGATAGAGATTAGGCCAAGAGAATGGTTTGAGAAACTTGGAAGAAGGAATTCAGCATGACTTGCATTATGAATATTGAACCATGTGTCATTAACAAGAGCTCTATCAAGCCTACTCCAAACTCTAGTATCAGATTCTTGTTTATTGTTCCAAGTAAAGAAACATCCCACAATTTTTAAATGAGAGAGCATGCAATCCTCAATGAAGTTTCTGAAATCTCTAGTATCAGCTTCAGACAAAACTGATCCCCCAATTTTTTCATCACTACTAATCATAATATTAAAATCTCCACATAGGAGCCATGGTGAATTCCCTATGCTTTGATGTATCTGAGTAAGTTCCGACCAAAGATTTTTCCTAGCCTCTATTTGGTTATATCCATATATTGAAGATATGACATAGTTTAATCTCCCATCAACTGATTTTACTGTGCATGAGATGTGTTGATCACTAGACATTAATGTTTGAATCCCCAAAATATCAGGGTCCCACAATACTAGAATCATGGCTTTACCAGAGTTCCTAGCATTTGATATCTAATTCCACTTATTTACAATTTTTTTGGTGGCAGCTAGTAACAATGTATCCTTTATTTTGGTTTCAAGTAAAGTAATAAAAGAGGATTTATATTGAAACAAGTATTGCTTGACCAAATACTATTTAGAGGACTTATTTAATCCTCTAACATTCCAAAATGTCAAATTCATTTTATTAGTTTTGATCCCCTCTACTAATTGTAGAATGTTCAAATTCTTCTGATAAATCTAAGGGGAAAAAAGAATTTGCTGGAGAAACCTTTTTTTTTTACCCTTAACCAGTAACCAAGGTTTATTGACATTACCAGCACCTCCAGATCTATGAACAAAATGAGGAGATATTATCTTTGTTGCTTTTGTAGGAATTGAATCATTTAAATCCTTTGAGGCTGATTCCTGAACGTGCACAACATGCACAGGTTGAAGCATGTTGGCAGATAGATGCCCTGAAACATGATTAGGACTACTACAATTAGTTATATCAACTGAAGGGAGCTCCTGCGGCAGATAGATGCCCTGAAACATGATTAGGACTACTACAATTAGTTATATCAACTGAAGGGAGCTCCTGCACATGTGCAACATGCACAGGGATCTGAACTACTACTACAATTAGTTATATCAACTGAAGGGAGCTCCTGCACATGTGCAACATGCACAGGGATCTGAACTAAGATTTTGCCTTCATTCACTTGACCAGTGTATTCATTATGGTTTTGCATCATTGGAGTCTGAGATGTACTACTTCCATTTCCATAATTACCATACGTACTCACCTGCTTATGTGCAACATGCACAGGTAACACCAGGCTACTCTCCTGATTATGTGTAACCTGTACAGGTAGCACAGAAACAGTTGTTTCAACTCTTTTATTTCCAGTCTTAGGAATCTTATCCTTCAAAACCTCTATATTTTTTCCTTTAGCATCATTTCTAATATTTTGTTTAGGTATCAATTTTTGAACCCTTGGTTGCCTCCTACACAAATTTGTGTCAGGACCTATTTGTTTGCAATAGTCACACCATTTTGATTTGAAATCATAGTTAACTCTTTGAATAAATTTTGCACCATTTCCTTGAATAGTAATATGATCAGGAAGAGGAGCAGGCAAAGTCACCTCTACAAAAACTCTAGCATATGCAAGCATCTGCCTGCTTACAGTAAGTTTGTCAGTAGTAATTGGTCTTCCAGTCACACTAACAATTTTGCTAATACTTCTTGCATTCCATAAGTTTAATTTTAAACCAGGTAGCTAGATCCACATAGGGTAGACACAATCATTTATTCTATCTACATCCTCATTGATTGTCCAGGCCTTAAGAAGCATAGGTCTAGAGCCAAAAAACCATGGACCCCTTTCAAGAATATCACTCATTTCCTCTTTATTTTTGAATTTGAATAAGAAAACACTAGATTTAAGAAGACAAACTTCTGGAATAGCAATAGGAGCCCAAACTTTATGAACAAAAGCTTCCATCGCCTTGCATTTAACATTCAGACCCAGAACCTGGCCAATTAATGAAAATTTCCATATAGAAACACCTTCATTTCATTCATCATCCTCAAAAAATACAGAATCTTTAGAGGAGGGTGGTAAATAATCCAAATCAAAACCATTCCCTGGATTTCTATTTTCAGCAAAAAAAACTGACCCAACTCTTTTTAACATTTGTGTCAGGAATCAGCACAGGTTCCTCATTTACAGGATTAAAAAAAACTGACCCAACTCTTTTTAACATTTGTGTCAGGAATCAGCACAGGTTCCTCATTTACAGGATTAAGTTGTGGAAAATCAATAGATCTTAACATTTGTGTCAGGAATCAGCACAGGTTCCTCATTTACAGGATTAAGTTGTGGAAAATCAATAGATCTTTGATTTTTTTTGAAGAACAGCAGGATTTCTCGTAGAAGATTTCAAAATAACATCAGAATCTGACACAGAAAATGGATCTGATCCCAAATTTCTAGTATTAGACTTCAATAGAACAGTGTTCATATCAGATCCAGACACATGAGTTGGATTTGAAATCGAATTACTAGCATCATTGGTATCTACTAGCTTTCAAGACAAAGAATTAGCCAAATTGTTTACTAGCTCAACTTCATCAGCCCAAGAACCACCACTAGCACAACCAGGATCATTACCAGAGTTCAGTTTCTTACCAGAGATCGATGATTTGCAGAGAACACTAGATTGAACACTGATCTTCATAGGAGAGACTCGAGAAGGATGAGAATCATCCAGGAAAGCTGAAGAATTTAGAATCTCCATCATTGATTTCTTTTTCTTCTCACCCTCAGGACCCGTTGACCCCATCGCTATACAAGAACCTTCATCATCTTCAAAGAAAGTTGTATCAAATTGATCCCCAAGAGGTAGCGAACTAGGATTTGAGGATCTTAATCCAATTTCTAGAATTGTTTTCTCAGATTTTCTCTTCGTTTTAGCCATTTGAGAACTAAGCAGGAGCGCAATTTAGCAGGGAAGATCGTCCACTAACCTACGCCAAATAATCGCTCCTTCTTTGAACTATTGCTTCTTCTTCATGTTTTTTATTAACTATGATTCTATTTCTTTTTGTTTCCTTTTGATCCCTTTTTCTTTTTTCTCTTTTTGAATTTTCTTTGTAATTTCGTTCTTCCCTATTTTCTTATTTTTCTTTTATTTGGTCACTCTCTTTCTCTCTATGTGTTGAGTTGGAATCTCATTCATTCTAAGGATTCTTGTGGTTCCAGAGAATCCAGCTACAGGAGAACCAGGAATAGAGAGCTCTCTTCCTTTTTCTTATTCTAGTTTTCTCTTATTTCTAAATAATCACGTTTTCCCTATTTCTCTCTACATTTATACTTTTACTCCTAATTGTCAACACACAACTCTAAGAACTATTTTAGAATTATCTCTACACCTTTCTCGAGGGATCAGCATCTTTCTATATCATAACTTGATAGTTATGCACTTGCAATTTTATTTTAGTTACCCCCTATCAATGAAGATTTTGCTTCTCAAGAGGCCAACCTCTTGCGATGTAGATTTTCATTTCCTTGTTTTATTTTCTTGCTTAGTTTTTGCATGTTTTGCATTTTTAATTTTACTTTTTAATTTTATATGTGGTAGATTATATTTATTATTTTGTAGTGTAGATTTATTTCATACTTTCTAGTGTAGATTTATTTATTTTACTCTTTTATTATTTTGTAGTGTATATTTTATTTCTTTTCTTTATTTTCTTTGTAGAGTAGATTTTCTTCTTTATTTATTTTGTAGTTTATTGACTTTCTTATTCTTTAATGCTTTCTGTTATAAATGTTCTTTCTTTATTTTTATTTTGGAATATAAGTAGCTAGCTCTTATAGAAATTCTAGAATTAGATAAAACTAGTTTAATTTGTCTTCATATTTTTTTTAATTGCTCTTTTTTTTACTTAAAATGATCGTGCTTAGGATAATCAATTAGAGTTAAGATAGTCTATGCTTTACTTGAGTGGTTTAATAGGTTATGTTTATTCAATTCTAGGGTTACTATCTAGCTGTTTATTTCCTTTTCATGAGTGATAATGCTACTTAATATGATTTTGATAGATTATGCTTGTTCAAAGTAACTTAATAGTCTATGCTTAGGAAATCTAAGAAATATATAAATAGAAAGAGAGTAATTCTTAAATGCAAATTGAAATTAACCAGTAGATTTAATGCTAGATTCCTATTCTCTTCTCTTAATTTCTTCCACTTTTTCAATTGTTTCTTGTTTTGATTCTTCTCTTTGTTTTCTTTTTATTTGCCTTCTCTTTCTCTCTTTCTTCTCTCTTCTCTTTGTTTTCTTTTTATTTGCCTTCTCTTTCTCTCTTTCTTCTCTCTTGTTTTAGCCTTTTATTTTTGTGACAACACCCTCTACCCAAAACTCACCACTCTCATTCTTAGCTTCTACATATTTCAAGAACCCATTTAGATTAGTATTTCTAATACTCTCCTTCCCCGTAGATCGATATCTATAAATACTATAACTTGACTGTTGTGCACTTTCAACTTGGTATATTATTCACATCAGGATTCTTGGAGTGAGTGTTAATTTGATTAAATCTATTAAGAATTAAATAAAATAAATTGA
The DNA here is from genome assembly GCF_001876935.1 of Asparagus officinalis. Classification (NCBI taxonomy): domain Eukaryota; kingdom Viridiplantae; phylum Streptophyta; class Magnoliopsida; order Asparagales; family Asparagaceae; genus Asparagus; species Asparagus officinalis. The sequence continues at coordinate 66,395,784 of NC_033798.1, read as the reverse complement.
TATTACTATATGAATTTATATAAAATGTTAGAGTCCTTTGGCATGGTATTAAAGAAAACCAGGCTTGAATCTTATTAGTCATGAATTTCTTAGTAAATTTAAAAAAGAGGGTATACAGATACCAATATATTATATACCATCAGCCATTATCACAACTTCAGAATTTTAGTACAGTGCTTTGATAATAAATCAAATACTTGTCAGATATTAATATATTAGAATTAACTACCTCTCTAATTTTTTGATAGCAAACAAGCACAAGCCCCAACATAAGGTGATCTTAATATCCAATTTTATGGGTAGATGATAACGATCATTTTTTTTTCTTGTCGATGTTATTCATGAAATCATGCACATCCCCAAAGCTTTCTATATCCAACATATGATTTTGACTTAATTAATTATAAGTAACAATTCTATGACAACGTGCGGATCGATGTACCTATAAATGCTTCGCCGTAATCTACTTTGGGTTGAGGGCCCTGTAGTTGCCGTGGACGTAGCTGTGATATTGTTCTTTAACAATGTAATGAGAAATAATATATGCTTCGAGATTGTTGAGTGATATGTCGTCAGGTTTTACTTTTTATTTATTATCAATTTATTTTCTAAAATATAATGTCATAAAATTAAATTCCACGTATAAGTAGTATATGCTATATATGTGTCGTTTTTTCTTGATCTTTTTAAACTTGTTTCTTTTGTCTAAGAACAAGAAACTTTATTAGCGAGGATGAACCACAGCTATTCCTATTAGAGCTTACTTCACAAGTACTCATCTACATTGTTATGACAAACTTCCCAGTATAAACTAATATCAATCATACGAAAGCACGAAAAATATCAAGAACACACGAACAAAAGAGAAGAATATCAAATAGACTTCACAAAAAACTCTCTCTACTTGATCGGTGTTCTGAAGATAGATGCATCTAATTGGCTTGAAAGACTGTTCTTATATAGTCTTGAAAATCTCAACTCCTTGTTGTCTAAGGAATAAAAGTTCTAATAGGAATAGAAGTTCACATGTCTTAAAACCCAATAAGAGTCTAAGTAGGAATAAACCTCTAATATGATTGGTTGTGCAAAGTCTAATGTAAGTAGGACTCTTGATTGAAATAAACCAACCTAAAAAAAGTAACTCCCAAAGCAATATGCATTTGAGTATTTGAGGTAACCTATAATAAATCTCCACCTTGACTCAAATGCGTAGAAGATTCCTCACTTCAAAATAAGCTCACTTACTCCACATTCTCAAATAGCCCCGCAGGGCATCAAGTGCAGCATATTATATCGATCAAGTCCAAGCCTTGCTTGAACTTGCCACATGAAAGAGACCTCCTCAACAAATCGATTGAATTGTCCGCACGACGACCATAAATATTAGCGAAGTCATCTCCTGAAGTAGCTCCTGAATAGCTGAAGGGCACAAAATTATCAACCGACAATGTATAAGCTATCATATCTTCATATCTTCGCGGTGGTCAGATATCTCGTCTAGACCGATCTCTAACAATAGTGTATTCCCGCTTTTCCTACAGCTACTGAGGTTTTTCATCTACTTGAACGGGATATGGTTGTTGAACTCCTGTAGTATTATCCTACTGAAGAGCTGAATCACGAATTTCTAACTCCACATTATATCTTGTAGTGCATGCCTTACCATCAACTGAAACCAATGACCATTTCTGGTGGAATATAGTAGATTCATCAAAAGTAATATCACGACTAATAATAATCTTAGGAGGCTTATGTAAAACCCCCTAAATTTTGAAAATAGTATAATTTATAATGATAAATGAGTTCTAATTATGATAAATATCATTTATGGATGAAGGATTATGTTGACAAATTATTTGAGATCAATTGAGAGTATACATGAGAGTATACAAGTGTCAAATATGCACAAGAAACGAGTGAAACACACGAAAACACGCACAAAAGGTCAAGGCTGGAAATAACCTCTAATCACTCGACTGATGTTGCCCATTGGTCGACTAACAAGAGGTTATCAGTCGACTGATGGCAATCATCAGTCGAATGACGGGCTGATTTCCAGAATATTTTGGGTTTTGGGTTTGGGCTGTTTTGATTTGGGTTTGCTATATAATATTATTACTATATAATATACATATATTATATTATAATATATACACATAATAATATATATACTAATATATATATATATATATATAATATATATATATATTATATATATATATATATATATATATACATATATATATATATATAATATATTACTATATATATATTATATATTATATATATAGTATATATATATATACACACGAAACTCTGATCTTTTCATCAGTATTCCAGACCCTAGCAGCCCCTCTCCTTCTCTCTCAAACCCTAACCCTAAATTGAGTTTTCGAGAGAGCTTTGTGAAGCGAACACCGAGAGGAGGATGAGATTTGTGATGTTTGGTGACGAGGGATCAAGCCTTACTTATTTCTGAGAAGTTTTGCACATGGTGAAAGGCAAGATCATCTTCCTCCAAACCTCTCCTTAGTTAAAAAATAATAAATTTTTTTGTGAATATTGTGATTAATCTCATGTTTAAGGGTAAACTAATATGTTAGAGCCTAATTTATGATGTTTAAATCTTAAATCAATGCTATGAACAGTAGGATAAACCTGTAATCGATGAGTCTATATGATCATGATTATTAGGGTTGTTTTAACTTGTTAATTATGTTTTAATTTGGTTCACATACCCTAATTAACTAAGTTAAACAAGAGTTTGGTTTTAATTAGATGTTAAACCCTAGATTTATGTAACTACATGAATTATATTGTTTAAACAAATTCCTGGTTAAGTTTTCATGAGTTACAAATCTATTTTCATCAAATATGTAAATAAAAACCCAAGTTTTGAGAGATATAGACAAAAACCCAAACTCATGCATTTTCGATCTGTTCAGTCGACTGATGTTTCCCATCAATCGATTGACGGGCATGCTCCTGTCTTATGCACGCAGTCAATCAGTCGACCGAAGCTCTTTGTCGGTCAACTGATCAGGCACAGTTTGTGAACCTTGTTTTCTTTTTTGCGGGTTCGATTTGCGAGCGAGTAGTGCTAGTCATATGAAGTTCTATACGTATGTTTTGAGGAGTACACGTATTGAGTTTGAGCACATATGAATCCCTCGTCTGGAATTGTCAAATAGTGAGCCGTATATGTCGATCTGCACAATGATGCGATGGGGCTAGTGAGCCATATTTGTCGATCTGCGCGATGATGCGATGAGGCTAGTGAGTCGTATATGTCGATCCGCACGACGATTCGATGAGCGGTAGAAGTTATAAGCAATAGAAATGTGAAATACTTAGCAGCTCGAATCTTAAGCAGAGACTTCTCATGAATGTAGTTCACCATTGAGATTTTTATGAAAGGAGTATATTGTCTTGTAGTTTACGCAGGATTTGTGTATTGGTATCTGCTTTGTCCATTAAGGGTAAAATGAGAAGTTGGATGATATTTATGGAGATGATTGTTGTGATACTTTCCTGTTTTGCTTTCCTTCACTATTTTATACATAGTTGGTATTTATATTTAGAAATTCACAACTTGAGACATATGGTATATACATGAGGGTTTTCTTGTTTGGATAATTTTACTCGACGTACCAGTCTTGTATTGTGGATTGCTAAATATAAATCATATATAGTATAGGGTAAAATGATTTAGGTAGACTATGCACTTATAGGTAGAGCCTCCATCATATTTAGTAGCCCTTTCCCTAGGGATGGATGGAGATGATCTTGCTAGTACTCAGACGCTATTGATTTTCCTTCTTTTCAGGCAGCGGATCAGGGTTTCGGAGAGCCGTAGGTTGATGGACTTTCAGCATAATTGTCGTTATTTATTTATAGTAGTTTATGCTCCACAGTTATTTAGCTTTGATTTTAGTTGATTGTTAGACTTACATTTTATTCTGAGAGCTGAGAACATATGTATTTTTTAGTTGATTCTTATAGTTGAGATTATTGACCATTTGTATCAAATTGTTGGACGTATTTTCTTCTATATCTATCAAGACTGTATTATCTATGATGATGATCATTTATCTCTATGTTCTATTTTCTGATTTTATCTTTTTTATATATGTTTGTACCTACACTGTCTTTTATTGATTCCACTAGAGAGAGTTATTGTAATGGTGAAACGTGTTGTTACATAGTGTTGGGTGCATGGCACATTTGACATCTCTGGGTTCACTTTGGACTACAGCCTCGTATGAGTGAAACCAGGAGCATCATAACTTCAGATCAAGATACCACAACCTAAAACCCTTAACACCCAATACATAACCTAGGAATATGCACTTCTTCGCTCGCGGCTCAAGTTTTCCTTAACTAACATGCACATATGCAGGGCAACAAAATATTCTAAGATTAGAATAATCCGCAGGCTTACCGGACCAAATCTCCTCTAGAGTTTTACAACTAATATCAGTAGATGGTGACCGATTAACTAAGTAACAAGTCGTATTCAGTACTTACGCCCAGTATTCCTTGCCTAAACTTGCATTGAACATCATACAATGAGCTTTCTCAAATAGGATTCTGTTCATACGTTCTACCACTCCATTCTGTTGCGACGTGCGAGGGACTGTACGATGTCTAACGATTCCCTCCTTCTTGCAGAACTCATTAAATTCTTCTCCACAAAACTCAAGGCCATTATCAGTTCTAAGCCTCTTAATCAGCCTTCCAGTCTGCTTCTCAATCAAAGACTTTCATTGCTTGAAAGTCACAAACACATCATATTTATGTCTCAAAAAGTAGACCCAAACCTTTCTGGAGTAGTCACCAATGAAGGTCAACAAATATCTAGAACTACCACCCCTCGAGGCAACTTGAGAAGGTCCCTAAAAATTTGACTCTTTTCTGCTTCCCAAAGATGCAATGCTCGTAGAATCCTAATTTTTCTATACTCTGTCCACATAAAAAACCTTTCTTACTCAACTCCGTCAATCCGCGTTCACTCATATGACCAAGTCTCATATGCCATAATCTGATAGTATCAACTCCTGACATCAACAATGCAATTACAGCCGAGCTGGTAATAGTAGAACCCTACAAAACATACAAGCTGTTGATCTTCTTTCCTTTCATAATCACAAGAGAGCCTTTTGTAAACCTCTGAACTCCACCTTCACCTAAAAAATTACACCTAATGCTATCAAGAGTGTCCAAAAATATGAGATTCTTCCTTAAATCTGGAACATACCTAACATCTGTCAAAGTCCTAATGACTCCATCATGCATCTTAATCCGAATTGTGCATTTCCCAATAGTCTTACATGAGGCATTGTTCCCCATAAGAGCAACTCCACTATCAATAGATTCATAAGTGATGAACCAGTCCCGATTAGGATACATATGATAGGAACAACCCAAATCCAAAATCCAATCATTCATGCTCCTGTTTATATCATCTGTAGCCAACAAAATCACATCTTCAGCAATATCAACTTCAGTGGAGTCTTCCTTTGATTTTTCTTCATACTCTTCTTATTTATTTTTGTTCTTCAATCTATAACAATCGGTCTTGATGTACCCTTTCTTCTTACAATATTTGCAGGTCAGATTCATGTGCTTCAACTTATACATGTTACCTCTAAGGCCTCTTTCTTCTAATCTTCCTCGAACAAGTAAGCCATTAGCTTTATCGCCACTTTTACTTATGGTTAACTCTTTGTTGATCTTCTCCTTATTCAATAAGTTCTCTTTGATGTCCTTGATACCAATAGAATCTCGATCGTAAATAATAGTATCCCTGAAGTGCTTGTAGGAAGGTGGCAAAGAACACAATAACAATAGTGCTTGATCTTCATCATCGATCTTAACATCAATCTTACTCAAATCTGTAATCATAGAATTAAATTCACCAATATGTGATTTGTTAGGTGTTCCTTTCGACATCCGAAGTGTATACAAAAGCTGCTTCAAAAGGAGGCGAGTAGTAAGCGACTTCGTTAAATACAAATCCTCCAATTTAGACCACAAATCAGTGGTTGTTTTCTCCGTGAGAACTTCTTGCAAAACTTTATTTGTCAAACATAACTGGATTACTGTGAGAGCTCTATCATCCAACCCGTTCCTATCTTCCTCTGTCATAGTAGTTAGTTTCTTCGACTTCCCGAACAAAGCATTCTTCAATCCACTTTATGTCAACACGACGATCATCCTAACTTGCCAAAGGCTAAAACTGATGTCGTCGTCAAACTTCTCGATATCCCACTTCGTAGTAGTTATTGTCATCTTCTCATTCGATCGATAGCTGAGGGATCTGATACTAATTTGTTATGACAAACTTCCCAAGATAAGCTAATATTAATCACATGAAAGCACAAAAAATATTAAGAACACACGAACACAAAGATATACGTGGTTCGGCTTGTAGCCTACGTCCACAGGCAAAGGAGGAGAAACTTTACTAAATTATGAGGAATACAAAGAAGATCTCTCAATCTCTCAATCCTAAATCACACCCTAATAGCGTAATACAACTCTCAACTAAAGGAACAAAAGAAAATAATATCAAATAGGCTTCACAAAAAAACTCTCTCTTCTTGATTGGTGCTCTGAAGATTGATGCATCTAATTGTCCTGAAAGACTGTTCTTATATAGCCTTGAAGATCTCAATTCATTGCTGTCTAAGGAATAAAAGTTCTAATAAGAATAGAAGTCCACATATCCTAAAACCCAATAAGAGTCCAAGTAGGAATAAACCTCTAATATGATTAGTTGTGCAAAGTCTAATGTAAGTAGGACTCTTGATCAAAACAAACCAACCTAAAAGAGGAACTCCCAAAGCAATATGGATTTGAGTATTTGATGTAACCTATAACATACATCTATATCCATACTACTTATAAAAGAGAATATCCATGTTAAAACTTTTGATTTTCTTTTTTGCCCTCTTATTTTTTTATAACTTACAAGTGTACCATTATTTATAAAACTAATAACACATAACCTCTCATTAACTAGGCACCTCTTCCATTTCTCAGAATAGTTGGTCATTCACAAGAATATATTAATAATTTATAATATAATAAAATTTATAAATAAATATTTATAATTTAGTATAAATTACAAGTGTACCATTATTTATAAAACTAATAACACATAACCTCTCATTAACTAGGCACCTCTTCCATTTCTCAGAATAGTTGGTCATTCACAAGAATATATTAATAATTTATAATATAATAATATTTATAATTTAGTATAAAAAATTATTAATTATATAAAGTAGTAAAATTATTTATTTAATAAATTATTGTACATAATTATAATTATTAATAATAGTCTAAATAGAGATTGATTCTTTATGTTGTAAAGAATATTATCTTGTTCGATAATTAATATAGTCATAGTAATAAAACTTTGGAAGTTATAAATTAAAAATATTTTTATTTAGGAAAATTTATTTATATAAAAATATTATATTCTTGAAATTTATGGGACATATACTTTTCTATTCATTTTCTCAAAATACTTAGTCATCCACTACAATATATTAATAATTTTTAATGATAATAAAATTCATAATATATAATATAATTTATTATAAATAATTATAAATTGTAATGAAAAAGTAAAATTATTTATTTAATAAATTGTTATACATAATTATAATTAATGGTAATACTATAAATAGGGATTGATTCTTTATATTATAAGAAATATTATAATGTTCAAGGTTATAATATCATCTTAGTAATAAACATTGGTTGTTATAAATTATAAATACCTTTATATAAATATTAGACCTTGAAATTTATGAAGTATGCACTTTTTGTTGGAAAGTAAATGTCTCATAAATTTCAAGGGTCCAATATTTGTATATAAAGTATTTTTCCTAAATAAAGAATATTTTTTATTTATGATGTACAGTTTTTTATTACTAAGACTATGTTAATTATTGAACAATGTAATATTCTTTACAACATAAAGTCGTATAATGTTAAGAATTATTGTCATTGTTTAATTAATGTTGTAATAAAATATCTACATAGCATAAATATTTAATGATATAAATGGTTTAATTATTTCAATAGTGTCACATAAACTAATGGTTACATTATTATTTAATAATTATACTCTTAAATTAATTGTTTGATAACATAATAATAAGCAAATCTAAATAACTATAAATGTATTTTAATGATAATATAAGTACTAATAATAGCATAACTTAATTTTTTAATAACAGTGTAAGAAAATAACTTGATAAAATACTTATATATAATTTATTAGATAATGTAATATTAAATAAAAAGTATGTCCACATGCAAATCACGTTCATTATACTAGTACTTGTAAATACATCAATTTCGTTCACGTTACAACTTTTCACTTGCTTTGCAAATTAAGCATGTTACCTTGGTATGCCCCTGAGAAGCTAATCGCGTGTACATAATCATTATCATTATTATGATAAGTAGTAAAATATTACATCGATCTTAAACCTCCTACAATAATACGGACAAGTATTCTGGTGCACAGCCATCCGGGGGAGTGCTGAGGCAAATCTTTAATCTAAGAATGACGCTGATCACACAAATTGAAAGAGCTTCTTTTTTTGGTTTACCATTTGATTAACCAGACGTTCTTCATCAGTCATCTGCATCGAATAGTTTCAATGACCAGTAAGTGATCCCCATAGCCAAAGCCGCGCGACCCGCCGCCGCAAACATCTGTGGCCGCCGATAGGCCTCGCACGGCGGGACCCACAAGCGGAGCCCCAACTCCTCCGAACGCGATACTAACGTACAATACACCCGTCGTCGCAGCCCACACACTCCAACACCGGCTGATCTTATATCGGCCGGACAAACGCACTTGAGAACAGCGGAACAGGCGGACCCCGCACATAAATGACAGGCCCGACGCCGCGCGCAGCCTTGATCGACTCGGCAAAAAGTTCTCCTCCCTGCCCACCGTCGCCACCGCCGCTCATCATAGGCGAGGCGGTAGGGGACGGGGCTGCCTCTGCTTGTCTTTGGCTTCGGCTTCGGCTTCGACTTCGACTATTTTGGATTGGCTTTGACCTCGGCTGCTGCCTTCTTCCTGCTCGTGTCTCTTTGGGTTGAAGACGGGAAGGCGTATTCGCCGAGGGCCATGCTTGAAGGCGCCGGATATGGCGCCCGCTATACCGGAGATGAGGATGGAGCGACGGTCGGCTCCATTGGCAGAACCTACGCCGAGCATGAGGGTGGATACGGAAGAGGACGCCGTCCGATTGGCGGCCGCCGAGGTATGGCCGCTCGGAGCCATTGAGCACGTTGAACGCGTGCGTTTCTGGATGACGAGGGATCCTCGACCGTGAGCTTGTGCTCTTGTGAGGGGTGGACTTCGGGTGTCATGGTCGCGAGAGGGGGAGTGTGGCTTCCCATGGTATTCCACACTCCACCGGCACACGCTCTCATGTGTACGACGCGCATATATATTAAATTCGCGTATGTCATGATAATTCCTATGTTAATTGTTGAATTCAATAGGACATTTCTTATAGGACAAAGAGGGGGAGGAAAAAAAAAGACAAAACAAAACAAAAGAACCCAAAATGACAAAAGTCTCTGAGATTCAAACGAAGACAGATTTACAAGTTCCGACCGCGATGTATATGGTATCCCAAATACGTGTGTGCTTGCGTATTGTGGTGTGTGCTTAATTATGACTGCTGCGTAGGGGATATAGTAAAGTGAGATAAAGAGCTGAAAAGGGAAAATTCATTAATTAGAGCTTGTGAAAATTTGGTAAGATTTTGAAACGGTAAAAATATTCTTTGGACTAGAATTTTCTCTCAAGAGGGTGTCTAGGGGTTTTACTTCTTGATTTAAGTACCTGTTAAGCTAGCTTTTCCATATTTTTTTCCCTCCACGTTTACTTGTTTAGTTACATCCCAAATGAGCTCTCTCATCTAAAAAAGTAGGAATTTTACATTTGAATTGTTTTTAAATAGTGCCCCAAAAGGACGAGAGAGACGGAGAGAGAGAGATGCAAGGAGAAAACTAGTTAAAATCCCCTTAATCCAATTTCTTGGAATTTGTAATCAATATCGAAAAACCATATAAAGAACAAAGAGATTTCGCTTTCTCCCAAGATAGTATTGAGGGATCTATTCAGCAAATATGTCTTAAGCTTCCCTTGTACAACTAAGTTAAATATAGGAGATTCCATTGTGTTGTGAGCGAAATAATGGACTCATAGCGGTACGTGGTGGGGGTTGATGTGGCTCCAACTTAATCAAATTATTAAAGCGGGTGTTTCCAAGGTTTCAGGAGCTTGCCAAGAACCCCCCACCTCCCAAAAACAAAAACAAAAAAGACAGCGCTCTAAGCAAAAGCATTGTAAACAACGTAAAGTTGCTTTAAGCAAGAGATTGAACATAGGCTAAATTTCACCAGTAGACCCATACAACAAATGTTGCTTGCTGAACATTTGTTGTAAACCAAATAGAAGAACCAAAACAAATTGCTGCATGTCGAAAACTTAAAGAACGGTTGTAATCATGCAGAAATTATACATTGATATAAACATGCAGTTAATTAATAAGGTTACAAAGCGCCCAACAACAAACTAGGCCAAAAGACGGTCCACGTCAGCAAGAGCTCAAAAGAGAGAACGCCAGACATTCTACCTACGAGACCCTTCTCTATCCTGGCATGACAGCATATGTTAAACAAAAAGACTGAAAAATTTATGAGTAAAAATATAATCACACCAAAAAGACGCCATAGATACACATTAATACCACAAAGATTTAATGTTATTGGATATCTGTTACAACATCAAGGGATGAGCTATTGTCCATGGAGATCAAGTCCAGCTCTTCGTCAGAGTCTATCACTTCCTCAAAGTCATAGTAGGGGCTTGCCTGCATCAGATTGTCATAAATTAATGAATACATAGATATAAATCAATATAACTGAAACCAAGTTATCAAATCTTGGTTGAAAAGGGAACATACATGGATACATACAGTCATTATACATGGAAATAATAGGCCTGAGGTGGCAACTCATTTAGCTAATTACCAAGAGATGGACATGTAGTCCTGGCTGCCTTGCTAATCAAAACACAACCAATTATCACCCGATAGCTCATTTTTTTTAAAAATGAGCCGCTGGCTCATGACCATCAAACCCACACGCCGCCTAGAAGAAGGGGTGTGAGGTGGTAGCTCATATTGCTAAATAAGCTATCAATATATACGGTTTCATAGTCATAATGGCTCATTTTAATAAATGAACTACAAAGAGATGAAGGATCACAGGACCCAGCTACCCTAAAGTGACTGGCAAGGTGCACTTCACCATATGTTCATCTATTGGTAGCTCATTTAGCAACGTAAGCGCCAACCTCGTACCCATTATTTGAATATGTACATACATACACATACAGAAAGACTGGTTACTGAGTATATGTTGAGGGCTTATTTAGCAAAATGAACTGTCAAGATAGGATTGGTGAATGGAAGGCCCAGCACTACTCTAACGTGACTAGAAGGATGAGTGTCACCACTAATGCTTTCCATCAGGGCTGCCACCTCATTCATTCTATCCATAATGTGGGATGACCAAAAAGGGCGGTTATATTTCTACCGAACCCAAAGTAAAAAGCTACCAATCATGGTTATTTATAGTATTACCAGCTCAAATATAAAAGTCCATATGCAGAAAGAAACTAAGAAAACAATCAAACTTCTCCCCAACAGAATGAAGTACTACTACTATTTTACAGAAATAATGTATGATGAATAGGCCATGAGATAATGCTATGAGAACTGCTAAGTCTCTGACACAAAAAAATTGGAATAAAAGCTTTGCTGCTTTTGCTGCTACTGATGTTGTAAAATTGCTAAGCCTAACACAAAGATCCTAGACCTAGACGACTCTGCTCCTAGAGTTGGTAGATCTAGGAAGGCTAAATAACATTTAAGAACAAGCTGTATCATAAGAATGAGGCACAAAAACACCTTATTTTCCTTTTTTACTATAATGTTCACAAGCAGTCAAGACATTCACTATGAACTACTGCAAATTGAACCCTGTTCATAGAATTAGTTTCTCCCTAAATGTTCATCAAATTTTCAGAACTGAAAAATGTTATTGGGCAAACTCTGAAACAGCTAGATAAGCCTAACAGTTTAAGCTACCCCCAATCCATTCTTTTAAATTGAAAGTTGCTACTGTTGAAAACTTTATTGCAAATATGGTGACTACTGTACAACATTGTGCTAGCTGTAAACTTCCATTATTAACCATAAAAGATGGAGATAGAACTAAAATAGAAGAAAAGGTTAAGAGCAAAAGGCAAGAACAAATATGTTCAAAAAGAGGCCTTCTCCATTCTTTTTTCAATCTTGAACAGCATAACTGGTGACTTTTTTAGATTTAAAATCTACATAGCTGAAAGAATAGAGACTGGATATGATTTTTACTTAAGAATGAATTAGAAGGATAAAAGTTGTTATCAAAGTCAAAGTTGTGATGATTACACTCAAAGCTTTTATCTGTCTGTTAAAAATAAATAGAAAACATGGAACTGATGCGATGGGCTTTACATTTGATTATGGTAAACAGATGAAGCTATATGTCCAAAACTTAGAAGGGACTTTGGTTTCAGATATATGCTCAGCCACATGTACATATACACATCTTCTACTATGCTAACTACAAAGCAGTGTCAGCGCACGCATGCGTGAAAGGCCTTAACATTAGGGCTAAAAGAAGTATTATATCTTAATCAAGAGAACAACGATCCACCACATAAATGCTTCATGGAGCTTCTCTCATTTCCTAATCCAATGTCCTTCCTCTCTCCCTATGTGGGTGTGAGCGTCAATTGTCTAGTATTGAACTCGGGATCTATAGGCCTTGGTCATTTTTTACACTAAATTGTCAACCATTCACAGATTCCATAATTATTGACAAAGATAAACATGTATTTCCAATAATATATAAATATTTCTGCAAAGGAAATGCATTCGTATGTGCAGAAAATCATTGTTATTACTGCTCTTCTTCTTTTGAACCTTGTGTATAGATTCTATAGAATTACAGAGTAACAAGATGCATGTTTTTATGGATTTAAAAATAGCTACAAATCCTATAACTGAATTACTGGCATGTTTTATTCAGACTTTACGTTTCATGATTTGTCTCCAGTTTACCAACATAATTCCCACTGGACCAACTGTCCTATGCGTTTCTTCACAAAATATAAGTTGCAAATTAAACAGGAAAAAAAATATGTGCTTTTCAAAATAAAATTCTTTCCAGTTTAAATTAAACTAGCTGCTAGAAAACTAACCACGCTGTCCAATAGAGAAGAAATAAAGAAAAGTACATGGGGGGAGAAGTGATATGTACCTTAGGCCTAGGTTTGATGGCTTCAAAACTGTGGAATTTGGGGGTAGAAAAATCAGGTGGATGCAGAACAATATATGCACCCCGGTTGTTATAGCGCTCATTTGTAGCCTGCAAAGAGAACCAAAAGATATTTTAAAGAAGATTCTAAAGTAGTTTTCTGCAATAAATATCTCAAAGTGCAAGACGCTATACTTAAATTGAATTTGACAAGTAGTTTCCGTTACATCTCTCGCTGCAGATTTGTATCTTTATTTATGTATTGGTAGATACAAAAGAATCTAATCCTTAGCCATCAGGCAGTATCCCAACTATTCTAGATTGATTATTGCGTCGGTCATTTTCCTTACAAATCCTTCCTTGTTGATATTTTTATTAATAGTGATAAGCTTAATCTGAAGCAATGCCCAGGATAACTATTAACTTTTTTCACATAGATAACCAGCCCAAGTCCTGGCACCAAGATAGCTTTTCCACAAAAGTAAAAAGAGTAAAGCCAGAGTTCAAATTGGAACAATCAGTAATAAAACGTAAAACATATAATAGAATTACTGTCCCATATATAACTTCCTTTAGGCTGATATCATTATCTGAACAATAGTATTTTCTAAAAAATGATAAAAAAATAAACCTGGAATTGGGGGTAATCAGGTGCACTGAAAAGGGTAATCAACTTTCCAGATTCCACCTGATGGTCTATTGTATATCCATCTTGCATACAGCCCAAATCATGTCTTTTATCCCTTGCATCAGGCCCTTCATGTGATCTGATAATCAGCTACCATACAAACAGCAGAGTTTCAGAAAATAAAAGTTTCAAGATGATCTATGTTCATAATTTTTGCAATATACAATATGCTAAGAGCAACCCACCATGGGGCTTAGTACGTTATTTTCCATATAATTTCAGATAAAAGTTGTTAGATCTGTATTACCTGCGCATTTAGCAAAATAGACCAGATGATTGCTCACATTTCCATTACAGTTTCAACAATAATGAATAAAATGTGTCATTTAGATTAAATTCTAAATTGTAACATGACATTAGCATCACTACAATAACGTTAACCATGAGTTATGGAATGCCCATAAGACTAAAGACAGAAAACAATTTCAAGATGGTAGAATACACAAATCATATCATATCATACTTATTTTAACCAGCTCATGTGGATTAATATTAGTAAAGTGCCTATATTATAGAACATGAATACTCCAAAATCTTACTGAATCTTAGACAACACTACAAAAGGTATTAGATACCTCAAGAAACTGTCATTGTCAGTTCACAACAAGAAGACACTCTGTAAGGAAATATTTCCAGGAAGTACAGATAATTACATTTTTCACTTTTATGTTTTTAAATTACAAAAACAAATTCCGTAAGCTATTTCGAGGAAAATCCAAATACATAAGTCATCTCACTTTGTTGATCAATGCACACTAGCTAAAGGACAATCTGAAAGAAATCTATAAGAAATGGCCTTACAACATACCTTCAAATTATTTTTCTTTAGGAACTCTTCCGTGCAGTCAGGACCAAATAACAAACCAATACCTCTCTCCCTGTTTGGAGAGAGACCTGGATTTGATGATGGATCAGACCATAATACATCACCAGGTATCAAGTTTGAACCTTCCCAAGGAGGGTCAAGAACCGTTCGCCTAGCTTTTGATAACTCCTCCAAGGAACCTAGCTTTAAAATGCTTGTGCCCACTTGGGATATAATCTTTCGACCTTTTTTGCCTTTAGACCTCTTTGCTGGAGTAACTGCTACACTGCGAAAAAGCCCTCCATGAGCAGTATATACACAGCCTGCTATAATGGAGGCCAAGGGAAGGCCTTCAAAACATCTTAAACACTTTCGATAGACTTGTTGTCCTTGATCTCCATATTTAACCATTACCTCTTGCTCAAAACCATAAACTGCTGTGCAGTACTTGGATTCATGATTGCCGCGAAGGAGAAACACCCGATCTGGCAGAAAGACCTGCACACCAGGAAGGAAATGCTAATGAACACTAAAAATGAGACATTAGACATTTAATGTTAACTCATCAACAAAACCTCACGCGCTGCTAGAAAAAATACCACCATCTCCCCCTATCAAACCCCCACTAAAAACAACATAACCAGAGAAAATGAAAAAAAAATCCACCTACATGATTTAAGCAATCGAAAATCAAGATCGAGTTGGTAAACAATGAGGATAAGGATTAGGAAAGGTAATTTATTTGCATGTTCTACCACCTTGTTTGTACAGAAGGATAAACTTCTTATGGCTTTAATTTATAATTGATAATATT